>NW_004567127.1:5215539-5270207 GCF_000260355.1 Condylura cristata
GGTGCTGGGCGCCTGTGTGGGCTGACGTCTCCCGCCGCCACAGCGCTGCTGGCTTCCCTCTCCACAATTCCAGGCTGGGCCCAAAGGCCTCTGGGTCCAACAGCCCTCGTCACAGCGAAATAAAGCCGGCCTCTGCCGGAGGCCGCTACTCACCCTCCCCCACACCCCCAGGCTCGGTTCCCCGACATGGACCTGCAGCTCCTCAGACAGCCCCTGGACATGCATGTGGGATTTGCAGGTCAAGAGGACGGAGCTTACTCCCAATATTATAAGGAATTATTTGCGTCGTTTCAAGACACAGTCTACTAGGAGGGCATCTGGAGCAAAGTTCACGAAAGCTGACAAAATCTGTCCAGTGTGGGGTCCAGCAAGGACACCCCGGGACTTTCTGGAGACCAAAAACACCCATCTCTAGCCCCGGCATGTTGTGGAAACTGTCCCCCCACTCCACACCTGCCAGCTCACTGTAAAATAGAAACAGAAAGGGGAGGCAATGAGCTGCTCGTGTTCAACAAGGACTCGCTCCCCTTTCTGAGATAGTCATCTGAACCCCCATTTACCAAACAGCAACTCTTCTGGTGACATGGCAGTAAATGACTATTATTTGGAATTGAGTTCTCCGTATTTTTTCCCTTTCTTTAGGAATTGAAAACTTGCTAAAGATGAGCATTTTAGAGCGAAGCAGCCAGAAGCACCGAGAACAGATTCTCCAGGCTTGAGGTGCTGTGGAAGAATAATGGAGCCATCAAGGGCTGCTGGTCAGGGCCTAGAGAAGGCAAGAGCCCATCTTGGAGGGGAAGGGTTTGCCCTGCTTTATAAGAAGGTGACTGCTTCTAGCCCCTTCCAACCAGGCCCTGCAGGATAGGGGTGGGAAGTGCTAAGATGAGGAGAAGGGCCTGTTCTTAGAGGGGGCTGGGCCTGCACCCCGCTTTCAGAAATGACACTAGACTGTAGGCCCAAATCCTCCTTTCCTGAAGGGCTTGGAGGAAGCCAAGTGAAGGCGTCCTGGGCCCATGGTTCACTTCACTGCACCCCCACTGTGAGCTGGGAAAGTTGGGACAAGCCCAGATGTGTGCAAGGAAAGCTGTCTTTCTGGATTTGCAAGTAGATTAATGAGGTTGCGTTTTACAGAAAACATGTTCCCAAACACATTAGCCACAGGCCAAACATCTCCTTGGAGGGATTTTATTTTTAGAAGAACCTTAAAACTATTTTCTTTCCACAGCCTGAGACTAAAATCAATATCAGTGATTACCTGAAACACCATTTACAAATCAACCTTCCAAGACAGAAGAACCATTCGACACATTCTCACCAGACTGGGGCTGATTCTCAAGAACTAGGGAAGCTTCGTTGTGAGAACTGAGAGTACAGAGGGTAGGAAACACCTTGTCAGTTACTGTCTGTCTCCTGCCCATACGCTGCCTGACAGAAGCTCAGATCAGAGAATCAGGTTCCTATTTGACTCTGTCACAATCTTGGGCATGTCACAACTTTGCTAAGTCTCAATTTTCCTCTTTATATAAGAAAGAATTACAAAAATTCTTTCCTTTCTAATGCAGGGCCAGTTCTCTGAACCAGGATGACACGCCTGAGATCCCTCTAAAGGAATATACCTGTGCTGTGAATTTGAGCCTGGTCCTGTCTGGAGGTTTCACGTTTACAGCAGAAATCATGTTCACAACTGCTGTTTCCATCTTTCCAACAAACCTACCACGTAAGTAGCACAGCGGAGGCAGCTGGGACTTGGAAAATCTTGCATTTTTTCAGCTCCAGAGCTAGGAAGTCATAAAGTGGTACATTCATTTGTTTCTACTACAGCAACCCCCCAACACCATTCCTGGTTAAATTGTGGGATCAGTCACGGAGCAGTTAGCCATTCAGGAGTTTCCCACTGAATGGCAGCCGTGGGGGGCTGCTGGTGGAGATTCTGCTGTGAGCCACACGCGGGCACAGTCAGGTCACAAACCCCTCCCAACCACGCTGCAAGTCAGTGGTGTCGGCCTCACTCTGGGATCTCGATCTCCACGGCCGGGATCACGTCTGCATAAATGATGCTGTGCTGCCTCACTCCGCAAGGACAGAGAAAATGACATGGGACCCTTTGGCAAAGCTAACAGCCTCCCAATACAAGAGGGTCTCAGACTTCAACTCAGAGTAGTTATTCAGCACAAACCTTGAAAACTCACCAAAGGTATATGGTGTGAGAGGTGGTACCTCCAGAAGGGAGACAGCTAGGCCATGCTCTGGGGAAATCCAGTTCCTACTGACTTCCCCTTTGCCTGCGTGAATGCGTCCCCCTCTATGACATTATATAATAATACTTGGGGGAACAGAGAACTTAAAGCAGATGTTCCGTAAATAGGTGGTGGGTTGTAGATGGTGGGTTGACAGAGCCGCAGAAAAGTTGAGGGGAGGTGCAGGTGTTAAAGTCTCAGCACTATCAAGCTATGGCCAGCCACTGCAGCATGAGTTCAATCCTCAGCCAGGGAGCTGACCCACAGGGCGCAGCAGACCTGTCCTGTCTCCCCACTGCTCCCCTCAGTCTATTTCAGTGGAACAGCCTGTTTTGCTGCCCACTCTGTCTCTGGTGAATCCTCTCATTCCCCGACACCTACAGCATAGGATGCAGTCCTTGGATGCATAAATAAAAAAAAAAAATCTTTAAAAAAGAAAAGTTGAGGGAAGATTCCAGCTTACCTCTTCAGAGGTAAGAAATGTGTCAAGGTAAGGGGAGAGGCATGAAACTGCACCGCAGATGAGTCAGAGTAAGAGCCTAAATCCTAACGGCCAGTTCATTCAACCCCACGCTCCACCTAAAAAGGATAAAGCTAACACCACAAACAACATCGGCACAAGAGGACTTTCCCCTTCGGGAATCCAGCAAAATCTAGAACAAAATGCCTCTTATTCTAGACAGCAAGTAGCCAGCTTGCAACCCTGGGGCAGAGGGAAATGGGGGTGTATGTGCTGCTTACAAGTTGGGGCTCACAAACTCTGCTACTGTGGGCGACCAGCACCAAGGTCCCCAAGTGCCTGCCCCAGGGCTGGGCTGGGCTCAGGGACTTTGGGAACCTACTTTTCCTATAGAAGAAAAGCCTCTTCCCTTCCCGGATACCAAAGGCAGCTGGGAGGGGAAGAGGATTGTGGACGGAGAGTTCACACCCATGGTCAAAGAAGCTTTAAACATGTTTGGATCTTTTACTGCTTATTTTATTTGATGGCTACTTTAGAAAGCATCTCTCAGCGCAGTCAGCAGCACTCATGTGTAACTTCCTCACGTCGCAAGTTTTCCAGCCCATCTTCTCTCCCAGGGCGACTTCCCGACACTTCTCGTCAGTGAAGGGGAACCAATGAATGCCACGCTCCCGACACCAGAGACAGCAAGCAGAAAACAGTTAAACCTGCTATTCCTGCACACGCACACACATACATTCCGAGCTAATTATCAGTGGTTTGGGGATTTTTTCAGGGTAGAGATTATCCACCTCATCGCTCCTCTGGTGAGTAGGAGCTCCATGGTGCAGGCCACCACCCGTGAAGAGCTAAGGAAACCGGTCTGGCCTCTCACCCCGTGACTCCCTTCAGAAAAGGGAAAACAGAAAGAATTTCACACACAGCCGGACCCAGCTCCGAGCAGCCCAGATCTGGGATGTGTTAGGGGTGTGGGAACAGCCCCAATCTGCATGGCGCCTGTCTCCAGGCCTGGGATGCGCCAGAGATTTTTCTGGGGCCCTCACCAGCCAAGCGGTATCTTATCCAGCCCGTCAGCCCAGGCCTCGTGGCCAGACTCCCCCTGACCACAAAGGCCTCCCAGGCCCTCTGCAGGCAGCTTGGACCACAGCCCTTCAGTATTCCCGACTCCGCTGTTCCAGGCCCTCTTCCAAGCTGATAATCCAATCTCCGCTCGGCTCGCTTCTCCACAAAATTTGAAATGGTAGATGCGTTGCTCTTCATTTCCTGCCTCACTCTCGCCCCTGATCTTTGCACAGTTTGCCACTTCCCACCCTCGGGGGCGACGCCCTTGGGTGACCCCAGCCCTGCAAAGCACAAGCTTCCTTCAGTGATCCGGGCTGTGCAGCCTGGGCCTGGGACTGCCCGTTCTGGGGTCCGCGTAGAGCCAGACCCCGCAGGCTCAAGAAACTGACTCCTCTGACTCCTCGGGCCAGCGCCCCGGCCCTGGCTCTGTCCCCCTCACCAACCTGAGCTTCCTCGCTGAGGGACAGAAATGTGCCTGTTCCCAACTAGCTGGTCTCAGCAGCAGGGCAGTGGGGTGCTGCCTCCACACTTTTGGGGGGGCACACACACAGCTCCAGAGCCAAGGCAGGGTTCCTTTTTTTGGCTTGAATTCCCAAGGGAAGTGGCTATTTTGAAAGCAGCTGGGGTTTGAAGAGAGCTGACCCTTCTCGGCCAAGAAGAGAGTGAGACTATCCAGAAGGTGAGAGTCTGCCTGTGGCTGGTTTGAACACATTCTCTAAGTTTTACATTGAAATTTATTCTTTTCCCATATGATTTCCGCAATGTTCCTTTTCTTTATTTTTCCATGAAAAACTATCCTCTATTAGTGTGTGTGTGACTCTCACGGCTCGTTAAAAAATCTTGAGGATAAAAACACAGGGCTCCCCCCAGTCTGAGATTAGCGCCCGTAACTGACATCTGAAGCAAAACTATAAAGTGAGTTGTTCTCCAACATGCCACCCCCCAAAATGTACACCCGCTTGGCTTGCCTCTCCCCGCCGAGGCTTCCCTGGCAGCCTTGGCCTACCCACAGCCCCTGCCCAGCCCTTCCCTGACTCCCCACCACCCCATCATTTCATGTCCCAAGCTCATCCAAATGGATGTGTTAGCGGATGATAACGGTGACAACCCTCATGTAAAAGATGAAATATTTTTCAAACACTGGCACGTTTTCAGGCTTTTACATCTATCATTTCGCTTGGCTAATGTTCTTTATGCTGGCCTCTTTGTCAGATAGGAATTACATGTTCTTCCCCATTTTATGGACAAGGAATTGAGGTTCTTCAAATTCTGGTTGCCTGGGGCAAAGTCACAGAGACGGAAGGAGGTGAGGCTGGGGCTGGGCCTGCTTCTGCGCCCGACCCGGTCCTCAAAGACCCCCCGGGCCTTTGCTGGCAGCACCGGGGCACAGCCCAGATGACTAGGTCTGGGGCTCTGGGTGGGAGCCCAGAAATCTGCAACACCTTCATTTCTAGAATGCTTCCATTGATCTCAAACAAAAAGTGATTTAGACAACAAGTAAGGTTCAGCTGAAGACAAAACAAGTGGACATGAGGCAGACAGAGCAAGTTCATGGCAAGTCATGTGCACTCCGGGAGTCCTGCCCTCGGGCCCCGGAGAACCTCAGAGCAGCCTGGAGGAAGACACGAGAACAGCGGGGCCCTGTGGCTTGCCGGTTTACCCAACTCCCCCATCTCATTTAAGCAGCTTTCTGATGAATGTTCACAATGCCCATGAGTATCAATCCCTACGAATCTTTTCCTGAAGTCAAAGAACCAGATTTCTGATGGTGAAATTTCAGACATCAGAGAAGCAAATGTTAAAGGCCCATTTCAGACACAGGACCTCGTGCGCACTGCCACTGTTGCTCTCTGAGGGAGCACCTACCACGTTGTGATCTGCACCCCCAGGACACCCACCCCCCACCAGGTACTGTTCCCCCCCCAGACTCTCTGACCCCCACTGAGCACCTGCACAGGTTGGAGGGGTCATGTCCTGTGCATCGTTCTGTTTTCTGTCCTCCACCTACACATTCTGTTTTGCTTGTTGTTATTAAAATAAACTCAGAAAGGGAAATGAAAATATAAAAGTGTATTAGGAAAACACCCTCTTTTTTTTTTTTTTCAAGAACATTTTTGCAAGAATAATACCTTATTATCAATGACCAAATCCCCATTGTGGCCAAAAACTCAAAACCATCTGGATAATTGACTGATTTTGTTCTTTCTGTTTCACTGTGCGGCATTGTGTACAACTGCCCGGCCCTCCCCATGGGAGCGACTGGGGATGTAAATCCACCCTTCAGCTCTTTAATTCAAGTTGCAAAAACATCAAGAGGGTCTCACCCTTGTAAACACAAAGAGCCTTTCCAGGAAATAGCTCTGCCTGTTGTGTTAACAGATGTCATGGGGCACTTGGGTGAGAGAGTGTTGTTTTAAAATTCTCAATCTGCCCTGCAAGAGTTTTCTCCTTAGATGGTTCCTGGAGAGCATCACATACTTTTTCTCTTTGCTGCTTCACACTGCTTTGTGTAGCTCATCTGTTCGGCCTTGCTGCTATTTCTACAATGTTTGTGTTCTCCCCAAATTCCTGTGCTGGCATCCGAACCCCAAGGTGATGGTATGAGGGGTGAGGGTGGGGGGACTATGAAGGTCAAAACTATCATCAATGCCATTAGTGCCCTTATAAAAGAGACCTCAGAAACACCCCAGCGCTTTCCACCACATGAGGGCAGTGCAGAAATAAGCAGCCTGTGCTCTGAAAGAGCCTCCCCCAGCCCCTGAGCCTGGGGGCTCCCTCATCTCCAGCCTCCAGAATGATGACAACTAAATTTTTATCTCGAAGCGTCTCCACCTCACGTTTCGTCACAGCATCCAGAATGTACGGACACACTTGCCTCGAGTGCTGGTGTCACGTGGATCAGAAATAACCCAGCAGCCCACTCCTTGGTTTCTGACAGTCATCACCCCTATTGACTGACTTCCCCAAACTGGGGGGCCTCTCACCACTGGCTTCCTGCTGCTGAGGTAATGAGCAGCTTTGTAGTTATACAATACTGACTTCAAGCATCTGGGTGAAAGTGGAAAATCTTTTCAGAAAATTAGGAAGCTTAGCATCATGGTGATAAGCTTCCTGATAATCTGACCGAATATATTTTATCTAGATCATTTTGGGTTATTTCTTCCAAAGTTTCTTTGTATATTGCTTGGTCAGCAGTAAGCAGCCTGCAGGTGGGCATTCTTCTGTTCCAAGGAGGGGTGCAAGAGCTCAGAAGAAAGCACCGCACACCTGCATGTTCTTAGGGGAGCAAGTGAGCAGAGACCCAATAGAAACACTGCACAGAAGCAGCAGACTGGAGACAATGAGCTACACGTGGCTGAGGGCTAGGATTTTGGAACCCTGAAAATAGGCAATTCTGAGTTCAGCTTTGTATAGCAATCAGCTTCCCAGATACAGCTGATGGTCAACCAAAGAGAACAGAGACAAAGGTCATCAGGGTCAACCCCACCCAGGAGCTGAGTGGGAGGCCAGCAATGCCGTCACACCAATACTTAAGTCCTTGTGATGATCAAGTCCATGAGAACCATCCTAGGTTGTCACAAGATGTCAAATGATGACAGCAACAAGCAGAAAATGGGGCAGCAAGAGAGGGTCAGCCTTCCAGAGAGGGACTATGCTGAGAAGGTGGTGGAATGGTGGTCTCAAAGCAGATGAGTACAAAAATTGTGCCAGCCAAGCACTCCACTTGGGCACCCATCAGGAGAGAGGTGCCTCTGGAATTTCCCCACCCTGCTCCCCATTACTTCCAAGCTAGCTCACACGTGGATCTTAGCATCTGAGGTCCTGGCAAAGTTCTCAATCCTTGCCCCTGCACTTCAGGACCAGCTTCTGCAGGTCAGATGTAGGCAGGACTCGGGAGCCCCAAGCCTTGTTCAGTCAACACAGCAGAAGGAGAAGGGGACGTGAGTGAAGCACCACTCAAGGAGAGAACCACAGGAGAACAGAGGCCCTGAAGGGGCCAGGCTCTGCATCTCTCCTATCTTGACAGAGAGGAGGATTGAGTTCACAGGGAGAAACAGAGCTCAGACGATGGGAAATCCTCAGACTCACACTGCACGTCTGCTTGAGTGAGGTTCCAAATCCCAGACTGAATATGATTGAGGTAGACCAGAAAGTGCTGCTCTGAGAGTCTGTGAATTGAATTAGAAGTCTGACAACCACTAATGCCATTATGTCACCAGGCAGGTCATCTTTGGGCCTTAATGTCCCTATGAGTAAAATAAGGGGAGCTAGGTTGAGGACCTCTCTGGCTTCCTTCAACTCTGAGATCCAGTTCCAACTGGTTTAGACAGGAGGGAGAGGCGGGAAGCGGGCCCGTCCAAGATGAGGGGGTATTGCTGCCAAAATCACCCTGTCCCCTCCCCCTGTTCTCCCGCTGACATGCCCTTTATTATCTTGTTGTTGTGGATGGAGTGTTTTTTCCCACAGAGCTCTGGGACAGCACAGCAGCGTAGACTGGGAAGGCAGCATGAGCAGGAAGGGGCGGGGGCTTTTCCAGGAGTTTCCAAGCATCTACTGCTCCCCTTGAAACTCTGAACTTTTTTGCTACCATTCCCAGATGTTCAACAGATCCCAGCAAAGTGCTCTCCACCACATTTTACTTCCTCCTAAGCTTCTTTGTCTCGTTTTTGCCAAGCCCAAAGAACTGAGGCGGTAGGTGCTGTAAAGGTTTCTGGTATCAGATCACATGGCTAACACCAAGGCCTGAAAAGAGCTAGTGATTTAAAGCAGTAACCATTTTATTTGCTCCGGTGCTGCATGGTAGTCACGGTAAGGAGTCTAGAATAAAGCTACCTGGCAGAAATACAACACAAACCTTGCAGGTCATTTGAAATGTTCTCAAAGCCACCTTTTTAAATCTTCAAAGACACAGATGAAGCACATCATAATATTTTTCATTTAAGCCAGCATGTCCCAAATAATGCTGCCTTAATCTGTGGCTCCTATAAAGATAATCCATAGACCATTTGACATTACTTTCATCATGCAGGCCTTCAAAATCCAGCGTGTGTTTTATATTCATGTCTAGTTCCACTCCCACTGGTCATATTGAAAGAGCTCAACAGCCTTCTAGGCTCAAGAAGCCTAGAATGAGATCTAGAATGGTCACGTTCTCTTCTCATGTCTAACTCTCTGTCGGGACTGCTGGAGTGACAGGGTTTCTGGGGCTTCTCTTCACGTGGTTGTTCACCCTCAGGAGACAGTGCAGACTTAGTTACAAGACAAAGGAAGAGTCCTATCCACAGCAGGCCCTTAGTGCAGGTGTAAACATCAGAGCTCTTTGTTTGATGTTGGCTGAAGTCCACTGGCCAGCGCAAGTCGCCTGACCAAATCCAATATGAGAGGCATCAACCTGAGGGTGTGGTTCCCAGGAGGCCCTTTCTGCCAATCCCCCAAAGCCCTAGACTCCAGGGAAACACCCCATCCCACCAGTTTCCTCCTAATTCCTTCCAAAATGTCGACAGAGGAAAGCGCAAAAAGAAGTAAAGAAATCTGCAGTAAATACACAACCTCCAACAAATACCCAGATAACCCTAACTCCATAGCTACTGTCACCTTTATTCAATACATATAGATAATTGTTTCACAACTTGATATGCAAATTATATACCTAATTTCCTTTAACATCCTTAATATTTCCCATGTTACTAGTATTCTTGTAAGACGTGTATTTCAATGGTTTCATTGCCTCAGTTTACATGATATATCCACATAAGGAATTACACAGATAACTCCTTGTTGTAAAGGATGGTGTTGTTTTCCATTTTTATGCTTATAAATAAGGAGGAAAGGAACCACCTTCTTCGCACACTTCCCATTCATTCAAGCCTATTGATGACAAATGGAGTTCTACAAATAGGATCGCTAGGTCAGAAAATATTACATATTTCAAAGTTTCTCAGTCATTCAAAAGGTTCATAATATCCAGATATTCTGGAAAGTACTGGGGAAACAGCAGAAAGCAAAACAAGATTAAAAATTTCCAGTCTCACAGAAGAGCTTACATTCTGCTAGAGAGAATTCAATAAGCAAAGAAGAGTACTATCTAGTAGGTTGAGGATGGATCATTCCTGTGAAGAAAAGACTGGGGTTATGGGATGTCACAATCCTGTGGCACTGCGGAGAGACTAAGACTGGAGAGATGATTATAGTCTCGTGAAGAAACAACCTATCATCGAGTTGTCACTCTGGAATTGCCTTCTTTTTATCTGGACATTGACAATGCACGTCACTATACAGCTCTACTTTTGGGACCTCAGAGGCAACCCCCCAAAAAAACATTCTTTGCTACTACTCACAAAAGCATTCTAGTGGGCAGCAAATGTTGGTGATGTACATACCCTGTGCCAGGCATTATTCTAGATGTTAAGAACAACTGTTCTGGAGATCAGATACAAAAGAAGACAGACCAGCCCGGATGGACATTCTCTAGGGGGAGAGAAGCATGAATATAACCCTATAGTAACTGATACGATAGAGAAATTAAGACAGGGTGCTAGAAAAGACACATACATTTTTCATATTTACGTTATTTCAAAGTTTCTGATTCATTCAATAAATAGTGGCTAACTGTATAATGGACTCACATTAGAGTCGAGGTCTGCATGACAAGAAGAAGCCAGACATGTGAGAGTCAGACGCAAAATGGAGATGCAAGTGCCTGAGGCACCTGTGAGGAGCTGATCACCAGAGTAGTTGGAGCAGGCAGAGTGATGGGAACTGGGGTAGATAGGGTCAGAGAGGAAGACTTGTAGAAGTTTGAGTTCGAATCTAAAAGTCATTGAGGAGTTTTGAGGAAGAAACTGCATGACCTGGTTTCTGTTTGGAAATAGGTAAAGGAATTAAAGACAAGAGTAAAGATTAAAAGACCAGCAAATAAGCTACTACAATTTTCTTAAGTGATTAGTATTTGCATGTGAATACAGTATTCTTGGGGTGGAAGAAAGAAGTAGACCGATGTTCTTTTACTTTTGAGTAGGGTTATGATGAATGAGGCTCACACTGGTGGGCAGATGCTACACCATTTCCAGGACTGGAGATGGCAGTGGCATATTTTCTGGTAGAAATCAAGAGACCTGTCCTGGCCTTGGGGAAGTCTGGCAGACATGCCATGGCAATGCTGAACAGACAGTTGGAAATGATTCCAGAATTCTAGGCAGGGATCAGGTTTGCATGGCCACATCTAAATGGACAGATTGTGATCTTTTATAAACTTTTCTCAGTGTGCTGTCATATGATTAAATGAAGGAGTAGTTGTAAGACAGAAAAGAACTCTAAATCAGCTTCATAAAGGCCAGAATCATCTGCCACTTCTAAGCGAGTCACTTTCTTCTCTCCCATCCCCATTTTGCATCTGTCAAATGGAGTTAGTGGCAGTTCCCGGAACGGAGGAGGTCCTCGGAGCATCAAAGGAGCAGCATTTGCAAATATGCCTGCAAATATGCTGAGCAGGATGCTGGCAGAGCTCGGGCCTCTCAATACATGGCAGCACACTCAAGTGAGCCTGAAAGACCTAGAGTAGCAGGACCACCCTCAGAAGGGGCCCGGGCCTCCCTGGTCCCGCTGCTGACAGCTTTGGTCAAGGCAAAATCAACACTGTGTGAAGCCCTCACTGGAATCTGCAATCAGCGGCTTCTGAGGAAAAATGGTGATGAATTTCTCAACAGCCATGCTATATGTCAGCCGATAACATATTTTTTCACCGATAGAATTAAGCCAAGTGAGCAAGAGTAAAAATGTGTTCTACAAATATTATTACAGCTTCTGAGTGGAATATTTTTTTAGTTTTCTCTTTTTTTCTTTAAGAAAGTACTTGCAAGTAGCCTATTTTGGGGGCTGACTTGAGTTGTTTTCCTGGCTGCACTCCAGGAAGGTTGAGGGCAAAGGTTGCTCAAGCTGCTGATAGTGGTTTTGTGGGCAATGTGTTGCTGCCTTTAAATGCCCCCAAAGACATCTCGTTCCCATGTTTTCCTAGTTCAAAAAGAAGATGTGGGGCTGCTGACCACTACAAGTGCAGCGCCTCAAAAATCAAAAGGTTGGAGAGGGCAGGGGGGTGGGCTGTGACTTAATTCCACAGCCCTCTGTTCTCTTCTCATGTCCGTGGCGACTCTGCACTGGCCCTGCTCCAGGATCCTGGTGGGAAAATCTGCAGACAGACACCGCAGCAAACAGCCCCTTGGGGAATGTCCTTGTGCTGTTTCTGTCATAAAGGGGCCCTCTGCACTCAAGAGGCCTCCACAGAGGACACCATCCCAGCATGGCGTGTCACGAAGCGGGCGCGGGCCACGGGCCTGCCGTGCTGTGCCCAGGCCTCACACCGGCGGGAAGCCGGGCTCCCGCTCGGAACGGGGGCACAGCAGGGCTGGACAGGCTGCCAACAGCCCATCCGTGGCCAGCTCAGGCGGTTACTGCACTCTGAGTGAAAAATTAAGCCTTTGCATGTCGCAGACACGACTGCACCCCACATGGGTTCCAGCCCCACAGCAAGCTTGCTGGGAAGATGGTAACTTTCTGGAGTGTCCCCAGGAGTCTGGGGAGCAGGGAGGTCAGCCTGGAAGGTGGGAGTCTCCTGGGGGCTGTGAGCGGGCGGGAATCCAGGACGCAAACCAAAGCCGAGTCCCCGAGTCCCCGTGAGCTTCCTCCTCACCCATTTCCCTTTGCTTTCACCAGCTTCTTGTGGAGAAGGCAGATTTACTGCCTAAACAAACGCATGAATGACAGAGGTCCTGACCCCATCACACACAGGAAGGCGAGGAATTTCTCACTCGAAATTCCTCAACTTACCTCATTTCTGCATTGGTGTCACCCTGGACCAGCCCCCTTCGCCTCCGGGAATGTCTGTCAGGCACCAGGGGAGGGTCTCACAAGGGATTTCTCTGGGTAAACTCAACTCATTCAGTTCTCAGGCAGATCTATACTAAGCTTCATCCACATGCCAGAACTTTCCAGAGGCTGCAGCATGTAATGCACATCACGAGACCGGTGGAAGCCTGGGAATTCTACACAGCCGTGAAAAAGATAACTAGAACTGGAATTGTAATGTGGCTAAGTTCAGAGCAAAAAGCAAACTGGAGGAAGCTACATTAGCATGATTCTTCTTCTAAAGGTTTAAAATATGCAAGGCCACAAGAGATGATAGATGCATAGCTTTGTAATAAAGGCAAGAAGTTACATGTGGTGATGCAATGCCAAATGTGCACAGTGGATCATCCCTGGAAAGGGAGACATGACTGGAATGAGGTAAACGGGCGAGTTTGTCAGGAGGTATGCTCAGAAGTTTTCAATTAATCTGAAACATTTTATCTTTTCAGGGAGCTTATAAGTAGCCGAATGTTTGCTTTTTGGAATGTTTGCTTTTATCGTTTATACTTTTGATGTGTGCAATAGATTGAAATTAGAGTCCAATGCTACATTAAACTTGCAAAGATTGTTCATTGTATTATCAATTCCAAAGTACTGTCGAAAACCTAAGAACAAAAGATCTGGAATGTGGCTTAACTACTAAGGAAGAAAGTAGGGTGAGAAAGAAATAATTAACTTTCCTGGGCCCTCCCTGGTGGCGCAAGGGTTAAAGCACAGCACTATGCTTCTATCACAGCCACTGCAGCACGAGTTCCATCCCCAGCCCTGAAGGTGACCCACAGGACACAGCAGACCTCTCCTGACCCGCCCGCTGCTCCCCTCAGCAGTGTATTTCATCTATCTGCCTGTTCTGCTCCCCACTCTGTCTCTGGGGAATCCTCTCACCCTCCACACCTCTGGTCTGTACCCCAGTTCTGTATGTATAAATAAATAAATCTTTAAAAAATAATTGACTTTCCAATAATTACTGAGAATTGTTATTAGCGATATTTGTTGAGTGCTTCCTGTGTCCACATGGTCACTCAGGATTTTACATGCTTTGTCTCCACTGCAAGTGAGGGCCCAACGCCCACAGGCGTTAAAGAACCTCACATAACACGTAAGTAGGGAATTCAGAATCCAAACCCAGAGCCCTCTGCCTAAATGCTCAACAGTGAGATTTTGTAAGTAGGCAGCAAATCCTCCTCACAGAACTGCAGGGCGAGCTTGTGGGTTGCAGGAGCGCTGGGCAGCTCAACACTCGCCCAGATGCAGAGCCTCCTCGGGCCAGCTTTCTCTTCCTGCTGGAGTGTGGAGGTAACGACCAGCTGCCTCCCTGAGTGGACGGTCCCACTGTAAATGTGCAGGTCTCCCTGTGTACCCTGGCCTGCGTGGGCATCCGACCGTTCCATGTCGTAGAGGCCCCCCAAACCCCGTGGGCCTCGTCTATCACTCCAATTCACCATCACCCCCCTGATGAATTTGACTATTCCTGTTGACATTTCTGCTGCGAGTTCTGCAAAAGTAAGGGTAAGTTCAAAAATAGCTTTTAAGTTAAGCATTGCATTCCAGATCTACAATACTTTGTCTTTTATTACTTGTCTTTGATTTATACTTAACTCTACAGAGAGCACATTAATGCATTTGTATGATGATAAAGCCAAAGTCTCCATCCAACATGACTCCAAGTCAGACTGACCTCCCCAGGGATAAGCGTCCACTTTGGTGGGTGTCCTGGTCTCTCTCCAGTAACATTCACCAGGCTTGTGTGAGCCCATAAAATAAGTGTGGGAGCATTTATAAAAACTGTGTCATGCTATATTTATCAGTCTGGGCCTTATTTTTTCTCTTTTTACTTAAAAAGATTTTATGGAAGCAATGTTCATTTATAACATTATATAGGCCTCAGCAGTAAAGCATCATAAATCAACATCTGTATCTACTCCATTATTTTCACCAGTAAAAGTCCAGTTTCCAGCCTTCATCATACAACTGACCCTTGTTATCTGATTTATCCTCAGGATTCCCCCTTCCCTTCTTATAACCTCTATTTTGTTCTTGTTTTATTTTGTTTCTTCGTTAGTTGTTTCCTTATCTTCTATGAGTGACAATAGAAAAAAAAAAAGTTTGTCTTTCTTGCTCTCACTTAGATCACTTAGCATAATGGCCTGCAGTATGTTGCGAGATTGTTTTCTCTTTTTAACTTTGTTTTGTTTGCTTTAAGATTTATTTATTTATTCATACAGAACTGGGGTACAGGCCAGAGATGTGGAGGGTGAGAGGGTTCACCAGAGACAGAGTGGGGAGCAGAACAGGCAGATCGATGAAGTACACTGCTGAGGGGAGCAGCAGGCGGGTCAGGAGAGGTCTGCTGCCCATGTGGATATCCTCCGGGGCAGGCAGGGATCGAACTTATGCGGAAGTGGCCTAAGCTTCTTAGTGCAGCGCTTTAATCCGCTGTGCCACCAGGGAGGGCCTTAACTTTGTATTTTTTACCAGTATGATACAAACACATAATTTAAAAAGGCAGCTACATGAGTAAAGTTTATCACAGATAACAGAGGTCCCTGGCTTCCTGCAGGTAACTCTTGTCACTGCTTCATTTGGTATTAACTCACTACCACTTAGCAACATAAGTTTTGTGTTTTTTTTTTTTTTCTTCTTTTTGTTTTAGGAATTATCGATTAGGGCCCTCCCTGTGAAACAGGTTAAGGCACAGCACTGTGAAGCTCCTGCAGCCACTGCACATGAGTATGATCCCCAGCCCGGGAGGTGACCCACATGGCAGGGCAGACTGCTCCTGACCCGCCCGCTGCTCCCCTCAGCAGTGTACTTCGTCAGTCTGTCTGTTCTGTTCCCTGCTCTGTCTCTGGTGAAGCCTCTCACCACCCCTGTACCTCTAGCCTGCACCCAGTTCTGTATGCATAACCTAAAAAAAGGAATTACTGATTAATTTCTCCCTGTAAAGAGGAAGCTGGCTCTCTTTCCTCCTTCCTACCTCATTTTCCTTACTGCTTTCTTCCCTCCCCACCTTGGTCCTGCCAACATACTTAGAGCACAGATTTGATTGGATCAATACATGATAAACTTTATTCCACAACTGATCATTTTTTCCTCAATTCACAGCTGAGTAAGCTATATTAAATTTCCTCCCCACATAACTTTTTGTTTTCTCTGGATTTAATAATTACCTTCTTTTCCTGTTTTCTTTATTTTCTATGTAATTATGATTCATTGAGCAAATGCATCATCCATTGTTTAAATTTTCTTGAATATAGGTGAAATGTTTGAGAACATTTCTGAAAATGGTCTGATTGACAGTCTGGAGAAGTACAGAATTTTTTTTTAAAGAGTTATTTATTTGTGCATACAAAACTGGGGTACAGGCCAGAGGGGCAGGGTTAGTGAGAGGATTCACCAGAGACAGAGTGGGGAGCAGAACAGGCAGACTGAGGAAGTACACTGCTGAGAGGAGCAGCGGGCAGGTCAGAGGTCTGCAGCGCCATGTGGGTCACCTCTGGGGCGGGGGTTGAACTCATGCTGCAGTGGCTTTAGCTTCTTAGTGCTGTGCTTTAACCTGCTGTGCCACCAGGGAGGACTGGAAGTACAGAATTCTAAGTTTTAAGCACTCACTTTGAAATTTCTAAAAACAATCCTCCACTGTCTTCTAATTTCCAATATTGCTTTAGAGAAACTATGATTTTTTATAGTCCTTTCTGCTATCATTGGTTTTCTTTCAGTTTTTGTTTATCTGAAAATTATCTTTATTTTACCTTCATTTTGAAGTTTTTTTTTCTTAGCAAAGAATTCTGGGTTGACCAGGTTTTTTAAATATTATTTTAGTAGTTTGAAGATATTATTATTTTGTATTCTTCTATGCCCTTGTTTTATATTTTGCTTAATAATCATCAAATTTCTTCAATTTGTAACTTTCTTTTTCACCAAATTTGACATTATTTTTTATTGTTTCCTGCCTCATCTCTTTTTGATCTCCAATTATACATGTTAGACCACTTGCTATTTTCCCACAATCACCAAAATTTAATTTACTTTTCTTTACTCTTTTTTCATTGTTTTCCATATTAGTTTATATTGATCCATGTTCAGTTAATGATCTGCCTTTTGGTATCTTCAATCTGGTATTAAACTTATTGATTTTTTCTTTCAAAGTTGAATTTCTCTGTTTTCGAATTTCCATCTGGTTTGTTTTTATAATTTCTGTTTCTTTGCTGAGAGTTTTTTTCTCATTCTTTATAGTTTTCCTTAAGTCACTGAATATACTTATAATTGCTATTTAAAGTTCTTATTTGATCATTTAAACATCTAAATTATCTCAGTGCTGGCTTCTATTTAGCTGGTTGCTTTTCCTTTTCTAGGAGTCTTATTTTTTTTTTATTTGCTTCTGTTTCATTGTGTAATTATTGTAACTGAAACATTGCAGAGCCTCTGGGGATGATTATTTTCCACTGAGAGGAAGACACATAACTAGGGTAACAGCTGAAATATATCTACTTAATTCCTTCAGCCTTCCAACTACTGCTTTCTATGTAGTTTCCATGGAGTATCTCCTCCAGGTGCATAAATTAGTAATTAGTATAACTGACTAAAGCTTATACACAAAAGTTAGGCTCCCCTTCTATAGTTCTCCCTTCTTTAAGATTTTACAAGTAGCTTTCCAGTTACTTTGGCAGCCCCAAAGTCTACTCTCTTGGCACTAATATTGAGGCTTTCTATTTAAGGTCATCCACCCTGTACCTCACTAAGCTGTGAAAATCTCATTAAGAAGTCCTCTTTCATGGGTTGACATTCCTCCAATTTGTGTTTATTCTTGGTCACATTTCAAGGCCTTAGTGTTTGGTTTTAACTCAGGACATATCATTGTTACCTGTGGGAGGGTTAGTAGAATACAAGTATCTACCATGATTAGAAGCACAATCCTTTATAAATTCTTTTCAAGTACACTAATCAGATTAAGTGGTATTTTACTTATACATCTGAACTACTTTCTACTAAAAAATACATATTTTTTGGTGATTTTATATTTAGTTTTATTTTTTAACCTACTAGAAAATATTTTTACTGTATAATTTAAATGCTTTTACCACCTTTGCAGACATACCTGTAAAAATAACTGATTTATCTCTGTTTATTCTTTAATTTTTAAGTCAAAGTTAGTTAGGTACAGGATTGTTTTGAAATAGCATACTATTTATGTCACAGGGTTATCTGAAACTATATGCTTCTGGTCTTACGCATTCACCAACCTTAAAGACAACTTAACCATTGATGAAGAGTGAGAATCACAATGCTGATCTTAAGCAGATGATGGAGAAATAATGGCTCTTGGGACTTGGGGGTGAAAGAGATCATCATAAGAACAGATAGGATGGAATTACTTCACAAACCTCTGCCATGTTTCCATTTGTTTTCCATAAGGTCATTGTCCTTATACCTCCACTCTATTTGGACTGTTTCCTTTGGTGAAAACCAACCCATCCAGCAGCTTCTCTCCCCAGTAAAAAAACCACACCAACGAGAATGAGTCCTTGCAAATCTATGCACCATAGACCTGAATATTTGCCCTCCCACATCCTTCATTTCAATCTCCCCCACAACTCACTGAAGGACTGGGCTGAACAGGCTTGTGCACACAGCAAGTTAAGCACATGCAGCCTCTGCCATTAAAAGCAGAGCCTGTCACAAAAAAGGTATACAGACAATTCAATCTAAATACCACATGACAGTTCCTTAAAGTCTGTGGTCTACTGTGCCTCCAGGATGCCAAACATCTGGAGGGAAGACACAGCGTTCAGCAGGAAGCTCCTGTCTTCCAAAATCATTGAACAGACTTTTATGTGAGTTGTATAAACCCAGCAATCATAATAGTTACACCAACTAATATTTCCATAATGATTTACAACTGTAGCATGCATGTGTGTGTGTGTCTATAAACCCAGTTAATCACCATATCCTCATGGAAAGGCTTAATGATCCAACTTTACATACAAGGAAGTCAGTGCTTTTATTATGCATGTATTGATCTCATTCTCCGTGCCAGGTGCAAGGCCTGCAAAGGAAAAGGAAAATGCAGTTCCTGCCTTAAAGTTGCTCTCACAGACCAAGGGAGGGGCTCAAAGCTGAATGAACTTGACTCGCCCAAGGTCACACAACTATTTATTGTCAGATCTGGGCCTCCACCCAATTTTTCTGGCACCAAGCACAGCGCTCTCTACACAGCTATCTCCGATAAAGGTCAGCGCACTCACGGAGCAGCAGGTGGCCAGGGGCAGGCACAGAGGGGCCGCCGGGTTGGAGGCTGGAGGAGTCCGGAGAGTCATGCTGAGATCAGACATGGAGTCCAAGTCTACAACCGCAGCTCTGAAGGCCAGGATGAGCTGCTGGCGTAGGCCCTTGGGGTAGTGTTGGGTGAAAAATGGTCTGTTGGCCTAGATTCACTGGGCCAACTACAGATGGACCAGAGCGGGGTGAGGACATGGGCAAATTTAACAGCTGGATCGTTTTCAGGTGGCATGGTGGTGACTGACATTTCTCTTCTTCCGTTCCTTTTTCTGCTTTCCTATTCCTTTATAACTGTGTTGATAGTGCTAAAATATAAATTGCAAGTAGGAAAAAAAGATCACATGGAAAGATTAAAACATGTGTAGCCAGGCAGACTTTAGTTCAAACCCCTGCTTTATCAAAGACCAGCGGTAGGATCTTCAGAACGTAACCGATCTCCTCTGGGCCTTCATTTCTTTGGCAGGCAATCCCGTTAATCTTGCAGAATTGTGCTGAAGATTGGAGACTATACACTGGGAAGCTGGATACACAGAGGTCAACTGCTCCGCCTGTAATTGTTTTTATCATTATAATTGTATAATGTGCGTCAAGAAGACACTGTGGGGCTGCTGGGAGACACAGGTTTGGCCAAGAGCCTGCAGCAGCATCTTTAACACAAAGAACAATCCAGAGGAAAATCATCCCTAGCGGCAGCAAAAACACATATTGAGCCAGGTCGTAAGGACACAAATGCAAAATACCAGCTGTCTAAAGAGGATTTCCCAGCTATCTCTTTACTTACTGAAAAAACACTCATCTGAGACGAAAAGATGAACCAATGGTACAGAGATAAAGAAGATGCAGTTGCTGGGAAGAAACAATCATGGGAACTTAAATACAATATCATGTGGAGAGTGTAATGGTCAAACTAGGTACTTGGGAGCACAGATAGGAAGAAATTCGCTGGCTCCAGCCTGAGGAGAGAAGGCGAGGGAGGCTGTGGAGCTGAGTCAGGAGAAAGTGGGTCAGGGTACAGGGACAGAGAGGGGACTCCAGGCAGGGGACCCTGGAAGCGACTGCGGATCAGGGAACCCTGAGCCGCTGGCACCAAGGAGCAGAACTTAAAGCAGGGGAGACTGGCCAGGAAAGAGGGAACCCGCACATCTGAGGTTTCATAGAGGCTCTGAGACAGGGGAGGGCTTGAAACCCGGAGTCAAGGTGGTCGACTTTACGTTGCAGACAAATGTTCTAGAGCCCTGGTAGGAAGGAAGAGGACGGACAAGACAGCCCGGTTGTGTGCGGGCCACTTCCAGGAGTTCTGGAGAAAGACCAGCCTGCCCTGGGACAGGGGTCATGGGCACAGAGACAGGGCTGGACACCAGATGTCAAGACAGTCCCTGGCAATCCCAGAACTCAGTGAGACGCAGAAGGGACATATTTGAGCTTTGGAAAAGAATCTGTTACAGTCAGTCTGGGAAAGCTTCTTGGAGGGCGACGGGCATGAACAAGCCTTTAAGGAGGATGTGGGTGGCAAAGAAGGGGCAGATAGATCCCAGGCAGAGGGGATGAAAATAATGAAGCTGCGAAGCAGTAACGTGTGGGTCCTGCTCATGAGGAAGCAGGTCTCTGGAAGGAATGTGCGGCCTCTGACCTGCCCCACTCCATGGCAAATTCTCATCCCCAACATAGGGGAAGCATTTGTGTGAGGGAGATGGCATTCTCTTCCCAAGGGCCTCTCTCCCGGAGCCACGTACAGAGAGACTACAGTGAGCCGGAGGCAAGGGAAGATATAGAAATTCTTCTGACAGTAATCCAGAAAAGACAGTTGTTTGTAAAACCACAAAAGCTTTGGCAGCTTCAGGTGACTCCAGGCTGTGACCAGAGAAGAGTCACCTTCCTGCTCCCTCACTGACACCCCCACCCCCCACCCCCCAGCCTGACTCCCAGACATGCAACAGCTGGCAAGTGATAGACTGGGGGGTGGGAGGGGAGCAAATGTGGGGTGGGGGGATGCCAGTGGGGGAGGGGAGACAAAGACTGTTTGAAGGCGTGAGGCTCCTGTGGTGATGCAGGGATGCCCAGCATAGCTAGCAGGGCCAGCAAGCTTGCTCTGGAAAGGGTCAGAAAGGAAGCCACTTAGGCTCTGGGGGACCCTCACTCCGTCTCAACTACTCCCACAAAATCAGTCAGAGGCAGTACGCAGGAAAATGAGCACAGCTCTGTCCTGGCAAATCTTCATTCGTGGACACAGACTTGAACTTCATAAAAGGTTCACATGCCACAAAGCAGTCTTTTTCTGACTTTTTTTGACCAGTTAAAAATGTCAGTCACTGTCCGCTCACACATGAACAACAGGCAATGAGCTGGGTCTGGTCTGTGGCGTGTTTGGCGTCCCTGGATTAGAATGAGGGTGACATGACAGACAAAGAGCTGGGGGGTCGCTAGAGTGGAGGAGCTGCCCCAAGCTGTGGCTTCTGACAGGGGGTGCAGGCTGAAACTGAAAGACAGCACTTCCCTCCCCGCCTCTCGCTCCCTCCCTCCTCCCCTCCCCCCTTCCTTTCTTCTGTCCAGCTCCCTGCCTCTCTCCTGCCTCCCCTGCCTGCCTTCCTCTTTTTCGTTTCTATTTCCATACTTCTGGATTCCATGGATGCATCCCTGACTAACAATATTCCACAAACAGATTGCTCCATCACCCCTTTTCTCATAATTAAGGGAGTGGTGAAGGTGCTTTACACTGCCTTTATATTAATTAAATTTTGAAATACTTTTCCCTATATTTCTGTGAGCCATATCATGGCAATTCAGTTTTTCACAAAACCCAATAATAAAACAAAAGCCGTACATAGCCGTAGCTAGAACACCCCAGACAGCTGGGCCTCCCTTGCGTGGCCTCAGGTGCCCATCAGGGAAACAGACAGACCCTCCCCGCCCTGCTCTGCTAAGGACGTAACAGGTCCTCGGGCCGGGTTTTATGTACCAGCACTAGATAATCTTTTCTAGGGATGAAATCTAGAGATTCATGGGGCTTGCTTAAAAAATACCTGAGACTCCTCAGGCTTTGTTTTTTTCTCCTAGCAACATAGCTGAGCGTTAGTTGTGCATCAAAATAAGATGATTAGGAAGATTGACTTACAAAATTCTTGACAAAAAGCCCAACCAGTTCCCTTGGCGTGGGCACAAGCCTGAAGATTTTCTTAAAAGAAATTATCAATATTTTGTCAAATCCAGACTCTTAAACCACTAGCTCCTTCCCTTCCCCACTGCCCCAGAATAAAAGGATTCATGTCATTACATTTTCTTCTTTCTGTTCTTTGGAATCAATTGTTCCCTTTATTAGAGAGAAAGCTTGGAGTGACCCTACTGCTCTGCTAATTCCTCTTGCTCCCAGACCTCTGACTTCCCAGCTCCCACCCCAAACTCTGTCCCTTCTTTGACATTCATGACCTTTTAGAGGTGGGCAGGAAAGCAAGATCACGGAGAAATCTCTAGAGAAGAAAAGGAAGTACGTTCTTCTGCTTTCATCCAGCCCCAAGGACGAGAAAAGGAGCCACATCCCCCAGGACCTAAAACATGTGTGACTCCCAAAGTCAAACCAAACAGGACCCTATAGAGCCTGCCAAGGGGATCTTACAGAACCACCTGTAGAAAATGTGCTGGGTACATGTGGAACATCAAAGCTCCCGGGACCCCTGGGTCTTCATGAAGGACCTGGCCCTCACTAATGGGGTGCGGGGTGATGGAGGATGCATCACCAGGATCCAGTTGAAACCAGTTTTCCGCCATGAGGCGCGAGGTTGGTCCGGCCGGCTTCCCACAAATCTAGTTCTGAAGGAAGCACACAGCTCGACTGAAAACACATTCGTCCTCTTCTCGCATTTGATCTTTCTCCCGCATGCCTTTTGGATTAATGTGGGCATTTTGTTTCCATCTGTTTTCAACTCTTGGTTGAAATGCACAAGTCCAGCTCTAGCCCTCTGTAGGGCGGGGACTCCTCTGTGAAGGCCACGAAGATCAACTGCAGGTTTATTTCAAATCTACCAACACTGAGTACTGCTAAGCGCTTCTGAGAGAATGCTGCAGAGTACCTCTGAGCGCTGAGTGAATGCGTCTATGTGAATACTTCTGAGGACTTCTGAGGGAATACTGCAGAGTACTTCTGAGCACGGAGTGAATGCTCTACATGAATACTTCTGGTTACTTCTGAGGGACTACTTCTGAGTACTTTCGAGTACTTCTGGGTACTAAGTGAATGCGTCTACATGAACATCGACATGAATGCCTGCGTACTTCTATGTGAGTTCTTCTGAGTGAATACTTGCTATGTGCCAGGCACTGAGCTACTTCTCAGACATGCTGATGCCATGTCATAAGCTGCTCTGGCTTCCACACAGGCTCCTTTTCCCCCTGGCGTTAAAGCTCAAGTCATGTCGATAGTCTGAAGACCTAACGTGCCCTCTCCACACGCCCCAGCGCTCTGGCCACGTCTCCTGTAACGCTGCTGACCGCCCTGTGCCCCGGTCCACTGCTCCTCTATGACCATGCGTTCGCCCCTGCCTGGGTCTCTGCCCCGGCCGCTCCCTCTGCTCTCCCCAGAATGCCCTTCCCCAGGACAGCTGACTTCCTCAGCTTCTTCAAGTCTTCACTCAAATAGCACCATTTCAACAAGGGTTACTCTGACAATTCTGCTGAAAATTGCCACCTTTCAGCAGCTCCTAACCCCCTTTACTAGTCTGGAATGTTCTTTCTGTGCAGTCCTCATCACCTTCCTACCACCTTGGCTCCGTTGTCTAGAAAACAGGGAAGGGAGACAGGGGAGGGAAGGGAGACGTGGGAGGGAAGGGAGCAAAGGAGGAGAGAGCAAGCCTAAGTGACTGGAGCAGGCGATGGCTGGGTCTCAGTGGACTTCTTCAGAGAGACTCAGAGAAGTGCCTGTATCGCCAACCAACCTTTCTGGAAGGAGAAAAGAATATACCCTGAGTTTTCTGTCTCCTGTTGGTCAAGGCCAAGGTCTTCCCACCTGGGTGCTAATTCCCTCATACTTCCAGGTGGCAGAAAGCGCCTTAGTTAGTACAACAGCTATCCTATGGTGTGTTTCTCGCCAGGACCACAGGGAAGCTCTGGGAGGGAAGGTTCGAGTTGAGATGCAAGGTAGGCACCAGGTGAGGGGCTACGCAGCTTGCCTGTGAGCAGCACTACCTGGGCTGGACCTCCAAGCAGGCCCCTTGTCTGCAGGAACGGAGGCACCACAACCAGGCACAGACAGAGCCCTGCCAGGGGAGGCGTGTGGATCTGTGTGTAAGCTGACTCCTTGTGACCACCCCACATGGTCGCCACCTCCCCAGATAGAATATAAGCTCCTGAAAGCTCTTTGTCAACCTGAGCTCCCTGAAGCAACCCAGGCGTCTAACAAAAGACCTGGCACCTGCTGCCCCCAGCAAAGGTTAAAACAAGAAAGGGCCTCGATGTGACTGAGAAGCGACTCCACCCTCAGCGAGCCACCGTGCCCAGTGCACAGATAGGCAGGCAGCTCCTGGACAGAAAGACAGAGCACTGGGCAGCCTGGGGGCATCAGGAGCCTTGGCAGAGTGTTGGAAACTGAGCTCTGAGCCCTGGTGCTTGGACATGGGTGCCCAGCCTGGCTTCTCCAATGACCAACGATGCTGGGATAAGAAGTCACGAGCTGGGCTATAAGTCCAACCTCAGCTGATAATTGGCTGAAGGACCTGGAGGGAATTATCTAAATATCAGTATTTAGATAATTTACCCAGTGCGCCCGTGCTGCTAGATCAGACTGAGTAACTGCCTTAGTCCCTTTGGTCTATAACAGAATGCCATAGACTGGCTGATTTATAAACAACAGAAATGTATTTGTCATCATTCTCATGGCAGATTTCCTATCTTGGGCTATCTTGTGACTATTTCCTCTCAAGGTAGAAGGGGTGAGGGAGTCCCCTGGGAGTCTCTGTTATTAGGACATGAATCCCATTCTCGCTAGCTCTACCTTCATGACACAGTCAGTACCTGAAGGCCCTACCTCCGAACAACATCACCTTGTGGTTAAGATTCAACACAGAGGGCCCTCCCTGGTGATGCAACAGGTTAAGGCGCAGCACTATGAAGCTGTCCACAGCCACTGCAGCATGAGTTCAATCCCTGGCCAGGGAGCTGACCCACATGGCGTGGCAGACCTCTCCTAACCCGCCCGCTGCTCCCCTCAGTGGTGTATTTCAGTAGATCCACCTGTTCTGCTCCCCACTCTGTCTCTGGTGAAATCTCTCACCCCTGCACCTCTGGTCTTTACCACTTCTCTTGTATACATAAACAAATAAATCTTTTTTAAAAAATTCAACATAGGAATTTGCAAGACCCAAATATTCAGTCCACAATATTTTCAAGTGTTTTTTGTTTTTTGGGTTTTTTTACAATTTATTTATTTATTTATGCATATAGAAGTGGAGTACAGGCCAGAGGTGCAGGGGCGGTGAGAGGATTCACCAGAGACGGAGTGTGAAGCAGAACATGCAGATTGACAAAGTATACTGTTGAGGGGAGCAGCGGGCGGGTCAGGAGAAGTCTGCCGCGCCATGTGGGTCACCTCCCTGGCCGGGAATTAAACTCATGCTGAAGTGGCTTTAGCTTCGTAATGCTATGCTTAACCCGCTGTGCCACCAGGGAGGGCCCTGCTTTCTTTTTTCATTCTTACAATAGTCTGATTGAGAGAACTATAATGATCCCATTTAATAGAAACTTAAATTGAAACCAGACCCATTCCATGAACCTGCCCAAGCTCTCTTGCTAAGAAGTGGCAGAGCAGGGATTTGAACTTCCAACTGCCTAAGCCAAAGTCTAAACTCATAATCACCTGCCTCCAGCACTGTGCAGCTGGGTCTCGGTGCTCTCTTTCATAAATGAAAAGATTAGACGACATAATCTTTAAAGCCTTTTTTCATTAAGCTGCATCCTAAACACATCAAGGTCAAAGATCCAGTCCAGACTTGGTAGGAAGTGTTTGGAGACAGTCCAGGAAAAGCACACCTCCAGTGCGCCTGGGCCACCATGCAGGTCTCGCGCCCTGCAGCCTCCTTTCAACCCCCCACAGCGTGGGCACCTCAGCCCAGCCTAGCAGAGGTGCCCCCAGAGGAAACTGGGATGGGAAGACTCACGCAGAGTCCTCTCCAGTTCCAAGCTAACGAGACGCAGACGCTCACCTACTCGCTCACTGCTCGGCCTGTGGGTTGGAGGGCTCGGCCCGGCAGCCAGAGCCTGTGACTCAGCAAAATGCCAGGGAGCTGGATCTGGCTTACCACCGAGCCGCAGAAATAGAACACAAGCCACATAGGAAGTTTCACATTTTCCAGGAGCCACATTTAGACGGCAAGAAGAAAGAGGTGCCACTAAGAAGGATGATAGAGTTCATTCAAACCAACAGATCCAAGCGATTTGCATGTCAATGTGTAATCAATATAAAAACTCAGTGAGCTCATATACAGTCTACTTTTCATACGAAGTCTTTGCAATCTGGCGTGGCTTTTCAATCAGACTCGCCTCATTTTGCGCGCTCTGCAGGAATCCACACGGATCAAGCGCTCACACAGGCGCCCAGGTCCAGGGCCTGCGGGAGCTGATGGAGAGCGCGCAGGTCCGTGCACACATGAATAACAAGACTCTGCCAATCCCAGCGGCATGGGGGCCAGCAAACACAAGTCACGTCCCTGCACCCAAACATCTGTTGGCAACAGGCGGAGGCCCAGGGGCAGTAGACACCAACCTGAATCCATGCCCCGAGTGCAGGCAAATGAGAGGAAGTCAGTCCCTGGCGAGGGAGAGAAGCCATCGGCCCCGGCCCCTTGAAGCTCAGGTCACCTTCCAATATCAGGAAGAACAGGCCAAGAAAAAAAAATACTGGAGGCCATTAAGGCAAGGGGTCAGCGTTCCCTGGTCAGTTCCTTAGGAAATGAGCTTCATATGAGATTCAGGAGTGAGGGGAAAATTGTTGAAAATTCATAAAGTCAACAATTTGTGTATTTAAGTAGTGTCAAACCACAGGAGCCTGGAGTCCTCAGCCCGGAGCTCATTTATTAATTGCTGCTTCAAACGCACCCGCAGAGGGGAGGGGTAGCAGGGAGAGTGTGTTTTTCAAAACTGAAGGACTTGGAGACTGCTGGGGGCCGGAGGGGGGAGCGGGAGGGGGGACTGTGGTTTTTCCAGGAATGGGACGGATTGAAATGCATTTAAAAAAGGAGGAAAAGAAAACATTTCTGACCCTCCTCCTTTGCTCCCCCACACCAAGGAAACATGCAGGGCGCAATGAAGACAGAGCAGGGGCTTTGCTCCCCCTGGGGGAAACCTGACTCCCCATACGTGGTAGCTCAACCAGGGGAGATGTTCCCTGTCCCTTCCTGGGGCGCCTCCCCCCTCCAGAGGGCACATCTGGGGGCCACTCAGGAGAACAGGACACTCGGGAGATTCCCCAGCTGCCTTGGTGAGGCGGAGCCCGGAGCCACATGGAAGGCACATGCCGCAATAATCTCGTGTTTATAATTCTGAGCGGAGGATGGCAGAGTTAAGGATGGGATTGATCAGGTTCCAAATTTATTTCCTGGAGGCGAATTTAAAGAGAGATGTTAAGGGCAGAATCTCTACGGAGGTAGGTACATTGCCACAAGTTTTAAGTTTGTGTCTCTGGATGTTTATTCAGATTTTTTAAATCTGCTGCTTTCTTCTCACCTGCCCTGGCCCGTCCTGCCAAAGCTTACAGAACTCCGAAACTGGCCTCAGCCTCCTGTCCTCTAGTCTTATCACAATCAGAAAATCTTATTTTCCCAGAGTTCATTTACAGGACAAAAGCCCCCCTCCGCTGGAGTGCTTTTATCATTGTTTTTTATTGTTTTGGTTCAGATTTTAAGCATTACCATCTGAAAGTCTTGTCTATTGTCAGTGATGCTAAACATCTTCCCCAATAAGGTCTGCTTTTGAGATTTCTCCCTGGACAACCAGCGCTTAGGGTGGGCCTGTTCCACCATCCCCTTGCTAAAGATATTCTCAGGCCTGAGGAGTCTTTTCAATGCCTCTTGTCTGAACTGGCCACTGCCTGAGTCCCCTGCCCCACGCCAATCTCTCAGTTAGGGCGTGATGTTTCATGGCCTGAGCCTGGAAGTAGATTTTCTGTGTCCCTAGCATGACACGTTCATCCTGGGCTCATGCCTCGGTTCAGAAATCCCTAAGGGAAAGAAGGAGACAGGTGAGCTGGAAATCCAACTGTCAGGTGGTTCCTCCCACCGCTCCACGCTTTACAGTTTACAAAGTGATTCTGCACAGATCTCATCCGCCTCACAAGCACCTGCGAAAGGGGCCTTTGATCTTCTTGGTAAAGGAAGAAACTGAGAACTGAGGCTGAGCCTGAAGACCCCCCCCCCCAGCCATGGGGGGGTGGGGAGGGAGCACTTGTTACTGCAGCGACTGCCGGAACAGCAGCCTGCGGCTCTGGCCCAGGGCCTCCTTGGCACCACCCCAGGCATGTCCAGTCCCACAACCCCACTGTCCCCCGAAACAAACGTAATCATAGGGAAGAAGTGAAATTCCAGCCAAGTGTGTATGCAGGCGCATCTGTGTGAGAAAAGGTGATGCTGACACTCGGGAAGTTTGTGTTGCTGGAGCAGAGAAGCTGCAGCGTGGAGGTTTGGTGTCAGCGAGGGCTCCAGGCATGGCCCTAGCGGAAGCTGCAGTGAGACACCCCCACCAGAGCGGCCCATGGAGGAGAGTGCAGGCCTGGGCAGTGACACCCCCACTTCCCAACGACCAGAGTCACCAGGAGCCATGGTTAAAACCACAGAGCTCTGGACTTCTGTCAGGGCTTCTAAGAGAAAAGCCCGGAGGACCATGTATTCAGCTGGGGTCAGCCTCCTGGTGGGGAGACAGGAGCAGTGGGAAGTTTGGGTCAGCTCCAGAGATGGGACAGTCCAGCTGCGGACAATTCCTGTGAGCGGCTGAAGAAGAGCAGTGAGGCCTGCAGCCAGGTAGGGGTGGATAGGGCACACTGGGCGTGGAGACCTGAGGGGCCCCAGCAGGGACAGGCCACTCGCTGGGGGCCCGGGAAGGGGCCAGAGAGCGGTGCAGTGGGGAGGCATGGAAGGAAGTGAAGCAGGAAAAAGACGCTCCCCGATTTTACAGAAAACGGCTCTGACTGTGAGCGTGCAGGCTAGCGAGGCGGGTGTGAGCCCCGGGACAGGAGCGGGTTGGGCGTGACTTGGGATGGCTCAGCGGTAGAGTGGACAGGTGCCTATAACCCTGCTCCCGCCACCACCACAGAACAAGGTGCACCACCCACAGCCGGCTCCGGCCTCGGCTGGGTCCTTACTTGCCAAGCAGAAAGCCGAGGGAAGAGAGCAGGGAAGGGCCCACAGGGCTAGTTCCAGGCCAGACGGCCCGCAGGGGCGCCCTGTGCTGGAGACGCGGCCTCCACGCTGCTCTCCCGACACACGCTCCCACGGGCCACCCGAGCGCCAGAGTCTCGGGTGAACCCGAGTTTAGGGCAGCGGCCCAGGAAGGAACAGTGGGTGCTTGTGGCCAGCAGAGCAGGATCCGCTTGCTTGGCACTCACAGCCAGACAGACGACCGCGGCGGCTGGGATATTCTGGGACGTGGCCACACAGGGACACCCAGTGATAAACAGACTCACGGACACTGGGGAGGGCAGGTGACCACCCGGGACCACTCGCCACCTGAGGGCACAGTGTTGGCGGGAGGGAGGGCATGGCGGGAGCCTCATCGTAAGGGGGTGGGGGGTGCAGGGGGGGCATTTAGGAGCACCTCAGTCCCTGTGGTCTGAGCTCGTGAGCAGGCGGGGCCTGCCGGAACTGGAGTCAACTGCAGCTGGACCTGGATTCGCAGCACTGCCTTTCACTTTAACAGACTGTTCTCTCAAAATAAAACCCCTGCTATCCCAGCCAATGACTCCGCCGACTTCCTAGCTTACTCCCTTGTGTGCTGAGTTAGTATATGGTGATCGACATGCTCTGGCCCAGGCTTCTCAGCCTTCACAGGCACAGCGTCACCCAGCACCCGGCTAACATGCACGCCCCGGGTCAGCGTTTCAGGAGGCAGCCTGCGCTCTTCACGCATTCTCCGATGCCCTGGGCACGCACCACACCTTGGATGGGAAGGCTCTGGCCAGTCAGATGTCCCTTGCACCTGCCCTTGGGCCATTTCAGTCCACTTTGACTAAGCATAGAGAGAGTTCATTTACTATCCGTTAGAACACCTATTCTGTGCAAACCACTGATATACAGAAATAACTATGACAGTGTTTTTAAGTCAGGAGGGTGGAGAGAGAATGGGTGTTAACACAGTATCGTCTGCCCTCCACCAGATCCCCACTACACTGGAGTCACACGGCACCGCCCCATTCAATCCTCACTCCAACCTCGACTAGAGGACACCTCGGTCTTACAGAGAAGGAAAACCAACCGAGGGGAAGTGAAGTAGATTGCTCAAGCTTACACAGCCACTGAAAAGCTTAATTTGGATCCAAGTTTCAGTCTGGATGGCCCCAGTGTTCGAACTCCTTCCACCCAGCCACACTGAGGACTCGGATGTCTGTATACACGCCCAGACCCTGGGCATGGCGTGGCGTGTGCGACCTGACGGGGGTGAAGAGCTTGCTGCAGGCGGTCAGCAGGTTGGGTGGGAAATGGCAGAAACATGAAGCTACTGTGTATTTACTGTATTTTGACAGGTTTGCCAGGAAATGGCAGCACGAGGGCTTCCTGCTGAAAACGCATCTTTCAATGCTGCAGGGGAGACTGGTTTCCTTCCTCACTCACCGTCTCCTGTGGGAGGCTGCAGCGCCACGCCCAGGCCGCCACCCGCCCAGCCAGGAGAGGCTGGCGCCTGCTCACCACCCCACAGCTAGCAGACGGCTGTGTGCAGACACCAGAGGGGGGCTGCCCACCCTGACAGCCACCTGCTATTGCACACCAGTCTGATCTGACAGGGAGCAGAGCCCAGCCCAGAAATCCAGGGTGCACGTGCACTGGTGCCCGGCAAAATCTACGCGGTCACCCCAGTGAGGGATGCTACCACTGACCCCTGTGCGCTCAGGGGCCTGGCGCTGAGACACGCCCACTCGCCCACGCAGTCGGCTCCCTGCCGGCTCCCGCCAGCTCCCGCCTGGACTGACCACTAATGAGGACCCCGCAGCAGCCGTCTGGGATTCAGAAATGACGCCACTCTCTCTGCCGCTGACTCACTGCTATTGGGGCTGGGACAGGAAGACAGGGAAGCTCGAGTCTCAGTCCCAAGGGCCACTCTCGACCTGGGGGTATCCAGGGCCCCACGTGGCCGGGGGAAGGGTGCCGCTCTGGGGTGGTGACAAATGTTCCATTGCATATTTGGACCAGAGGGGACAAAGAAAACCACGATGGTCTCTCATGAGACGCGAATACCTGGCAGTCAGCCCCTCCCTGCTCCTCTCTGTCTTAGTCACATTCGCTGTTTACTCGAGCTGAGGCGGGCTGCCCATGGCCCGCGGAGGACAGTAAACGGAAGCCCTGTTCAGGAGGGAGCCCTGTACACACTCCCAGGCCAGCTGCTTTGCTCCCGAAGCACAGAGCAGCTTCATCTCCTGACCTGTCACTGTTCCTGATCACACTCACGTCGGGGACAGGAAGTGACAGCGGGCCACAGACACACAGGGGACGTGCATCTGGGGCCTCACAGAGCCCTTTCTGCACACTCCACGCCCCGCAGGCACCCCAGGGTCTCGGCGTCCACGAGAGAAGGGCCTGAGCACACCAGCGTTTCCCTTGCCCAACAGCAAGGAGATAGTTTCTGGAACCGCTGAGCCCCATTTCTTTCCAAAAACCACTGGCGACGAGGCAGCACCCACGGTCCAAGGATGACATGTTAATACAGATCTAGCCTCTTCCACGACGAAATGGGTCGGGCCTGAGGAGTGATCTGTTTAAAAGCCACATCATAAATCAGCTGTCAGTCCCTCCTTCCTCCGGACCTGGCAGGCTCACCTTTACACTGAAATAGCCGCATCTGAAACTTGACCTTGCGGCCCCGGAGTCTGCTGGAAACAACATGTGTTCAACGACTTCCAGTCAGCGCAGCGAGAACTTAAGTTGTTCCACATTTTTAATAAATGGGCCAGAAACCCACAGAGCGACTCCCGTTGACCTGAACGCTCAGCTTATGGATGGGATGGGGAGAACAGGGACAGGCCCGCGAGCGGACGCTGGCAGGCCTGAGGCTGGACAGCACCCAGCCCTGGCCTCAAGGACAAAGAGTCCTGGCCTGAAGAAAAGCCTGAAACATTGTATTAATTGCCTGTGAGGGTCCGGCTGGGTGGGGAGTCGGGTGAGTGGAGGTGAAGAGAGAAGGGGGATCACCCCCAAGACCACCTACCGGAGCCGCCGGGGTCTCTCCGTGAGGAGCGGAGCCGCCGGGGCTGCTTTCCTACGAAAGACAAACATGACTGCTCAGTAAAATAGCGATGGAGTGCCTGTGGGGGGCCAAGGAGCCCACGCTGTAAGTCAGCTGCCTGAGCAGCTCCCTGAGGCAGGCAGTGGCCACCAGGGATGTGAGGAGGATGAAGATGAGCAGGGCGCTTTGGGAGCAAGCCAGCTTTGGTGGGAGCCGACATGAAAGCAGATCTGACTGTCACGAGTGCGCACTCACTGCTGGTCGGTGCCAGGCCGGGGGTCAGTGCGAGGTGAAGCACACAGCCCCTGCCCCAGAGGCCGGGCCGGGGGTCAGTGCGGAGTGACCCCTCAAAAAACGTCCTCTTAAAAGCTGACTAAGTACTTAAGAAAGGAGAAGCAATCAACGCAGAGGGTGTGCCGGGACGTCTGGCACTCTGAAATTAGCCGCTTTCTCTCGGTCTCAGACCAGGGCCAAGATGAGCAACACACCAAGCCACCAAGTTCTAGTTAGGTGCCGTGGAAAAGGAGTGGACAGCAAGTCAGATGCACGTGGCCTTCTGCCGAGGGGATTCCTGTGGGCAGGGCCTCCCCCTCCAAAGTCAGCCATTCCCAGCCAACCGGAAAGCTTGAGGAGGAGCCAGGGATGTGCCTGCCTCTTTGGGGAGGCACCTGCAAAGTTACAGCCTCAGGAACAACCTAACAATGCCCCGAAAACAAAGGCCCTTTTCATTCAATAGGCAACTCTGACCGACTGGGCACCGACTGGGCACCGAGCTAAATGATCTGCCAGCTCGGAGCAGCCCCCTGAGGTCTGAAGAATGGGGAGGAACGCCCATCCCTGTAGTTAAACTCCTACCCAAAGTCTCAGGGCCACTGGTCAGTCGGTCCAGGGCACTCAGGGCCACGTCTGCCTGCTGCAGACATCACTCAACCATCTCCCCGCAACTTGGAGCCCAGAAAGTGAAAGAGTTTTGAGAAGTGTGAGTGCACCCAAGACATGCCTATGGGGTTTACTTGAGGGGAAGGTATTCTTAACCTCTCGGGCAACCACCATCCACTGATCCCCCTCAGGTTGCTAACAATGACACTGCCTTGTCACACATGAGGCCTTTTCTTTCACCTTTTCTTCCGGTCCCCAGTGTGGGACCACAACGTGGTCACCCTTCTTTACAGGTGGGGAAATCAAGACCCAGAGCTGTTAGGTGTCTTTTTCCAGGTCTCTCTGCTATTAAAACACACAAGCCGGACTCTCTTTGATTTCAGGAATGAGGTTTTCCATCACAAGTGCCACATCACAGCAGCATGGGGGGGGGGCAGGGGGCGGCCTAGGAAGAACGTAGCTCAGTCAGTGACAGAAAGCTGAGGGCCTGCCCGGCGAGACACTTCACCCAAGAACGTGTCCTTTACAAAGACCCTGGGGTGGCAGCCCCGCCAAACCCAGGTCTTTCTGCACTCCCCCTCCCCCCCAACACACACAGAGCTACCAGAGCCAAGAGAACCCACATCTGCAGATGAATACAACGCTTGTTCTTCCAGCCAAACTGACGGTTGAACTTTCCGCTCTCAGATGCCATTGTTAGAAATGAACTCTTAGGCGGCAGATTCTTTGTAAGACAACATAAATAAAATACAGGGGAGGACGGACCCCAGGGACCTGGCGTAGAAAAAGTAACCCAGGTTCCTTGCAGAGGGGAAGTCTGCGGAAGGAGCGGTCTGACTGCGGGGCCTCTGATAGATAAAAGCTCTGTTGTGTTTCATGCCCAAATGTGTACTCTTGAGTTGCCTGTAATTGTGTCCCCGGTGCTGAAAGGGGGGTCAGAGACGGAGCACTAGACAGAAGGGGGCCTGAGTTCAAGAGCCCCCGTCACTCCCTTTTCAGGAAGGTCACACAGGTGCCTCTGTCTCTCATTCTGTGTCTGTGATGTGAGGACACTGGCTCAGATGATCGCCAAGACCTCTTCTAATTCTGCAGCCTGTGATGAGGATGCTAGCTCCTTTCTGTTCCATTCTTGATGGGAACTGCTAAAAGGGCTGGAGCCCAAAGACAGATTCTGTTCACCCATCGCTTGCCATCGGCCAGCTTCCAGCCTTCTCAGGAGCCCTGGTCACCAGGCTCACACAGCACTGAAATCGCCACGCTCACTGCAGCTATCCCCATGTGCTTCCATGAACCAGCTGTCTCTTGGTTCTACTGCCAGCTTGTGCCTTGAGAAACCGGAAGGTGGACAGTCCCCAATCTCAAATGAAGATGCCTCCAAGAAGGCCAAGAACTTGCCCAGGGGCTGGAACCATATGGGCAGGCATTGGGTGAGGAAGGTTCTGGGGTGAGCCAGGCTCTCTTAAGCCATGACCAAAGATTTCAGCCTGGTATGTGAAATAATTGTGACAAAAATACAACCTGTTGACCAATAGCTTCATTGTGATTCTAAGGCTGCAGATACCCAGGGTGAGTCCACAGACAACATCCAAGATGTTTGTGTGAGACTCATCACATGCTCAGTCTGCTCTTTGCCTACAAAATAATCCCTAATGACTACACACTTGGTAGAAGGGTGAGGAATCACTCTCTCCAGGTGGCAGAGAACGAGCTGGGACACGGGAGAAGATCTGGCCATAGGGACCACAATGGGGAGCCCCTAGTCCCCACTGGAAGGGTGAGCCCCCCAGAGCCAGGAAGAGAGGGTGATGTGAAGAGGCGGCCCTTTCATCATGGAACCAACTTCCACAGAAAATGAGTCGGGACCACCCCAAGAAGAGGCTTCTCTCGTTGGGAAGGGGGCTCTTTCCTGGGCACTGCTGGGCCCCCAGCACCCAGCAGGGAGCCAGCATAGTGTGGACACTGACTAAATATTTGTAAAGTGATGATCAGAAATGGAAAGGCAAATGGGACAGACATTCCAGTGAGCAAACTAAGCAGGCCTGAGGGCTTCATCTGTCTCGACTGGCCTCCAGACTGCTGACCTGGAGCACTAGGGACAGCACCTGGAAAAACCAGACCAGAGGGAAGCCTTCAGACCCAGGCTTGTCTAGGGGGAGGCAAGGAATGTAAACCATGAGTCAGCAGGTTATCTGTGGTGCTACCATCTGAGTCACCGCCTGACCCCACGGGCCTGTGCCCGTGTGAGGGGTGTGGAGGTGTGTGGCTGTTTATATCTACACCCTCAAACTCAGCAGACACCACCAGCCAAGATGAGTCAAGGGTTTCTCTCACGTTTTATTTCAGCTATGTCACTGGGCTGTCCTGTCAGTGACTCAAGGCTTACTTGCCTTCCCCCAGGACAAATACCTTCCAGTAGAGGTGAAGCAGGGCTGCCTCACGGGGTGCCCCGGGCCATGAGATCTGCTTACTAGCCAGATTCTGTGCCACGCCAGAAGAGAGGTTCCAGGCTCCCTGTGAGATGAGGGCCGGGCCCAAGGCTGAGCACAGGCCTTACCCCAAACCTTACTGGGAACTCTCACCGCCTCCTCAAAAAGCCTGCCTAGACTTCCCCTTCTTCCTTCTATACCACCTGCTTCTGTTGCTTGGAGGGAGTAGTCACAGAACAGGCAGCTCTCTCCCTGGCTACTACAACCTATTCCGAGAAAATTCTTGAGGGACCCCCCCAGGCCCTTCCCCACCCTATTAAAAGGAGTTCTAGTAAATCATTCTTCTCACCACTGAAGTCAGTCCTGACATTATTACCAGTTTAATGTCCCACAGATGTAGCTCGAAAATGCTCATCTCATACCAAATTTAGTAAAAATGCTGGTCCCCCACACTGTGTCACCTGGTGGGCGTCCCAGAAACCACTCCTCTGAGCCCTAGTCAGTAGGGGGTGGGTGAGAGCACTACCTAATCCGCCCAGTCTGATTCTCTTCCTTGAAATTCTAAACAGAAGCTCAGGAATTCTAGTCCCACCCTGGGGGGGAAAGCCTTAACCCAGTAAGATGTAAAAACTGAGGAATAGCTAGGAACTAGCTTTGTTTTTTAACTTTCTTTTACACAGAATAGGAACCATTTTTCCTATGATGTGACCAGAAAGGCCCAGAAGGCAGGTCTAGGTAGGGGCAGATATGGGAAGTGGGAAAAAAACTACTGCCCTGTCCTTACAGTTCCCTGTTCCCAGGTTCAGCGCGCCCCAAAGGGCACTTTCTCCAACTTTAATATATAACCAGGAAGCTGTAGACGACACAGTTAAGTGTCCTTCAGTAGAAAATTTAATTAGAAGAATATTTTTGAAACATAACCTATATATGATTTTAGAAAAAACATTTCCACTCTCCCTGTCCATGTAATGACTGTATTCAAATTCCTCACATTTGTTTTTTCCAATTGCATGAGATTTTATTTTGTTTTTGTTAATATATTTTTACATCATTCTTCATTTTTGTATACTGTATGCTTTTTATCTCAGTTGTAGTCCCCATGGGCTTCCCACCACCAATTCACCCATGTGCCATCACCATAGTTCCTGGTGCTCTTTCCACCTGTTTTGACCATATGCCCTGCAACATCCCTCCCCAAAATGTGTCTGGTTTATCATTGTTTGTTGATTTTAGTTTTTACATAATTACAATTACTTTTTTTCCTGACCCCTTACACTCCTCCTATGAGTGAAACCATCCTGTATTTCTCTTTTTCTTTCTGGCTTATTTCACTAAGCAGGATCTCTTTCAGCTCCCTCCATGTTGCTGCAAATGGCATGAACTTATCTTTTTTAATTGCTGAGTAATATTCCACATGTGGTATATGTACCACATCTTCTTGATCCAGTCATCTATTTTTGGGCATTTGGGTTGATTCCACACCTTCCCTATTGTAAATAGAGCTGCAATAAACATAGGATGCCAGTGTCCTTTTGAATTAATGTTTTTGTGTCATTTGAGTAGATAAAATTCCTCACATTTGTTTCAGCATCCTGGCTTCCCCGGAACCACCTTTTGTGTGCTCAGTGTTTTCCAGAGCATGTCAGGTTCTTTCATACATGTTGTTCAAAGTTGTACACAAGCCTGGTGCTGGAAATTTTATCCCAAGCCACAGGAAAAACAAAACAAAACAAAACAAAACAAAAAACGAGGAGGGAGGAGAGGGGAAGAGAAAAGAGAGATTCAAGAAAGGGGAGGCAGAAACAAAGAGAGAGGATGAAGTAGGAAGAGGAGAAGAAAGATGGAGCTAAGGGAGGGAGAGGGGAGGGAGGGGAAGGAAAGAAAGTCATTATAGCATCAAAAATGTTATGTTTTTCATTCTTTCTATAGGTGATTATTCACGATCTGAAAATGATCTTCAAAGGGCTTCTTTATAATTACATCCATCACTTGCAAGTGGGAAGCCCTAATTCCAGAAAGAATCACTTAATCCATGTAAGATGTATGTCTTTTTCCCATCGATTCTATCTGAAGGACCCTGGAGCGCCACAGACTGGCACTGATCAAGGTAGTCCGAGACTAGGCCTCCGCCCACCCCGCCCTCCTGTTCAAAACAAAGTCGTGGCTCGAGTCCCTGGAATATGAGAGTCCCGGGGAGGTCTCGAGCCCAGCTGCCCCCCAGAATCCTCTGAGCAAAGCTCCACTCAGACTCAGACGACCGGACCACGTCTCAGGTTTGCAAGCACCGTTGAGGTCACTCACTGTCCAGATGGGGCGACCGAGATACACAGGGCTGAGACCACCAGGCGCTGGCTGTGGAAGTCGGGTGTCCTGACCTGACTCCGAACCTCATGCTCCTGCCCTCACTGGCAGGTGAAAGGGGAGGGGTCTCTGCAAGGTGGGGGGCCTTCTCACAAAGTGTTAAGTCCCACCACCTGGGCGGTCACACTTATGGCTAGTCCTGGGCACACCTCACGTTTCCTGAAGAAGACACTTCTGAGGAAAGCAGGCAGGTCGTCTCTCTGGAGTCGAACTACTCTCTCCGGCTATTCACTCTACTTGATAGTACACAGGGCTGCATCATTTTATCATCCTCATTCCAAACCCGGGAAGGCATGACCCACGTGTGAAGAACAAGGCTGAAATAACAGAGGCTGGAGATGTGGGTTCTAGGACGGAGATGGAGGTCAGGCAGGAGTGAGCTGGAGGTCACACATCTAGGTGGGCCCCATGACCCCTGGAAGGGAAGGTAGAATTTGGGGAACATGTTCACCTACTAACTGGATTTTACTCTTCATTGGGGCTCACAGTTTTTTCTTTGACATTTACAGACTTTACAAAAGTATTGATAACCTCAGAGCTTGAGTGACCCCAAAACTGTTTTATTATTGACAAATAAGCTCCCAGCCAAAAGTGAGAGGCCCTCTAGAAGAATCTATAGCTAGCTGTTTCTCCCTCCCCACGACCTCCCCTACCTTCTTCTCCTCCCTCCCCCTGCCTCTCTCCATGTGGAATCCTAGAAAGGAAGTGGGGTGAGGCAAACAAAGACAGAGATGGACCTGAGCTGTGCTTTTCTAACAGCAATCCAACAGCTGCCTTTGTGGGCACTTACTGAAAGCCAGCCGATGAGCTGGTGCGCCAGTGAGCGCGCCTCAGGCTAAGGAACAGGCTGAAGGGTGGACATGAGCCCCACGCTTCCCCAGAGACAGCAGTCCACTCGCGAGCGGTTAGCCCCATGGTCCCCAGTCACACCGCCTCCTGCGGCCCAACTGAAAGCTGCTCTTCAGCTGAACGCTGACTGAACCACCCGCTGCCTCGCTAACCAGTCTCAAGTCCAGGGCAGGTGCCTGGGCGTCCCTATGATCTGAGACAAGAGCGTACATCTCCGCCCTGTGAAGACCTAGAGGCTGCGGCCTACCCAGCCTCCCTTTCCTGCCCACGGCGCAGCCACTGAGGCTGGCGTCCTCCTCTGGCCAGGATCCTGGAATCCTGATCTCTCGGGAAGGCCCCAGAGGGAAACGGAGGGACTGTTCCAAAAGCCTCAGCTTAAAGTGAAGGGGTTAAATTGCTCTTGAAAGGCCCGAAACCAGAGAGACAGGGCTCCTCGTTCTCCTGTTCCCAGCGGTCCCCAGACATCCCCAGGGAAACAAAAAGGAGCCACCACATCAGGGCATCTTGTTTTGATTGCACTGAAAACACCCGCCGCAGCCCAGACCCTTCGAAGACTCGGGGCGCTCCTGGGTAGCAGAGCCTGTGCCGTGCGGAGTGCTGCCTGCACTCCGGGTATGACAGCCAAGAATGCTTTCATAGCGCGCTCTGCCGCCTGATTCCGTCTGGAATGCAGGACTCTGTCCTTTGATCTGTACTATGGCTGCTCCAAGGACCTGGGAGCCCAGCGCTGGCCGCGCTCTGTCCTCATTCTCCACTGATTCTGCCTCCACCTCAAGTTCTTGGACGCAACTCTGCGACACTGTGCTCAGAGCCCTTCCTTCCCTCGCCTCTCACCCCTCTCCTGGGGCTGTGCCCCCCACCCCCAGACCCTGACACCCTGCCCTCTTGCCAGCAAGTTAGCCAGTTAGCCTGACCACCTCCTCCACAGTGCTGGGATGGGGGAGATTTGCGCCTCCTCTTCCCAAAACACCCTCCAATGTGCTCCCTGCACCCCAAATACAAGGGCCAAACCATCTATTGAGTAGCTGCTTGGTAACAAGCATCTGGCTGGTTGGCTGGGCTTTTCTGGTTTGTTTGCTTTTCGCTTTTCGTCCAGATGTTGGTGTCATGTAGTCCCCCTGGAAGGCCTGCAGCGGCCACAGCTGGAAGTGATGTTTTCTATTACACTTCAGAATAAGTTGCAACAGCTAGGAGAAGTGAGACTCTGTTTGTCCTTTATAAGCCAGGCACTTCCCACGTCCAAGAACAAGACCTGGGGGCTTAATCTCTTCAAAGAAATTTAGCTTGGGCATGCCGTTCTCTCTTGTGAAAGGGGATTTCTACAGAAAAAAAAAGGAGCAAGATTTGAGAGTCTGTTCCCAGTGGGCTCAATGGTGGCCCCAGAGCTATCAGGCCCTAATTTCTGAAACTTGTAATGTTCCCTTATTCGGAAAAAGCTTCTTTGCAGATGCAAACAGATTAAGGCTCTAGAGATGGCGATGTCACCATGGATTACGGGGTGGCCCTCCAAATGCCAGCGCATGTGTCCTCATAAAGGGGCGGCAGGGGGAGCCTGACACATAACAGAAAGGCCACGTAAAGAAAGGCCACGTGAAGAAAGAAGGCAGGGCCGGGATGACGCAGACACCACAAGGGAGGCAGCCGAGGGCGCACAGCTCTGCGCCTGGTTTTTTTTTGGACTTCTGGCTTCCAGAACTGTGAGAGAATTTCTGTTGTCTTAACCCACCAACTTTAGGGTAATTTGTTACAGCAATCAGAGAAAAATAATACACTGCTTATTTCCAACAGCCGCTGCAGTAAAGCCCAAAGAGGGGGATAAAAAGGAACCAAGTGGACTCATACAAGCTAAGCTGTAAGGTCTTCTGGGGTGGGGTGGGTCTCACTGTGGCTGACGTTTGCCTCTGTGTGGGGGTCATTCAGACGGAAGAGCTACTCAGAGCAGGAGCATTAGGAACTTTGAAGGTGAAGGGGTTCTGCAGAGCATTCAGGAGTGTGCTCAAGACCTGCTTTGGCTTAGCCACCCCCTCTTCCTTGTGAGTCCTACGATATGAAACACATGAAGAGTGTTCAGAGCCAAGGAACTCTGAGCCAGCTGACTGGTTTGGCCCTGCAATTCCTCTGCAGCGCTTCCTGGCAAGCTGGGTCTACCTGGTGCCCCAACCAGCAGTTCCTGAGTCTTCCCAGTCAGAGAAGACAAAGAGATAAGCTCCCACACCAGTGTAGGTTGTTAAATACACACCAGCCCACTGTCTTTCCAATCCTACCCACTAATTAGTGTGGCCCTGTGTCCTGGGTTGTGACTAATCTAATTCAAAAGCCATCCTCTCCATTGGACATGAGCAAAAGGTAAGGACAGAACTAAATTCATCTCTCTCCTCCAAACAGGAACAACTTGGGAGCCACAACTTCCTTTGGGCTGTTGATTGAAATCTCTATTTTGGGACATGAATGACAGAATGAATCACACCTTCTGTTTCAGCTTCCTTCTCTCACCTCCACCACGGGAAAGACACTGAGTCACAGTTCTTTGCGTGTCTACCTTATGTCAAGCACTATTCTAGGCACTGAGGAGAGAGCAGTAACAGAGACAACAGGACTTTCACAGTTCCCCCCTCTGTCATGGGCCAGAAATTCCCTCCTGAGGCCAACTAAACCTTCACCCTCTAAAACACATCCCAAGGGAAGCCATCCCAAGCTTAATCCCATCATCCAGTACTCCACAGTCATACTTTCCACCCAGGGCCATGCTCGTCTACAAAATTGAGCACTACAATTCTAGCAAAAATTATGTCTTAGGGAGCATGAGAATCAGATAAAATAAGCTTCTTTGAAGATTGTGAAACACTAAAAGTACAAGGCATTTTTAATTGTCATTTAAAACCAGTTTAGGTCACAGAATCAAGAGGAAAATGTGCTGCTAAGGTCAAAGTCTCTGTGGTCTCATTTACTTCACTTATTCTCGTGTCACAGCCTGGACTTCAACGCCAAACAGCTGATTAAAACATAGACTCCAGCTGACCCCATCTATCTTCTGTGGGATCATCCAATAGCAGCAGCTTCCTGTTCAGTGGGTGGGGAGTTATTCTGAAGCATGACAAACAGAATTGAGGATACTTTATGAGGCTCAGGAAAATCCAACTCCATTAAAAAGTAAATCATAGTGCACCCCTATGTTTACTGCAGCACCATTTACAATAGGTAAAACAACAAACAACCCAAATGCCCAAAACTAGATGATTGGATTGAGAAGATGTGGTCTATATACACAATGGAATACTACTCAGCATTCAAAAAGGTAAATGCATGCATTCACAGCAACATGGATGGAGCTGGAAGGGATCACACTCAGTGAAATAAGCCAGAAAGAAAAAGAAAAATACCAAATGGTGTCCCCTATAGGAAGAATATAAGAGAACCAAACAAGAAAGGGGGTGGCAGTGAGTGTATTGTTATTACAATACAAAACAAAACGAAAACAGACCGACAATTATAAACCAGAGATATCCTAGAGGGAGCGGGAGAGGGAAGGATCAGAAAGGGGGGGGGTGGATTATGGTGATGACGCGGGCACCAAGAGGAGAGGGGAAGTAGACATTGCTGTAAAATGAACAATTCTGTAAATAGATATATAAGTCAATTAAAATAAGAAAATAAAAAGTAAGTCATTGATCTAAAGTAAAGAAAGAAAAGGAAGAAGAGGAGGGAGATGGAAAGAGGAGGAGGAGAGGGAGAAGGCAAAGATTTCTAAATATGCAAGTATTTGTCATGTAGCTAGGAACTCCTTAAGAGATCATTAAAGGAGGCTTTGCTCTTTGATAACCATATCCATGAGCAAACACTAGAACTGAAGCTAATGGAAGTCAAAACGATTGTTCCAAAATGATGAAATCTGGGGATTAAGCCTAATTGTTTGATGCTAGTAAAAACAAGTCCATTTTGACTAATTCCGTGGGAAGTGGCACCAAGCTTTCCTGTCCAGATCTGTGGCTACCTGGGGGCATGCACCCAGAACCAAAGGTCTTTGTTCTCCTACTCCTTCAGTCCCAGCTCATCACTGCCACTCCAGAAACTTGCCACTAGACCACAACACATTAGGAAGAACCACCATTGTTTGGGTCAAAACAAGTGTACCACACAAGAAGAAACAAGAGCAAGAAAGAAAAGAAAGAAGAGGAAGCGACAGAGATAAAAACAGAGCGAGAACATATAATTTGAAGAAGAAAGTGGGAAGACACCCCTCTAGAGGTCTGGTTGAACTGAATGAACTGAAGACAAAGGCCAAAGAAATGTTCCCATTACCCTTGGCTTCAACCAGGTTAATTATGTCCTTCGAGAACAGTCTGTTCAAGAGTTCACTTTAGTATTTCACAATCACTCACTCACTTGTTCATCTGCAGAATGTGCAAGGCTCTGGGCTTAGTGCTAAGGAGATAGAAAGGTGAGTGCCAATCAGAGCAGAATCTTGTAGCGTCACTAGACACACATGTGAAAAGTGTGGTTTTCACATGGGAAAAGCAGAGTTTGCTATGGTGCATATTTAAATATAAACTTTTTATATTCTAGTATTTTCACATTTATAGCAAAGTTATACACAGAGCACAGAGTTCCCATGTGCCCCATGCCCAAGTTCCCCACCTTCAACATCTTACATTGTGGTACATTTATCACCATCTACCAACAGTATTGTTTACTGTCAACTGAACTAAAAAGTTTAATTCACCTTACATTTCACTTAAGTTTAAAGTTTGTAACTAAACTAGCTTCATTCAGAGTTCCTTAGTTTTTACCAAATGTCCTTTCCCCCCCCACCCCAAAATGCATCCAGGATTCTTCATCCTATTTCCTCATGCTGTCTCCGAGGCTCCTTGTGACCATAATAGGTGGCAGCATGCATCTCATTTTTAAAGCAACTTTAATTTTCTTATACTATCTAAGGAAGTTTAGCAGACTTGTCATTTCTCAATCCTCAGATGAAATCTGAACTGATCCCAAAACATTTTCAGTCTTTCTCAGATATGCCCTATTCAAATACAAAGTTATATTCAATGGAATGTTAAGAACAGGGTAAACAACAGTCAGTAAAGGGATAAGCAACTAAATTCAGGGACAATTTATTACACAGCTACAGGTAACGAATACAAGTTACCTTGGAGTCTGTCATGCAGATTTTGGGCATGAGATCCAAAGTTTTCACCAGGGTACTGGGGATACATCACTAATTGGACAGAACTCTGAGAGAAAAGAAAGAACGAAATTGCCTTTTGTAATGTTCTCGGTGATCAGTATACAGATGGGGGAGGAAAGGTTGCAGGGAAAACACCCAGAGATGCAATCCAGAGATGAGTCTTGGTGTCCTAGAGACAGAAAACAGGGCAAAATCTTAGGAACCATTGGGAAACTGACCGAAGTTTTGACCTCTTTCAATGAAACTGCATAGAAGAACAAACATATGTGGAACAATCATAGAACTTTTGAAACATAAAAAAAGGAAATAATCTGTGGAGGAAGAACATGGAGCCATCAGCAAAGCTTGAGGAAGTAGGACTCCTGTTGAAGGTTCAGAGGCAAAAAAAAAAGATTTGAAAGAAACAGATTCCTTGAGGAAGCTCTGGTGAGTCAGTAAGAATTTTGAGAATAATAGTTAAAGGAGTGAGAGGGCCAGAAAATAACTAATGAGCATAATCTGGAGGAAAATGAAGGAGCTCGCTCTCCTTCTCTCCTTCCCCTCCAGTTAGGAGACCTGTAGGCACAGGAGGTGGAAGAGGGGAAAACAATTGGAGAAAGTTGCAGAGACAAGTTTCTGTTGTAGGGAGGAGGCAGAAAGAAGCACAGGGAAATGGAAAGTAGAATTTGTTCTTAACAGAGCAAGGTCCAGTGGAACAGCCCCACAGAGGGGAAGCAAGAGCATGGGGCTGAGCTGGATAGAAAGAAGCGAGAGTGGGACTGCACTAGACAGTATCTGCAGGAGCTGACGGTTGAAGATGGATTAGAGGTTCCTGAGTCTACTGGGGCAAGCAGGTACCAGTTTAGTCCGTTGAATGAATCAGTCCCCTAAACGCAAGTTAAATGTTGCTCTATCATCAACATGTGCAGTTCCGCTAAGAGCAGATCCAAAGGGAGCGCTGATGGTTTGCGCCCTGGTGCTGTCCTGGAGTGGGGTTCAGATACCAGAAAAGCAACGGGACAGGACCAGACCAAACTGATTAATACCTTAAAATCATCCATCTAGCTATTCCATGCATGAATTTGATTACCTAATTTGGTACAGGGTAAGAGTTTGGAGACCTGGGTCCTAGTCCCAGGTACCACCCAACAATATGTGGATTATGTGACCTTAAAAAGCCATTCACCTCCCTGACACTATTTATAAAGTGAAGGAACCAGATGTTCCTTCAGCTCTCTTCCAGCTCCTATACTGTAAGAGCCTGAAAACATGCATGATTAAAGCAGGTCTAGGAATCATGTAGTTTAATTCTTAGAAATTGACCTTCACAAAAGGGAAAGAATTGCAGCTCTTATCTGTAACCTCCTGGAGATTCCTATCTATTGATAGGATTCCCTATGGAAGATGTGTTGAAATACTGGACATTCCATGCAATGAAATTCCTGGGATTAATTTTAAATTGGGGCTGAAAATTTCCTAAGTGATTCTTCCCAAATGGATGAGAAATCTTTATTCAATTGAATGTGTGGCAGATTCTTCTCTGAAGCATCCTGTTTGCATTCTCAAGACAGGGTTTGGTAGGAAAAAGAACTTAAGCCCAGATATCTTGCCTCTTACTCATAAAGTTGTTAGAGAAGATACGTTAACAGTGACTGATGAATCATGTCTAGGTCATTTCATGTCTAAGGTTTTAAATGATCTCCAAATATTATTACCACACACGTATCGCATATTCCTCACCACTGGCTCCATGAGACGGATTGTGAAAGAACTTTAGTCACATGGATGTAGTGAAAGTTAGACTTTCTCCTGATCTCCTGCATCCCTGAGGAATACTTTCTCATCACTGCTTACTTCTTGGATGGGAACCCCTGGGGTCATGAAATCCCATCTTACGTTTTGGAAACTCAGGATAATCTAATAGAAATTTCCTAACTCATCTTCCCAAACTTTACATGAAAGAGAGGGGATAAAAAACAGACATGGAAACTTCCTTTGATTTCCAAATACAGGAGTTTTGACTATTCTGACCAGACATTTGGGGACTCTGCTTACTTTTTCATAATCTACTACCAGTAACAATAAAAACCACCTTTCCCGTGATCCACAATATACTTTGAATATTTTATACTTTTTTAAATCATTCAACAAATACATCTTGGACATGGCCACATGCTGGGAGAGAGCTCAACATTTAAGTTATGAATTAATTAAAATGAAATGAAATACATGCCCTAGTAATGGTATACTCAAAGGAGACTGTAATTCTGCCTCAGGGCAGGGAAGTTGAGGAAGGTGAGTCTTCGGTGATTAGTAAGAGTCTGAAGATGAGTAAGAGCTCGTCAGGTGATGAATGGGGCTCAAAGGGCATGCAAGGCAAAGAAATAGGCAGAATTTTTAAAGACAAACGTGACACTGCATGAGGAGTACTTGAGGGCTACGTATTGTCAGTGTAGTGGATGTATAGTTTTCCAAGCTAGAGATTGCTGGAAAGGTCAGGTGGAGAAGCAGGTGGGGCTGGCTTGTGGAAGATCAACACGCTAAGGCCCAATGCCTTCATTCTCCAGGCACTGGGAGATAAAGATGCTCATGATCACATCGATAGCTTAGAGAAATAATGTTGAAGAAAACAAATGGGGAGGGAGAAAAGAAAAACAGAGAGGGGTCAAGCTATTATAAAAACAAGAAGAGAATGATGTATTACAGCATCGAATTTTACTGCACTCTTTTTCGTTTTTGTCTCCTTCCCCACACCCCACACTCACAAGTTCCCTGTGGAACGTACAACATACCTAAGGGAACCAGGGTCCCCTTATCCCCCATTTGGAACAGAGTCTGACCTAGAGTCAGCCTGGCAGTAAACACCATGCATAAGTGGATGAGTGAACAGGGACTTAACTTAGGGCAGAGAAAAAGACAGATTCAAGAACTATTGTCTGAGGTACATTCCAGAGAAGGTGGTTTGAGGGAAATGGACAAATCCAAAGTTTCTATGTAGAGTAACTAGTGAGGTCTCGAAGCATGAGTTTTAAAAGCCCCGAGCAACTGAGGAGGTTGGAAGAAAAAGGTAATGAACTGAGGTAGGAATATATCAAATTGGGGTGTTTGGGGGTCGTGGTTTGACCCACATCAGGGTCCAGGGAATGTTCACTGGCTGGTTTATTCAAAACCACTCATAGAAGCAAGTAAACCAACTTATTCAAAATTTAGGTTCTACAACTTGTGCTTAAATTTTTCTTTTCAACAGAAAAAGCAAAGTTTATGGAACTACCTGGTGGTGCAAGGGTTTAAGTCTCAGCACTATGAAGCTCTCTTCAGCCAGGCAGCGGCAGTGGAAGTTTGATCCCCACCCAGGGAGGGACCCACATGGCACAGCAGACCTCTCCTGTCTCTCCACTGCTCCCCTCAGTAGTGTACTTCCTCAATCTGCCTGTTCTGCTCCCCACTCTGTCTCTGGTGAATCCTCTCACTCCTGATACCTCTGGCCTATACCACAGTTCTTGTACACATAAATAAAACAAATCTTTAAAAATGCATATATTAATTTGTTGTTGTAGTCAAAGAGAAGAGGAGCAGCCAGCGACAATCCTCCACTCTGAATCTCTAAAGCTGTCACAGTGAAGTTCCCACATCCTCAGAATCCCAGGTGAAAGTTCCCTAAACAGCTTTCATTCTCCAAGCATCAGTTAGCAGACTTACTGCAGAGCATAAAAAGTGACTCTTTTGGCAGAAAACCCTAATGTTCTTCTCTTTTTCTCCTCCTGCACACTGCTCCTGAGAACTCTCAGGTCAGATATGCTTTCTTGGGGCCATGGGACTTGATGGAAACCTAAGACTATGTGGCGCCGGGAAAGCACAGAGCTCTGGCGTCAGGCTCATCTCCACCACGAACTGCCATGTGGCCTTGGACAGGTCACCGTGCCTCCCACTTCACAGCTTCCTATCTGGAAGTGGGGTGAGTCCGGGCTGTGTCTATGTGTGTGTGTGTATGCGCCTGCGAGTTTATCCTCATAAACACTCAGCACTGACTTCGATCCTCCCATATGTAGTCACCATTAGTTCGTCTCTCAGTGGACATTAAGGAATCCATTAGTTAAGGGCTAAATTGCTTTGAACTGACAGCTAGGAGCATATTTTGAGGAGGTGGTTTGTGAGGCCTTAAAAGACAGTGGGAAAAGTCTTGCTGGAAATTTGAAGAAGAGAGAGCCCTGTAATGCTGTGGAGAAAAGTTAAGCCACACTCTCTCCTGCATTAATGTGAAATTAATTTTGGGTAATTTTGCTAAGAAGCTGTGCAGCCAGAGTGCTGATGGTGTCATCTGGTTTCTGCTGCTGCCTTTATGAAAATATGAGCAGGAAAGAGAAACTAAATTCAGGACTGTAAAACCAAAAGAAGATGGGACTTGGTTTTGAAGATTTTTAGGCTCCCCAGATGGCAAACAGCATTAAGTACTCCCATGCAAATATCAAATGCAGGACACTCTCAGGAAACACCATGTTAAAGGTAAAACCAAAAGTGTTACTGTAAAATCATATCTAAAAATCTCTGAAAGTTAAAAGGTGGTTCTCAGGCCCTGCCCTGGTGGTACAATGGGTTAAAGCACCACATTATGAAGCTCTCGATAGCCACTGCAGCCCAAGTTCGAGCCCTGCCCAGGGAGCTGACACACAGGGCACAGCAGACCTTTCCTGTCCCATCTGCTTCTCCCCTCCGCAGTGTACTTCCTCAATCTGCCTGTTCTGCTCCCCACTCTGTCTCTGATGAACCCTTTCACCCACCACACCTCTGGCCTGTACCCCAGTTCTGTGAGCATAAATAAATAAATCTTTAAAAAAAAAAAAAAAGGTGGGTCTCAGAGTACACTCAGCTGGACAAAGGCCCTCTAAGGAGTTAAAGGTTTGCCTCACCACACCTATCATCATCAGTCAGCTCAGCAGAAGCACACCAAGAGAAGACATCTTGGAACCGTAGGTATGCATTTATCTATTTATCTGATGGAGCCAGTACCAATGAGATGCATAGGAAGACCACAAAGATTTTGAAAGAATTATACCACCAGAAATACTGCCAGCTGGACTGAAAGGGACAGAGCTCATATTAAATGGAAAAGGGTCTTTGAACCTCCCAAAGTTCTACAAACAAGACACAGTTCAAGAAAATTACTCAGCTGCAAACCCTTTTATGAAAAAGGAAGGATGACTCTAAAGGTGGAAGAAGAGCCCAGAAAACTGAATCTAGAACCACGGAAAGTCATCTCCAGTCAGGTGTCCACTGGGTCCGATCAAGGACCCTCTGATATTTGTCTGCTGGATTTACAAGTTGCTCTGAACCAGTGGCATTTTTATGCCTCAGTTTCCCCCTTTTTGACAGAATATCTCAAATTAATGTTGGTTGCCTTTAATACTGAACATCCTTTATAGCCAGGTTCCAAGACAGCTCGGAAAGAGTCTCACTTTCTAGTGTTCACATCATCCCATACAGTCACCTTCCACGCCATACAAAATTTTGCCAGTGTGGCCCATAGCATCTATCAGAAGTGACAGGCTGTCGCTTGTGAAGAGGAGGTTGTACTCTTTCTTACGCTCCTTCTCAGCCCTTTCGTTCAGAAGAAATTCAGCCATGTCATATACAAGCTTCTAGAGAGACCACTGTGGGTCTCTCAAGAAGGGGCTGATGCTTGCAGCCAAAGTCCACATGAGTGATGCTGAAGGCAGCTCATCTAACCCCAGCTGAACCTCTGAGTAACCACAGCATGGCCAACAGCTGACCACAGCCCATGAGAGACTCTGAGCCAGAATTACACCACTCAGTCAATCCTGGATTCCCAACTCTCAGGAACTGTGAAATTGGAAGTGCTGGTTTTTAAGCTGCTACATTTGGGGTCATTTGTTATAGAATAAAAACTAATAAATAAGGTAAATATTTTAAAAAGCCATTGCATTTCTATATGGTAGCAAAATAAATAGAAAATGAAACTTTATAATGTGATTTACAATGGTATCAAAAACATACCCAAGGATAAATTCGAAAGCTGTATGGGAAAGTTCCACATGAAATATGATTATACATGACTGAAAGAAAGTAATGAAAATCTAAATACTGCAGGCTTCGAATAATGTCACTTCATTCAAAGTTGCTCCGTTATAACATTGAGGAAGGAAAAGGTCCATTCTCTGCTGAGGTCACTGTGAAATCTGTATGCTCTCTCCATGTATACACGGGTACTGTCAAGGTGTTCTAGTTCCCTGTCACATCCCACAGAAGTGCACCTCAGGGTCACTGGTGTGTCCAAACTGGCCCAGTCTGAGAGTGATGTGAGCAAGAAGTGTGTGTGTGTGTGTGCGTGAGTGTGTGTGTGTGTCAGTTTCAAAAATGTATGAACACAAACTATATCTTCATATTAGAAGAGCCTGGGTTTTTCTTTACAGGTCTGCTGATGTTTATTAACCAGAAACATACCATACAGACTAACCTCTTGTTTCTATCAATTACTGTATAGTAAAATTGGTTTGTTACTTGTTTTGTTTAAAGTCACAGTTCCCAAGACCCTATCTCAATAATTCAGTGAAAACTTACTATAGAAGATTCCTCATGTTCATGGTATAGAAAACTCAATTTTTAAGATGTCAAGTTTTCACAAATTGATTTTTATATTCAGTATAACCCCAATCAAAGTCTTGAAGACTTTCTTTGTAGAAACTGAATAGCTGATTATAAAACTTCTATGGAAACATAATAGCCAAAACCATCTTGAAAAAGAACAGACTTGAAGAACTTACTTGACCTGATTTCAAGGCAATTTAAAAGGCTACTTAATAGGAAACGGTAGTAGCATAAAAAGATAGAGAAATGGATCAATGGAAGAAGCAGAGTTTAAAAACAGGCCCTTACCATGAAGTTAATTGTTTTTTCCAAGGTGCCAAAGCAAATAAATGGGAGAAGGAAAAAAAAAGTTTACTTAGCATTTAGAATGTCAACAAAATAGCTGCAACCTTTTTTTTTTTTTTGCAATGACAGATTGATACTCAGATAACAATTATTTCTTGCAGCGCAGACAACTTCAGAAACTACTATCCCACTGAAAACTAAGTTGTGCTGTGCAACAACAAGAAATGCAATTTTCACCCCCAATCCTGGTACCCCAATCCTGGACCAAGACATATCCAGCAATGTGTTAACTGCAGTAAACAATACACTGCATGGCTTCAAACAGCCTCGGCAGCCTTACCTTCCAACTTTGCTCTTTACGAGGAAGTTGTGGGGACATGTGGGGCTGGAGATGCTTCGCAGGCAAGAAACACCGCTCAGTCCTCCTGCGCAGCCGCTTCTCCTCGGCCTGGGCTCCTGGTGTTACTCCTCTTGCTGCTGCATCCTGTGTTTGGTGGACAGATGACTCCCTCTGCCTGCATCAGACCGTCCTCAGGAGAAGACACAATATTCCGAATAGTCCGTCTTTTCGCAATGCTGCTGGCCTCCGCCAGGCGGTCACGCCGCGTCTCCTCCGGGGTCACCGCCACTCCCCCAGGGTCACACGGCGTCTCCCCCAGCCACACACTGCGTCTCCCCCAGCGTCACGCCACGTCTCCCCCAGCGTCACGCCACGTCACCCCCAGCGTCACACCACGTCTCCCCCAGCGTCACGCCACGTCACCCCCAGCGTCACAGCACGTCACCCCCAGCGTTACGTCATGACTCCCTCAGGGTTACGCCGCGTCTCCCCCTGGGTTACGCCACGAGTCACCCCGTTTTTCTTCACCACCACTAGCGGCTAGGCCAGGATGTTGTTCTTTGAGTTAGGGCAACACTCAGAATTAAGAGAAAGTTGGAAGGAGGCCTCCCTGGAGTGCTTCCTGTTTCCCATTACAACGAGGATGCAGGGGGTTGTTTTTGTTTTTGTTTTTGTTTTTAAGATTTATTTATTTATACAGAACTGGGGTACAGGCCAGAGATGCGGAGGGTGAGAGGCTTCACCAGAGACAGAGTGGGGAGCAGAACAGGCAGATCGACGAAGTACATGGCTGAGGGGAGCAGCGGGCGGGTCAGGAGAGGTCTGCCGCGCCATGGGGTCACCTCCGGGGCAGGCGGGAATCGAACTCATGCGGAAGTGGCTTTAGCTTCTCAGTGCTGCGCTTTAACCAGCTGCGCCACCAGGGAGGGCCGGATGCAGGTTTTTGCTTCCCCTCTACAGCAGGCTCCGTCTGCCTTCGCCCAGTTTTCAGACGTCCGCTTCTCGCTCTCGCTTCTCGCTCCTCGCTTCTCCCTTCACGGCTTCTTGTTAGCAGAGGTGTTCTCGTAGCACTTTCAGCACTTCTTAGGAAACTGACGAGCTGACCAAAACATACAGGCTGTTCTTGTGCTCCTTCCAGCAAGTCTACACAAAAAAATGCATCTGATGACATTTTGCTTCTCAGCTTCTTCAATGTTCTCTCCCCACATTTAATTAAATTATCCTCAGCAAAGCAGAACTGTCCGGTGCCTGTCTGGTTCCCACTTGCCTACCACTAGCTTTATAGAGCTCAGTGTTCTGCAGTGACTGAGGAAACCCTTTCTGTGATGATGCTAGAAAAACTGCCTATCACTGAAAATAAATAAATAAACGTAGATGCTTTTGGAAGACAACACAGGAGAAAAGCTTAACAATCTTTGGATAGATAACCATTTCTTAAGCAGAATCCAGAAAGCAGTAACCATAAAAGACAAAAATTGACAAAAGAATTTTATCAAAATTTTTTACTCATCAAAAGGCATAATAAGAAAATTAAAAGCAAGACACAACCTAAAAGACCATTCATTTTCTATGTAACTGACAAAGGGTTTTTGTGAAAAATACATAAGGATGTATTTTCAATGTACTTGTAACTGAATATCAAAAAGATAATCTATTTTTCTTTAAATGAGCAAGAGGCTTGAACAGATACTTGACAGATGATGATATATAAATGGCCAGTGAGCCTATGAAGAAAAGGCTCAAGATCATTAGTCATCAGAGAAATTTAAAACTATAAAAATAGAGTAATATACCCACTCATGCAAATAAAAATTAAAAGAATGGCAATAACAAATATGAGTGAGGGTGTGTAAGAAGTGGACCTTCAAACTGTCAAATGGTGCATTTACTTTGAAGCTAAGCCTGCTAGTTTCTTGTAAACTCATACCTATTCTATGAGTCAGTCCACTTCTAGTTAGCTCCCCAAAAGAAACCAGATGGTCACACAAAGACTTAAAGACTTATGCAAATATATTTAAAACAGTCTTATTTGTAATAGCCAAAAACTAGAAATGTACCAAATTTTCATCAAGAGGAAAATGAAAAATTGGACTGTGGTCTCTCCATTCAGCTGAATACTACTTAGCAATAAAAAAGAAAACTACTGTTACACACCAAAATACCTCAAAATGTATACCAGGATGAAGAAGTCAGACACAACAGAGTTCATACTGTGTGATTCTACTTCTAGTAGGTTTTAAACAGACAAAATAAGCGGATGAGGAAAGGGTTGACCCAAAGGGTAAAAAGGGATATTTCATGAAGAATGAAAATGTGCTGTATCTTGAGTTTGGATATATACAATCGTCAAAATCCACCTAACTGTACACTTAAGTTCTATATACTTTGCTGTTTATAAATGAAGCCTTTCTCTAAATAGGGTATGGCATTTATGAAACTATTAGAAATACCAGCTATTTAGAAAGTATTCTAGTGAAAAATGTACCAAGTATTCACAGAGAAAAACATAAAGTATTATTGAAAGAAACTGAAGAAATTCTAAATAAAAGGAAGAATAGTCAATATTCGTGGCTTAAAAGAACCAAAATTCTGAAGTTATGGACAAATGGTATAAATGACAACTTTAATTTCATAAAATATAAATAATTGCATTATAATACAGTCATTATATAATTTTCAGGTGAAATATGAACACCATTGCTTAAGCTGAAGAAAGTTTTATTAAAGGAAATTAATTTGATTTAATGTTATAAATACCTTATGGAGAAAATCTATCCTTAGTATGATTTAATATTTGAAAATAAAGTTATTCTTTGTCTTGGTATTTGAAACTATTAGGGTAAAAATCTACTGAGTCAAAGTCACTTGGATTGAGCTCAGATAACACAATAAAATTTCTCATATCAATAAGTGTTCACATTTCTACCAGCATGGCTGAAAAATTAAAACTAGTGTTGGCAAGGATTTGGAGCAACAGAATTTCTCACACACTGCTGGTGGATCAAAAAATGATCCACATTTAAAACATTAAGTTTTCAAGATACACATATCCTGTAACTAGGTGCATAGGGAACAGACATTCAAATGCCCGCCAAGAGTCAGAGCCAAGAATGTTCTTAGTAACTTTCTTTGTAACAGCAAAACTGTTACTTTGAAACAAAAAAACCTAATCTCCACCAAATTAATAACATAAAATAAATCATGATGCGTGGACACAATACTATATAATAATGGAATTCATAAATGCCTAGCACATCAGACAATATGCATGAGTCACAAAACCAAAAGATAGATTACTGTTTGGTTAAATAATCTTAAAAATAATCTTTCAGGCCCTCCCTGGTGGCGCAGCAGGTTAAAGCACAGCACTGAGAATCTAAAGCCACTTCAGCATGAGTTCGATTCCCGCCTGCCC
>NW_004567127.1:5270882-5274092 GCF_000260355.1 Condylura cristata
AAAAAGTGAAAAATAAACTAATTAATAAAGTGCCTCGCACGAAGCAAGCACTCAGAACATAAGTCCCTCTATTATTCTCTCAGCAACCCCTCTTACCCCTAAGCACATAAAACAGGCTTTAGTCTCCCAAAGAGCTCAAAGAAAATCACAAGCTGTCACAATCAAATGTTGACCTTTCTCTCGCTCCGTCTTTGGGAGCAGGGCTATCAATCATCAGAAGGGACCCAGCAAAAGTCCCTTAGGCCAAGGCTAAGGGAGAGCTCTGGCCATCTCCAAGCCCTCCTGCCTCACCAGAACCGAGGAAAACATAGCACCTTCTGATGCACATTGACTATGGCTCCCATTTCTAGAAAGAGGTCTCAGAGCTGTTCTTGCACAGTACACAAAGACTTTAATGTAGAATTACTTGTAATCGACAAATAATAAAAGTGAAAACAAAATAAAAGGCCTAGAACACCTAAATGTGCATCAGGGTAGGTGTGCAGCACCTTCCAGTGTCCCTCGATCCTGACCACACCTTCATAGGTGGCACATCACTTATCCCTCCCTAACTTCTTCACCTGCAAGTGCCACCTGGTACCTGACTCCACAGAGCACAAGGAAAGCACGTGAAGTACTGGGAGAGCCCAAGAGAGCAGAGGAAGCTGCAGAGATAGCTCAGCTGCAAGCAAACCCTGGAAAGAAGAGTAGCAGTTGGATGGTTTCTTAAAGTGTTTTGATAGAGGAGGAGGAGGAGGCAGGGAGGAAGCTGGCCAGAGTGTCAAGACTAAGACTAAGGCTCAGACTAATCCCTTAGTCTTAGGGAATAGCTTCAACAAAGACTTCTGGAACAAACTGACCGAGTTGACCACGGAAATTGCCAATATTCAACTGCTTTTGATGTTTAAAGCAATTTTGTATGGTTCAAGGTAAGAGTAGGAGTCAGATTATGATGACGTTAGATGTGGAGACCTACAGGAGCTGGAGGAATAAAAACAACGCTGTCTCTTCAGGAAAGATGGCGATGGCATTCTAAAGAGGAGGAAAATTAATTTTGTAGAGAGGATGAAATGTGTTTCTAGGTTTTATTTCTATTCAGAAAGAACCACAAATATCTACTTGTTTGCATTATACCTGAATCTGCGTTCTGGATCTAGCAAAGGCAAATGCAGACAGCACCCACACCATCTTTAGCATTCTGCCTTCTCAATTCAAAGAGTAACAAAAACCGAAGCACAAGAGTAGAGTTTTGTGCCCTGTGGGACATCCATAAGGTCCTCCCACTGGATATCTTGATAATGGAAACTTTTCTAGAAGGGATAAGTCTGGAAGGACTCCAATGGCACCATCCTGTGGAGAAACGGTGAAGATCGTTGTCAGAAATAGTCACCCTGACACAGTGGAGGAATAAAAGTTGCTTGGAGGAAGGAGATGTGAAGTGCAAGTTAATCGGAATAGATGCACATAGCATGCATAGGTGCGTGATATCTTCTTATTAATCATATTTTTTGACCAAAATTAGTTTCTTCTGGGATTCTAAATCTTACCAAATTTGTTATCCTCCATGACAATAAGCCTTCCCAGGAAAGCAACAGAGAAGCCAGGATTGAGAAATTTGAAAACATAGGACCTATTTATCCAGAGTACGTTCCCAGGTTCGTCGTGTTTCTCCTCAAAACTATATTAAAGTCAGAGTTATTTTGATTTTATTTCTCTCCTGACATTTGAGTTAAAATTAACTCTGGAGCCATATTTTCAGAATCCTGCATTCAGGGTAAGGCCAGTCTTCCTGTGTCCCACACAGGTCGGTGACCTTGACTTTCCAAGGTCCTGACCGCCCAGCCTACTGTAACACCGGGCCTTTTGCAGCACCATTCACACCATTATAAAGAGATCTGTAGTGGAACTTCTGGATTAGAGTGAAGCATAAGGTAAATTCTTCCAGGAGCAGGGGGTGGTGACTAAGCCCTGTTCTAGGCTGCAGAGCTTGTAGATACACCCCCAGTCATGCAACCCAAGAAGAATAGCAATCCAGATGACAGCCTCCGGGAACATCACTCATGTGCCTATTTGTTGGCACAACATAAAATTATCTCAACTGTTGTGGTGTTTATTGTCTCAGGAACCCATATATCCAGATGTATGACTGAGTTCCTGATTCCAGAACTAAATCACTCCTCGTCCTAACCCTCAGCCCTTGGGTAGAACTGGAAAGTGACCAAAAGTCAATAAAATCATGATGAATGTCAAGGAGACCTCGAGATGATCTGGTTTTTAATTATCACCCTGAAGATGAGGACACGCGGGCCCAGTGAGAGTTAATGGCCTGTTCCAGGTCCTCTGACTGGTAACTTGCACCTGATTTCAAGTCTCTCATGGCCAAGGAATGACTCAGATCTTCCTTTAGTACATAATCTACTGCTCCACCCTGCCTGGAAAGCTCTTCTCATTCTCTTCTTTTACACCAATCATTTCCTCCCTTTGTTCAGTTATTTCTGCTTTATGCCTTAGTCTTCCGGAAAGAGATTGTATCTCAGTATGGTCTAAGTCAGGACACTTTTATTGAGGGCCTATAAATGCCAGGGCTTGTGCATAGATGCATAGATTAAACACTCTGTTAACATTTTTAAGCTGGATCATGCATGGGAGACCATTCTAGCATGAGGTCTGGGAGCAGCGAGTGTCTGAGACAAGGGGATGGGACACATGGCCGTGCCGGTGCCTGACGCTGGCTTTGTAATGAGGTTTAGTTGGACAAGAGGATTGTAGTGGTGAAGACAGAAGTGAAAATCACAGAAGATGTGTAATGCGTTTCAGAATGAAATTGGATGCCAGGAAAGGAAAACAACAGAGAAGCAACAAGAAAACTATGTTCTACACATTTCAAATCTGAAGTACCAACTAGACAGGCTTTTGGAGAAGTCCCAGAAGTGAAGTGAAATGCACCAGTGGGACTGGTGAGACTCAAGGTCAAAGTCAAGGTCAAGGCCAGTGTCTCTATGGGGGTGGGGAGGGAAGGTAAGCTGTAAGAGAGAGGTCACCTTTCTAAAAGTTAGGCATGTTTCTCCCAAAACTCTTCCACTGCTTTGGAATATTCAAACTAGAATAAAGACTACCAAAGGTTGTAAAAGTATAACTATAAAAGACAGAATGGGCCCTCCCTGGTGGCGCAGCGGGTTAAAGCACAGCACTGAGAATCTGAAGCCACTTCCGCATGAGTTCGATTCCCGC
>NW_004567127.1:5274407-5279120 GCF_000260355.1 Condylura cristata
TGCCTTCCTCCCACCATTCCAATGTCCCACCTCTCCTAGGAGGTCCTCCTGCTTCGATAAAATGAAAACCATTGTCTGCCTCCTCCCCTGGGGTGAGCCCACCCCCTTCACTGCAGTTGGCGGTCACGGGCGCTCAGTGACCCTGAGGGGCGCCACACCTCTGGGTGGACATCTCCCTTCCACACGATGCCCATTTTCCCATCTCTGCCTCCTTCCTCGGCCATTGCTTCAACAGCCTTCCCTTCCAAGCTCCTTGAAGCTATCTGATCTACCTGGGCTCTGAAACGCACCCCCAAACACTGACTTTGATAACATAAAATTTTAAAAGCCGTGTCACGTCACAAAGGGAGAGCCTGTGTGAAACAGACTCTGGCTTGTAAGATTCTGCATGGGTTGGAACTAGTCCCTCTGTGTGGCAAAGCCCCCCTTTGGATAAACTTCTGACTAGATTTCATTTTAAATATTCATAAAATTTCCACTAGAACCTGCAGCAGTGACTGGTGCAATGATGATCAAAATAGAAGGAAGCTGGTTAAATCTGCAGACCGGGGAGGCCAGCCACTGAGGAGAGGAAGCTCAGGGACAGCGCCCCTGCAGGTGCCCTCGGCCTCCTCCTTTCCAGAACAAAAAAGGAGCACCTGGGTGGTTAATCGGATCCTGAAAGGGTAGCTGGTCCACATTCCGGAAGGAGGGGGTTCCATTCTCAGGAACCTTCAGCTTTTACCCAAAACTGTAATAGTTTCACCCAAGTCCATGTCCCATCTCTGGAACCAGAACAGTGAAGGCTTTGTGGGGATGAACTTGAATCTAAAACTCCCATGGCCTCCGTCTCAGGTGGGTCTCCTGTCTCCTCAGCACTTTCTGTTTGATCTATCGCTTCTGTGTGACAGACAAGAATGGACGATTTAACCCATTTCATCAATTCCTTGGCTTAGCGCTTAGTCAAAGAATAAGAATTCCCTGCCGAACGTTTCTCATCATTGCCGCTAACAATAGCATCTTGTCTCCTAGAACAGCCTCCAAGGCCCCAGGCCCTGCCCCACCACAGCCAGTAATGGGAACTTGGCTGACAAAAGGCTCTCATCTGAACCCCACGAGGTTATAGGGTGTTACGCACAGCTGTGGATGTGTTCCACATGGGCCCATCTCTGAGCTTCTGGGACCTCAGCCCCAAACCAGAAACATCTTGCTACCATTGTTGTTGTTTAACATTTGTTCTTTTTTTACAAGTGCAAAGTGTAGCACATTCACTTCATTACTGTCTTATCATCTGGATCCCGGTCCCTGTCACTGCAGAGACTGGAAACAGAGGTGAGCTGGCCAGATACGTTGACATGAGTGTGGCCTTGGTTGGTGTCCATCCATCTGCCCATCCATGGGCGGGGGTGGGGGACACGCACCCACTCTTCCTGTCCACAGGGAGGGGGCAGCCCCCCACCCAACCACCCACTCTCTCCATCCATGGCTGCCAGAGGTCCATGGAGGCTGGATTAGCAGAGTTGACCTCAAGAAAGCAGCAACAGGGAGCTCAGCACCGCCTGCGAGCAGCCTGGTCCCTCAGAATACCGTGGGCTCAGTGCTCTCACACCATTAGTCTGATGCAGGAATGATGGCAGGGGGCCCCTCACCGTGTTCCCCTTCTCTGTGGGAGACAATGCTCGCCAAGTGGGGAGTGTCTGTGCGTCTGCCTGCTGGAGACCTCGCCAAGAAGAAAATAATCAACGAGGCGATGGGGGGGGGGGGAGCAGTGGTTCACTTCCAGCATTTTCCCAGCTGTTTCTAAACCCCAGGCAAAGCACTTTGCACAACTGCACCCTAGTCTAGCGCCCCCGGGCCAGGCTCTGGGCCACGCAGCACACTTGAGCATTTCAGGTGGGGGTGGCCACTCCGTGAGGGCATGGGGGTGGCCTCCTGCCGTGGAAAGTGTGCCATGCTCCAGAGCCGGGGACAGCAGACCAGGCTGGGGTGAGCCCTCTCCCCCGACACCTGCGTCCACCACCCAGGCTCACTACCGAGTCCACACTGAGGTGAGTTCTGGCGCCCCAGAAGCCTGCCTGGGAGGCCCGCTGCTTAAATCACCTATCGGCAGCTTTCCCGATGCACTGAAAAAATGTGACCATGCAGCCGTTTCTCAATTGTAGGCATTTCTCCCATAAATTTTTGTTCCGCCCATCATGCCTGTTACCACTTGCCTGTTAGCCAGAACTAGAGTAAGATGAAATAAATGAATGAGAAGAAACTATTAATGAAAAAACTCAGATCCAGACACTCAAGCATTCTTCAACAGCTTGCTTTCTCGTGGCCCAGACTGTTGGTGTTGGTAGTTTAATACGATCATTTGTTTGCTGAGGGAACAGGTACTTGCTTATTTGAGGGAATTCAATAGATGGTATATTACAATATGCAGAAAAACAGCTCTCAAGGCCCAGCTCCCACCCAGGTTAACTACTCGACAGGGCTGACAGGGGCCCGGAGCAGGGGTGCGAGGCCTCGGGGCTCCTGCCTGGCCCGATGCCCGCCTCTGGGCAAGCCCTTCCACCAAGCTGGCTTCCCCAAGCTTCCGTTTCCACATCAGTGAGATAGACATGAGTCAGCCTTCCACAGGAAAACATATGCAGACTAAACGTGATCTGGTGTGTAATGTGACTGGCATGAGTGGGCACGCAGTGCATGTCACTGGTTGTTATCACCAGGACAAAATGAAAACACATTTTCAATAGGCCTCACCTCGTTCTTGCTTTTGCAAGGTGACCCACCAGTGCCGCCAGCCCTCAGTCACTGTCTGGCCTCGGCTCCCCAGACGCCTGTCGCCTGTCACTCGCAGCTCCTCTGACCTCCCTGAACTCCCAGAGGAGCCATTGTCCCCACTGTCCCCACTGTCCCCACTGTCCCCACTTAGATTCAGGACCCAAAGCTCAGAACCAGCCCACTGACAACAGCCACAAGCAGCCCGAGGAAGTCCCAGGGACCAGTAAGGCTCAGGTGAAAATGCAGCCAGAGAGGGAGGTGTCTGGGCCAAAGAGGCTCCCTCCTGCCTGCTGTTTGCTCAGGAGAGCCCGGAGCTATCTCAGGGCCACCCAGCCAGCCCTGGGCCACCTCTCTGCTTCAGCAGGCAGGAGCATCAATCAGAGCAAGGTAGTGGCAGTAAAGGAAAGCAGCTCTCGCCCACCCAGACAAAGAGCAGGGGCGTCATGGGAAGAGCTACCACCCCCCAGCTCAGCCGGAGCCTCAGCACCCGGCCTTAATCTGTCAGCAGAAAAGCAGGGACCCCTCTGGAAGAGAGAAGAAAAGCTGGCTTACAGGCGTGTCAGCCCAGCCCCCTCCCCAGAGAAGCTCCACTGTGCCTTTCTAAAGGTAATCTAATTGTTTAAACAAGATTAAACAAGCATGGAATTTGAGAAGGAGAAAGAATTTTTTTTAAAAAAAGCAAGGAAATTTTTCTTCCCAAAAGGTTCAAAACAAATCTAAACTGGAAGAACAGATTTGGCATTTAGTTGCAAAAAATAAATAAATAAACAATCTTCCAGGCTGAACGTGTCCAAGGAAAATTCACTTTTTTTTAAAGATTTATTTATTTGTGCATACAGAACTGGGGTACAGGCCAGAGGTGCAGGGGCAGTGAGAGATTCACCAGAGACAGAGCGGGGAGCAGAATAGTCAGACTGATGAAGTACACCGCTGAGGGGAGCAGCGGGGGGGACAGGAGAGGTCTGCCGCGCCATGCGGGTCACCTCCGGGTGGGGATCGAACTTGCACTGAGGCTGCGGTCACCTTGGGGTGCTGCTTCCCAAACAGTTGCGCACCAGGGAGGGCCCTGATCTCTAAGGGTAACAGTCTCTCCCCCCTGTTTCCCCGCTTTGGCCACTTGTTTCCTCCAAACTTCCTGTTTCCAGCATCTTCTCCTTCCCTAGCCTTTTGTCATTTCTCTACAACAGTTACTCTTTATTCCAAACGCAGCCTTATGGCAGAACCTTAGTAACCGGCAGAAATTATTGGAAGTGACTGGATGCCTAGCAAATCTGTAGGGCTAGGAAGATGTCCAGCTGTTCAGGGTTTGGCTATCACGGCGTTTTCCAGCACAGCTTTGGTAATGCGCTCGATATCCCCGGTGAACAAACACTGATGCCCTCGGCTGCTCTTGCTCTCTAGGCAACCCCGGTTCTTTCTGACACCTGCTCCCGAAGGCCCTCAACAGACCTTTACCTCCTCCCCGCTCCCCCTCCTCCTGCACCCACCCGGGAAATGGGGGCAGCCACCAACTTCCGTGACTCTGCCCACAGAAGATGAGTTCCTTAAGGACAGGGGCTGTGTCTCAGTGGGCTCGGGCGTGGCTCCTGGGCGGTGTCTGGACATGGGAAGTCTTCAGCAGGGGTCTGTGGAGCTAGCGAGTTGCATTTTTGTTTAAGTTTTCTGACGTATGCACAATCATAAAAGATCAAGTTGTTGAGTTTTTTCCGGAGTCTGGGTGGAAGGAGAGTCCAGAGTCTCATAGAGCTAAATTCACCGCCAGGAAAGGAGTGTGCAGGTCCTGATAGCGCAGGGGTTAAAAGTCAGCACTATCTGCTTTATTTACAATTGGAAAAACATGGAAGCAGCCCAAATGCCCAAAAGTAGATGACTGGATTGAAAAGATGTGGTACATATATACAATGGAATATTACTCAGCAACCAAAAAAGAGCAACACATGTCTTTTGCAGCAACTTGGATGGAGC
>NW_004567127.1:5279299-5311615 GCF_000260355.1 Condylura cristata
TGGGGGGGGCGGTGGGAGGGAAGTGCATGGGATTTTGGTGATGGCACACAGGTGACTCGGTGATGGGAAACCCGCAGGGATTACAATTGAGATGGAAAAAAAATGTACAAAATGATGTAAAAATAAACTTTTGTAAAATAAAAAAAAGTTACTTGCCAATTTTGGAGTGAATAAATTAGTTCTTTCAAATTAAAAAAAAAAAAAAGTCAGCACTATCAAGCTGTTCACACCACTGAGGCAAGAGTGCATCCCCGGCCAGGGAGGGACCCACAGGGTGCAACAGAACCTCCTGTCTCCCTGCTGCTCCCCTCAGCAGTGTGTTTCAGTCATTCTGCCTGTTCTGCTCCCCACTCTGTCCTGGAGAGTCCTGTCCACACATCTGGCCTGTACCCCAGTTCTTGTATGTTGTATACATAAATATTAAAAAGAAAGAAAGGAGCACACAGCATAAATCAAAGGCTTACCATGGACTGCGTTTCCCCAAATTTTCACCGGTTCCATGTCAGACTGTGGGAGAGCAGGTGAGCCCCAGAAACTTACTCAGCATTTTGCCATTTTCATAACATCACAAAATCTCAGAATTGAAAGGAATTCTAGAAGCTATTTCCACCTTCAACCAGGGCAGAACGTCTCTGTGCAGCACCCCCAACAGATGCAAATCCAAATTCAGCGCTTTCGCCCCATCCTTTCACGATGGGTTATTGGAAAACATGTCTTCGCTTAACCCACATCCTCCCAGACCCCTGTGCTCCTGTCTCGGTAACGTCTGGTTCAAGGAAAACAGCCTAACGGCCAAGAATGGGTGATGGTGCCGTTCAAAAAGTCCTGGAATTTCTCAAAGACAAAGAAAAGGCGATCACATGATCCACTACAGACAGGTGCTCCTAGGCCCCCCCCACCCCCCACCCCCGCTCAGGAGGGGGTGGGGGTGGAAGCCATTCCCGCCAGGCGTAGCCACAGGCAGCCTCCCTCCACGGAGCCGCCCCAGATCGCCCCAGATCGCCCTCCGAATGCACTATCGTGGACAACTGTAGCTGCATTTTTTCCTGTTGTGTTCTCTTTTACCCCACTGCCCAGATTCTGTGCTATGAAAGAAGGCCCAGAAGCACCCTTGGAGTTGGGAATATTCATTTGTTTTATTCTTCTCTTCCGTGTTAGTGGAAACAAAGGCACCCACATGATGAGAACCCCAGAACTTCCTTCCCTCTTTTTCCTGCTGTCTGCATGGTCCCTATTTCTTCACCTGGCCCTCAAATGGCACAGTGCCCAGAGCCTCCCCATCCTGTCCTTCTGAGAGCATGCTTGGGTAATTCCCATTATCTTTAAGAAGTGGGTTCATAACTGACCACAATAATTCCAGGGTAGCTCACACACAAGTTCATGTGAATAAGAAACTTCACTAAGAAAGCTAAAGAATGTGGTACTTGGACAACATTTTCTAATGTTGCATGGGGTAGTATGAATTGGGGGTCCTGAGAGCATCCTAACCGCCCCCCCCCTCAAAATATGCCTACCACCAAGACACAAACCTCGAATGTCACTCGACGACATTAAAAGCAATTGTTAAAATGCAGCTATGGGGCCCTCCCTGGTGGCGCAGCGGGTTAAAGCACAGCACTAAGAAGCTAAAGCCACTGCAGGAGGAGTTCAATCCCCGTCTGCCCCAAAGGTAACCCCACATGGCGCGGCAGACCTCTCCTGACCCGCCTGCTGCTCCCTCAGCAGTGGACTTCCACTATCTGCCTGTTCTGCTCCCCACTCTGTCTCTGGTGAATCCTCTCACCGCCCCTGCACCTCTGGCCTGTACCCCAGTTCTGCATGCACAAAATAAATAAAATCTTTAAAAAAAAAAATGCAACTATGTTCCCAGGAGGATGACACCCTCAGAGCTTGAAAGTGAAGTCTTGGTTCAACATATATAAGTATTACTGCCTACTCCTAAGGCATATAAAGAAAGATCTGAATCTGGTCAGAGTGGACAGCTGTGTACACCAAGGATGAGGGGTGATGAGGAAAATGAAGGCTACCATGAAGGGAGTGGCTAGAAGCGAGTTAGTAGGGGGACTGGCTGCATTAAGGGTGTCGGGCAGTACAGCAACCGGGGCACCCCCAGGCTGTGCCAGCCCCCAGACGCCAGCCCAGTGCCAGCCTCGCTTGCCTGGCCTCCGTGAAGCGCACGGCGAGAGTGCCCTCTAGCGGGGCAACGAGCACTCGCATGTGCATTCGGCCAGTATTGAATTCCCGCTGCTCAGCCAGGACAGACCTTAGGGAGCTCGCCAGTAAGACACCATCCCCTCTCTCAAGAGGGATTCGGCCCGGTCAAGGACTCCAGGCAGGCTTGTGGAGGGCTTCTGGGTCAGAGAAGCGAGGGTACAGAAGAGGTGGGTAGACTCCCCAGACAGATGAGCGCCAGACAGGGACTGGTCTGGGGGTCAGAAGAACACGAATTATAGGTGTCTGTGCTAACCCACGAGGGAGAAGGAGAAGGTGGCCCGGGTCAGCTGATGGACGCTTTGGCCTTCGTCTTAAAGGAGCCAGAAGCTCCAGGCACAAATGTGTTTTTACAGACTTAAAGGGAAAGCGCTGGTAGCCAAACAGAAACCCGACTGTAAGCTCAAGGTGGAAACCTGAGTCGGGTGAGGAGTGGGACCTCACCGAGGCCTGTGGAGAACGCGGGCCTTGGGCACCGGTGTGGGGGCAGAGGACTGGAGGCGTCTCGCGGGCCTCGGCTGCGGGAGCCAGCGTGGCAGTGATGTCATTCATGGAGCCCGAAGGGAAGAGGAGGAGCCACTGAGTTCAATTTTGAGCCTGTAGAACTGAGGCTGCTTGAGGCAGAGCCAGGGAGGCCGCGGGTGTCGAGGCTGGCCCAGAGAATGGGCACGTGACAGGTGGACACAATCCGTCCAGTGAGCACGGTGGTCGGGGGCTCTGTGTCCAGCTGGGAGCCGGGAAGTGGATGCTGAGATTCAGCTTCCCCGCTGACCCGTGACCCATCACCCCAGGGCTCTGAGATGGGATCTTCACTCCCTATTTACAAATGAGGGCTTCAGAGTGTGTGACTCCCACTGCCGCACTTGCTTTCTCGGGAAAGGGGGTCCGTGCTTAAACTGTGTCCTCTCCAGAAGCCCCCTGACGACACCGGAGGGCCAGCGCGGGCACGTGCACCCACTAGCCGTAAGGCCAGCAGCCGCTCAGAGCAAATGTCCAGATTGCTCTCGGCTCTCCAGCTGGCTCATCGCCTCCTCTTTGCGAAGCTCTTCTCACTCCTCGGCGCCTAGGTGGAAATGGGAGGGCGTCGCGCCCGGGAACAGCCCGATGAGACCATGTCTACATTGGCGGCTGCCCAGGGGAAGGCCCAGCCCTTCTCAGGGCCAGTGGACATGCAAACTCAGACATCCAGATCAGTCACGTGATGTTACCAACCAAATTGCCCACTTCTGAGGCCAAGAACAAAGGTCAGCGTAGGGTAGGATGGTTCTCCATGATAAACACAAGGACGAAAAAGCTCGACGTCAATTAAAACCCCTCCAGAGGAAAGGCATTAGGCCAACAGACCAGGTCCCAGTTATATCCCAAGTCTGCACCTCATTGTTGGGGCCTTGGGACCAGGCCTCTTTAGTCTGCCCACAATCCTAACCTTATCCTTTCCTTGAATTTTGACCTAACTCTAGTTCTGAAACTGAAGGAGCCAGGGACATCTTTATTGGACACAGTTTTCATTTTATGTTTTTAAAGATTTATGTATCTATACATACAAGAATTGGGGTACAGGCCAGATGTGCAAGGGGATGAGAGGATTCCCCAGAGACAGAGTGGGGAGCAGGATAGGCAGATCAACTGAAATACGCTGCTGAGGGGAGCAGCAGGGAAACAGGAGAGGTCTGCTGCACCATGTGGGTCATTTCCCTGGCCAGGCACCGAACTCATGCTGCAGAGGCTGCGGACAGCTTCATAGTGCTGCTCTTTAACACGTTGCACCACCAGGGAGGGCCCTGGACAGTGTTTGAAAGCCTCTTTAGAGAGTCCTGGAATATCTCACACCTAAAATCCATCTACCTCAAGTTATCTTCGTCATTCACACCAGGCCCCTCCTTGCCTCTGTCGCTCCCTCACTGTGTCTGCCCTGAGTCCGCTACATCTCTACATACATGTGTGACAGTACACACATGCAGCACACACGCGCGCGCACACACACACACACACACACACACTACCCTAGCCATCAAAAGTGGTGAACTACTCTGAAGGCATTTCAGCATCTCAGCTGAAATGTTCTGGAATGTTCTCCTGCCACCTCTTTACTGAGCACCCCCCTCCCTCCAGTCTTCACCTCCCCTGGAAGGTCTTTTTAGATTAATCATATAAAATCATTTTCCCTGCCCCACCCAGCCTCAGTCTGTACCTTAGAACTGTTCTCTCCATCTACTTTCTTCCCTCAATTATTCACTCATCACTCTTCCTGGCCTCCAGAATGCACTTAACCTCCATGTGTAACTGATGTTTGTTCTTTGCTGGCAGGTTATGTAATTTTTCTGGTGCCTCCCCAAGGTCTTGTGTCTGTCCCCTGCTTATCTGTCAGCCTTGCAGGGAGGGGCGCTCTCTGCTCAGCGCCAGATGGCCACTAATAAGGAATTTGTGGAGATGAAAACCAAGAAGATCACATTCAGCTATTACTCATTCGGTTGCTCATCCGTGTGCTGATCTGTGAGGGAGCCAAAAAACGCTGGGAGGTACAGTCCTTACAAGAGCCTGTCACTTTCTCACCTGGCACCACAGTTCAGCTGGTAAAGCTTTCTCAGTCCTTCACGTGAATAGACTGGCCAGATGTCACCGGTGGCCAGCGGTGTCTGAGGTGACTTGCCAAAGGTCGCCCAGCTCAGGGTGCCAGAGCAGAAACTCCTGAGCCAGACCCAGACCCAGCATGCAGGAGAGCCAGGAAAGTAAGCACCCCCAGCACAATGCCCTGAGGACAATAAACAAATCATAGGTGATAAAGCCAAAGATGCACCTGTTACAGGTGTTCAAAGGATTGCAATGAAGAAGGGGTGACTGCTGTGGAGGAGTGTCTCAGGGCAGGCAGGATCAACAACGCCCAGATATGGCCATGGGGGCTCTACTCTGGGCCAGCGTCAACTGCCATGGACAGCACCAGCCTTCCCAGTAAGTCATTTTCTGGGCCCAAGGATTAGGAAATAGCTTGACTTTTTTTTTTTTTTTTTTAGAGATTTATTTATTTATGCATACAGAACTGGGGTACAGGCCAGAGTGAGGAGCAGAACAGGCAGATTGATGAAATACACTGCTGAGGGGAGCAGTGGGGAGACAGGTCTGCCGCGCCATGTGGGTCAGCTCCAGAACGGGGATCGAACTCGTGCTGAAGTGGCTTTAGCTTCTCAGTGCTGTGCTCTAACCCGCTGCACCAGCAGGGAAGCCGGGAATGACTTTAAGTGACATCTACATCCTGAAGGAAACTAAAATTAGCTCCTTCTTACTGCCATGGCGCCTGAGTCCTTTCAGAGGGACTGTTGGCGAGGGAAGCCTCCCGTCTCCTCACCGAGCCCCCACCACTCCTGGTGCCCCGAACTTCGGTACTGGCATGCAGTCCGCTACAGCTTTCCTGATGAGCGAGAGTGTGAGTCTGTGCAAGCAGCAGCCCAGGAACCTTCCCTCTCCGGGTCTCTAAGAAGTTACTTAGGCCGATGTATAAGTTCTTTGCACAGACTAGCGCTGACCAATATTCCCGCTTGCCATGGGCTTTCTTGGCAGATGTTTGGAAGCAAAACCCAGAGAGGCAGGTAGGCTGGTACTGGGGCAAGACAGCAGCTGGGGCTGGCCTGGGCCCACGCAGCCTGGTGCCCTCGGCCGTGGGTTCGCACATCTCCCATCGGGTGTCTGTCTAACACGCCTGCTTCTGGCCGTGTCTCCCTCTCCCTTCTTTCCGAGGAGCAGCTCCCCGATTCCCTGGGCTTTGCGGTGCACCCCCACCCCGCACCTGCTCCACTGTCAGGCTGACTTGCTCTCAAGCACCCCAGCCTGCCTCCCCTCCCACATAACGGTCATATTCTTTTTTGCTCATCAAGGTATCTTCTTCTTCTTCTAATTCAAATCTTCAGCGTGAACGCTACCCCAGGAAAGAGTGCTGACGTACAAACCACTGACACCACAGGACTTCAAAACACCTGCATTATCTGACCCAAAGGCTGAAGGTCACTTGTTGATTAAAAGTGAGGCAGGAATGGATGAGGGTGGTTCTCATTCGGCGGCTCCAGACCTGCGGCAACTTTCCTTTTTCTCTGCCTTTTCTGCTCAGCACCTGACTTTTTTTTTAATTTGATTTGATTTTGCATTGAGGCTATGTTTACACCATCGGATGTTTTAGGGGTTCAGGTTCACACCTCTCCAAATGTACATAATCACGCCACACCCACCATCAAAGCACCCACCAGTCCACTGAGCTCCCTCGACCCTTTGCTCCCACCTTCCCCGCCTCATTCTCCCATCAGAATCCGAGGGCATGTGTTGGTTTCTTTATATTCCACATGCGGGAATCAGCCAATATTCTGTCTCCTGCTGACTTCACTTGTCGACCCCTGCAGTGCCATCCACGTTGTGGCAAGTGACAGGATTGTGTGTGCCCTTTGTAGACATTGTGCAGGTAGTTCCTGCGGGGTATCCCCACCAGGTCCTCACCCCACCGTCGGTCCCCTGTGACCACTGTGAGGGCTTCGCCTTGCTGCTTGGCTCCCAGGCGCTCTCACTCTGTGTTTTCCAGAGCCATCAGGGGAGACTTTCCCTGGCTCTGACTCCCCTTTTCAGTCAGGGCAGACACATGCCCTCTCTGCTCCACCCTGTGCAAAAATGGAAGGCTTGGGCTGTCGCCAGAGGGAGCCACTGCGTGGGTTCCGAAGGCCACGATAAGCACTAGGCCCATGCTCTGTGGCTCTGCCACGTATTTTTATTTTATTTCAGTCTTTTTTTTCTGGTGCTTCCATTTATCTCCTTCCAATGTCTAGTTGATCAGCCACCAGACTGAAATCCCGCAAGCCAGGGAAGAGAGGCCTTCCCCTTACACAACAAAGCACTGAGGAAAGCCTGCAGTACCCACCAGAGGCCTGAATGGGCAATTCATAAATTTAGGAGACCAGACCAGCACCGTCTAGAGGCCACTGGGCTGCAAGCCCCTGCACAGACGCCCGTCCCTGCCCTGCTGTGGCCTCGGGGTCACTGTTCTGCCTCCCCAGGGCCCCTCGCGCAGGCTAGGCCAGGCTTGTCCAGACTCCCGGGCCTGAAGGGTTCAGGCAAATCCTTCTGATCCTTCTAAAGTACATAAAATTAGCGTTCAAATTTGGCTACCATACTCAAACCAAGCCCAGGGAAGAGGAGTCTGGAGCACGCTAGGAGCAGAATGCCGAGAGAGGGCAGAGGGCAGCAGAGAGGGCCAGCCTGAGCCCACGTGCAAGCTGGCCTGGCGGTCTACCCAATCAGCCCTGCCATACTCCTCTCTGTCCCTCCCACCTCCCAGTCACTGAAAAACACAAAGGCAATCCTAACAGTAGACTCTGTTAGGTCGTCACTGTAGGAGCAGATCTCTGAGTCCAGGGGGGCTCGGGGCACCTGGGGGTCTCCCCTGTAAGACAGACTCGCGGGCGTGTGGGGAACAGGCAGTGGGGAGAAATCCCAGCGCCATATAAACACTCCTACAGGTGTATATATCATGTGTCCAGTGTATCATGTGTCGGATGAAGCTCCGTGGTTGTTTATTTTCAAATACAGGCCAGTTTGCAGTGAGGCACCCGCGCCCCGAGCACACAGCGGCCTTGAATTGCAGGCGAGGGCCCGGGAAGCCAGCTCGCGCACCCTGGCACCCCAGCACGCGGTTCTGTTTATTGCCCAAGCATCCTGGACACTCGCTCTCTGGCAGAGCAGGAAACCCAGTGTGTAGAGGAGCTGGGACTCGAACCAGGTCTGTGGACTCCAGAGCGGACAGATGTCCACTTCCACCAGCCTTCCCGGAGGCTCGCTCAGGAGCCTGGAGGTCATCCAGGCCAGCGCTGCCTCGCTCTGGACCCCCGGATCCAACGGCCACTCCCGCTCCATCTTTCTCCGCCGGCTCTTAGCAGATGATGCACAACAGCTCAGGGGAAGCCTTGGCCGCCTCAGAGCTTGCTGCACGTCCCAGGCGCTCGTCGTTACTCAGGGGTCACTGTATTTAAGGTGTGAACGACACCCTGGGAAAGGACGGGTCACCCAGCGCTGAGGGCTCATAGCCACATGGGGGCTGGTGGCTCCTGAATCGGCCCCGAGCAGGGCCCCGCATTCAACTGGTTTCCGGCCTTCAAAAGCCCAGAGCGAAAATTCCTGCTCTTCTCCACGGTATCATCCTGGGGCTGTGTTGAGCCCTAGAGATGAGCAAAGGACAAAGTGGGTGTCACGCGGGTGCCAGATTAGCCAGGCAGGAGTGCGAGGCAATGCAGGTGGCGGCTGCCAAGGACGGGGACCCCCCACGCCTGGCCACGGCCTGAGTGGTGTCCTGGTGCTGAGCACCAGCCTGGCCAGCTCTGTGAACCGGCCTAATCCTGGGCCAAGGAACAACAACCTGGGCCTTGCAAATATGGGCAAAGTAATGAAAATGGCTTTAGTAACTGGATGACTTTTCAGCCTGACTTCTCCCGACAAGGGGGTTGGAACCCCCAGAAGATGGTCCGGTAGGAAACAAGGGGTGGCCCTTCAGGGCCGAGCCACAAGACCACTGTCCCCACCGAGAACCTCCAGGCCCACTCAGGCCCCCCGCCTGCTCCCCTCAAGTGACCCAGCACAGGGACTTTCCATCAAGACGGGGCCTGACTCAACCTCTCCCAAGTAAACCAGACACCAGCCACCAAGCTGCAGCACAAGAGTTTCCATAATGAGAAGCTTCCAGGAAAGCCCCATAAAACCTTTACTGTAAATTCAATAAACTGGATTTCAAATATGGTGGCTAGGCTGGGGAAGCCTGCCCCGCCCATCTGCACCCCATCTCTGCACCACAGGCCACCCAGCCCAGACAGAACCGCAGCCCCGCCTGCTCCCCGGTGCCAGCCCTCCCTGTTCCCAGGCCAGCTCCCCACACCACCAGTACCCCAGGCCAGGCCGTGCCAGGTGTGAGAAGAGACACGTCAGCAGAACCCCCAGGAGATGCTGTCAGTCTCGGGATATGAAAATAAGCCTCACACCCTGGAGCTCAGCCCTCACCTGCCTTTCCTTTGTCCCACTCCACTAGCCCAGTCAAGGAACCCCCAGCCACCCAGGAGCAGAGAGAATGCACCCCAAAACACTCACTCCAGATTCAGAAGTCATGTGTTCTGCAGGGCAGTCCTAGCATTTCCCCAGGGCCTAGGGAAAACCCCATCCCTGGCCCCGATCCTCAGCGAATGCCTCACACCCCCTCTCCCACCAAGACCTGGGTTCTCCTCTACACAGACCTTGCCCACACCTTGCACTCCGAGACACAGGCCCAGCCTCACTCGGGCCTCGGGGTGGGCCATGCGGGGGCCTGAGAGCCTCCGGTGTGGTCGCCCCCCTCCCCACATGCAGCTGCAGGAGGGAAAGCAGAGGCCTCGGCTTCCCGTGCGCCCACGGCCTCACTGTGTGGGCCTGGGGAGAGGTCAGGGCAGAGGTCTGGGCTGGAACTGGGGGCGGAAGGGCGGGGGAGAGGCAACCTTGTTGCAGGGCTGGGACATTTGGATTCAGTCAGAAAGCACAGCCCCTCAAAACTTTGGAAGGGAAGGGGCTTGGACTTCCAGGGTCACCCAGCTCCACACCTGTACGTGCAGAGGAGGGACAGGGAGTGACGTGACTCGCCCAGGGCCACACAGTAAGACGTCAACCAGCGGCTCTGACACACAGGCTGGCCTGCATCTGTGGCCACACAGCAGGGACCCGCAGGGGTCCAGGGGCCAGGCTCTGGCCAGTCAGGGTCTAGCAGGGAGGACACTGGATTCACAGACAATTGAAGTCCTTGCTGCAGAAGCTCCTCACTTCAGCACTCGGTCCCCTCTGGCACACGATGCGCATGCTCCAGTAACAGCCACCTTCTCTACCACGTCCTCACTTGCTGCATCAACTGAGGCCATAAGAAAGTGAATTGCTGCTGAAGGTCAGAAGTGGGGGGCTGACAAGCAGCACTAGGGGGCTGGTGAGGGCAGGCAACCCCGAGGAGGCAGATGCACGTTTCAGGTCCCCACTGAGCCTTGGGTCTCCCCCTGGCTGGCACCACCCCTGTGGGAGGCGGGAGGCCAGGAACACTGCCTCTCCTCAGCGAGAGGCTCAGGCTCGCATTCCTTCCTGCCTCTTCGCAGGACCGCGGGATCTTCTATGCAGGCACTGGGGTTGTGGATTTTCCACTTTTTTTTTAACTGCTTTTTTGGGAAACTATTTTCCTCCAGCCTGGACCAAGGACAAGCCAGTCAGCGCTTGCCTGGGAGTCCCGAGGGCAGCCAGGCGTCAGCCCCAGGACTTGCGGGGCAGACATGGCCTGTACTTTTCCATGAATGGGAGGGGCGGGAGCAGGGACTGCTCCGGGAAGGCGGCCTGGTGGCCTGGCATCCCGGGGCTCTTCCCGGTTGGCTTTGGGGAGGTTATTCCGACCTGATCGGCTGTGGCGGAGGCCCTGATGAGTGTGAGGATTCAGACCTTCAGCCCCAATCTGAACACTCAGGTGGTCTTGCTCCCCCCAAACCAGCCTTCTGGCTGATCTGCACGAAGTTGTCAGGCCAGGTCCCCGGCATTTGGCCAGCTGCCTCGGAGCACCTGCACGTCTCAGACACCCCAGCTTCAGGCTGGTCGACCTCACCAGGAACCTGTACTCACAACTCACCCCAGCCCAATCCTAGGGCCAGACAGAGAGTTCGTGAACTCCTGCCACCAAAAAAAAACGGAATGACAACAGAGCGTGAAAGAGGTAAACACAGAATCTGGGGTCTGACGTTCAAGTTCAACAGGCTTTGCTGCTCTCAAGCTGCAGTTTCCTCACCCGAGAGAAACCACCTAACTGTCCCCAAACAGACAAACAAGCAGAGTAAGAAGATGCGGTCTGTGTACACAATGGACCAAGAGGGTGAACTCAGGCCGTTTGCCCCAACATAGATGGAGCTGAAAGGGATGTGCTAAGCGAACTAAGTCAGAAGGAAAAAGGGAAATGCCCACTGGGCTCACTCATAGGGAAACTGAACAAACGGCCGGGGAAGAGACACAGCGAGAAGGCAGACTGCACATCCCAGGCTGCAGGCAGAGGGAGGAGAGAGCCAAAACAGGACGGAAGAGCACAGGGCTGTGGTCGCGGGTGCCTGGTGGTGGGAGAATTGTGGGGACCAGCCCTGAGGGGGAGACATCAATCATTGTACAAAAATGGACTAAGAACTGCCAGCATGACCTGCCCAAGAAGACAGGTAGGAGTCACTAAAATTCTGCCTAGGGAACATGCTTATCCCTACACCTGACACGAAACCGGGTTCTCGGGCGTGCATGTGACAGGTAGAGCCAGGCAGCTGGTCTACCCCCTCGTCCACGGCTGCCGCCGAGGGACTTTAAGGCCGAGACAGGCCCAGGAGCAGCCCCGAGGCCGGGTCTCCACCCTCTGGGGCGCACAGCCTGGCTGGGGACTCATGAGTCAGGCTGCAGGGAAGAAGAGGTGGGGGTGCTGGACCGCTCTGAGGAGAGCCTGAGAGGTTGGAGTCTGCTGCGAGCCCGCGTGTTGCTCAAAAGCAGCCCCCAGGACAAGGCAGTGGCCAGGCTACTCCCACTTCACTCCGGCTTCTTTTGGGGGTTTGTTTGTTTCCCCAGGACCTGAACTACCGTTTTTCCATCCCTCCACGTCATTCGCCAGGTTCTCTCCCATTTCTTCTTCTTTATGTTTTTTAGGATTTATTTATTTACGCATACAGAACTGGGGTACAGGCCAGAGGTGTGGGGGTGTGAGAGGATTCACCAGAGGCAGAGGGGGGAGCAGAACAGGCAGGTTGACGAAGAACACTACTGAGGGGAGCAGTAGGGAGACAGGAGAGATCTGCTGCACCATGTAGGTCACTCCCTGGCCCAGGATCGAACTTGCACAGAAGCGGCTACAGCCAGCTTTACCGCTGCGCCACCAGGGAGGTCCCCCGAGACCCATTTCTTCCTACAGAATGTCCTGACATGATCATTCCAGTTGTTGCACAGACACTCTGCAGGGCGCGAACACGGCATCCCCACATCGGAGCTGACTGTTGTCCACAGGGTGTGAGCTAGAGGTGATTTTCTTTTGTTTCATGTTTTCCTGTTTTTCAAATGAGTCATACGTAAGTTTTATATTCAAAATTATTTCAGTTTTGGAAACATCTCACCACCTTTCTCACATGTAGATTAAATCTTCTCTTGCTCAAATCTTCGCGTTTTCAAGGCGCGTAGAATAAAATTCAAACTCCCTCTCCATAGTGTGAGACTGGCCTGGTCCAGCCCCACTCCCAGCTCCAGGCCAGTCTCCCACCCACCAGCTTCAGTCTCCATGGCCCCTTCTGGATGAGAATCTCAGTCTCCCCCTCGCCCCTTACCAGTGTGTGACCTTGGGCAGCTTACTTAAGCTCTCTCTGCCTTGGTTTCCTATGGGTGGGGGGGAGAGGCATAACAGTGCCTACCTCGCAGGACTGTCATGAGTTAATTCTACGAATTCCTGGGAGCCACGAAGCTCCATGTGGTTGGGGAGCTCTCTGCTCAGCCGCCCACGTCTGTCTGGAATGTGCCAGCCCCCTCTCCACCCTGCACCTGGCTGGCTTCCTCCCATCCTGGTCTTGGCTGGTGGTGCCATTCTTGGAGAGGCCTGATCACTGACTCTCAACTCTGCCCCTGTTATTACCTCAGCATCTGACCCATCTCCTTCAGCACACGCATCAGAGTTTATATCACCTGTTTATAAGCAGGTGAGTTGGAACACTTGCCTCTCGCCAGACAGGAGCTTCAGGAGGGCCGGCATCAGGACAGGTAGGCTCACCTCTAGCTAATGGGGCTTTAAAGAGTCTCGCACTCTGCAGGTACTCAGTAGATGCTGACAGAAGCACAGTGAATGACCACGTGGATACATTCAGCATCTCAGATGCTCGCTTTCTGTTCAGAGACCTCAACTTCTGCCCATGTTGAGGCGTTCACTTGCAAGCCTGCATGTGGAAACTTTCCTCAGTCACAGCGCACATGTGTGTCTCAGCTCTGGTGGTGATGTCAGAAATCCAGCTGCAACTAGGCCGGGCTGAAAGGAGAGTTATGGGAAGGACCCTGGGGTCACACGACCCAAGGAAGGTTCCCAGGAAGGCAGGAATAGAGCCAGATTCAAAAGCCACCAGCTCACCTCCTGCTTCCTGTCCCGAGGTTCTCTCTCCAGTGATCACGTCCCCTGAGAGTGATCTGACGACTGAGGGCTTTGGGGTCTCAGAGGATTTGGCTCCCACTGCCAGAGAGACTCCATGTGTCTCTTCTCAAGTCCAGTTTGGAAATTTTCTGAGAAATTATTAGCAGGCCCGCCCTGCTCAGATGCTCCCCCTAGGACCAGGATGTTCTCTGAAAATTCCAGATGGGTCAGGACTTGGGGTCAGCCAGTACCCTGTGGTCCCCAGAGAGGGATGAATGAATAAGCCAAGAGCACCAGGGTGAAGCTCCCTCACATTGGCATTTCTCTCTAGAGAGAGCTTTGAGCATTGGAATTGCATCCTGGGAGTGGGCCTTGGTTGCCCCTAAAATGCTACTAACTGGCCCTCCCTGGTGGCGCAATGGGTTAGGCACAGCACTGCAAGCTAGCTGCAGCCGCTTCAGTGCGAGTTCAATCCCCAGCCCGAGAGTGACCCACATGGCGCAGCAGACCTCTCCAGTCTCCCCACTCTCCCCTTAGCAGTGTGCTTCATCAATCTGCCTATTCTGCTCCCCCCCACGCCCATCTCTGGTGAAGCCTCTCACTGCCCCTGCACCTCTGGCCTGCAGCCCAGTTCTGCATGAGTAAATAATTCTTTAAAAAAAAAAAAAAAAAAGCTACTGACCATCTGAATGACTGACTCCTCAGCTATCTTTCCCCTTCTTTTCTTCTATGCATTTTATTTTCCCTTATTTGTTATTTCTATTAGGTGGACTGTCACAAGACCAGCATTTGCGAGCCACCCAGGCTGCACAGTGCTGGAAGCACCTCCCGTAGCATTGCCTGGAGACCTCCTGGAGTTGCTCGGGAGGGTCTTTGCAGCCGGGCACCTGTCACTCTCCAGCCCAAGCACTAGGACACCAAGCACCACGTACATGTCCCTTCTTACTCACCCTTCTGCTCTTCTTTCCCTACATATAGGTGGGCAGTGGCCAGCTGAATTTGCTAAAGATGACCTCAGCCATATTTCCCACTCTCCAGCTCTTCCTACAAAAGGATTCTGACACTTCTCCCATCAAGGCAAAGGGCCTATGTCGCCGCCGTGAACCCGGGCGGGCCTTGTGTCTTAGCCCTCCCTTAACCAGGGAGCACAATGGTGTGAGGAAAGTTAAGCTGTGTGAGCTGTGAGGCTGTGGAGCACCATCTCGCCCTGCCTACGTGCTCGCTCTGGGGAAGGGAAGGCCCCTTATCAGCCAACGAGCTGTCCCGAAGCTGCCAAGCTGTGGGGAAGCCCACTCTAGACCTCCACAGCTGCAGGCCAGCCACTCTGACTGCAGAGACCCTCACAAGAGAACTGCCCAGCCCAGCCCCTCCTGGGCCCACGAGAGAGAGGCAGTGGTTGCCTTGTTTGTAGGCAGCAAGTTTGAGGGCCACTTGTCACACAGCGATATCCCCACAGGCATTGGTAACTGGAAGAGGGGTGCTGCCTTAGAGCCAGAAACACTTGGTATTCACTTTGCAAGCAGAAGATGGTCAGAGGTTGGAAAGGCCTCAAGAGTCTGCTCAGAGAGACCTAACTTCCTCTAGGAGTCTGTAGTGAAGGCTTACACAAAACTGCAGCCAGAAGCGGGGCGAAAGAGCAAGTTTTTCATGTTGTGGCAAAAAGGTTGGGAATGTTTTCCCCTGAGGTAACGTGGAAACTAATACAAAGACCTAACTAACTTAACGAATCTAAGATTCCCAGGCAGACACAATACCTGTCACTTGTTGAGTATGTATTATATTCAACTGGTGTAATAAATCCCACAAGTAGAGATCCTTCGGGAAAATATCTTTTAACTGCTTTTTCCTATGTGGGGACCATGCTTTCCTCTTGGGTATCTTCTAAATTTTTTTTTAATTAGCATATATTTTTGAAGACTGATTTATTTATACATACAGAACTGGGGTATGGGCCAGAGATGCAGGGGTGAGTGGATTCACCAGAGACAGTGGGAGCAGAAAAGGCAGATCAACTACACTGCTGAGGGGAGCAGTGGGTGAGACAGGAGAGGTCTGCCACGCCATGTGGGTCACTCCCTGGCCAGGGATCAAACTCAGGCTGCAGTGACTGTGATAGCTTCATAGTGCTGTGCTTTATTTAACCCACTGCACCTCCAAAGAGGGCCCAAAATTAGATATCTTTATACTATCATGTAGCATCTCTGAAACTGAGTCCTCCCATGTCCTCAGAATTTTTTTTTTATTATTATCTTGAAACAACGAGTCTCTCAGCCGTTACCAAGGATCCTGTGTGTATTAGGACACATCTTCAATTCAACAGCAGTTTAAAAGCCTGCCTTAAGGTGTGAACCTTTTCCCCTAAATCATAAACAGTGTTGTGAACCAATGTTACCTCAATTAAAAAAAAAAAAAAAGTCTGCCTCAGCCGTCGCTTCCTGCTATACAAAGGCTGAACAGCAGCCCAAGAGGAGGGATGAGGCCTGCTCACGTGTTTCTACCACACACACAAATGTCTGCACACGTGCTTGGCCTTCTAGATCCACAGGAAGAAGTTGAAGCTTTCCAAAGGCCCCAACGAATATCTCATTCCTCAGATTTTCTTTTAAGCCTCTTGCCCCAAGTGGGATGACTGCCTCTAGTAGTTTGATGTTAAAACAATTACAGCAAAATGTTTCTGACAAATTCCCTAGAAACGGAGCATTCCTCACTGAGTGAACTCTGAGTCAGGCAGCCAAAGACCCGCCCCATGAATGGGTTCTCCAGGGAGATGCCAGCCAGGGCAAATGATAACAATTCTCTGTAGGTGGGCACAGGGCTTCATGGGGTACTCCAAGCCCTCCTGCCCCCAACTGGTTTCTGGGTTGCTGCCTTTTACAGGAACCATAATCCCAAGACTCCTGGTTTTCAAGGCTACGTCAGAGGTGGAGTGTGGACGGAAGTGGGGCAAGTTAAAACACCACAAAACTTGCTGTTCTTGCCAAAATACCATCTTGACTAAACACTTTCATTATTATAAACCTTTGTTAATTTTCAGAGTTCTGAAAAACGAATTATGATTATTTTTCCCAATGTTCTAGTTGCTTTGATAGAAAATCTAGTTGATTTTCAGAGGTCCTTACTTTACCAATCCAAAATGGTTCCTGCCCAGTAAAAATTTAAAAAGCAAGTCTTGCGGATCCTCTCAGCTAAAGGACAGTTTCTTAAAATCTTAAAGGCATTGCTCCACAGCAGCCTAACTGGAGTCCAGGTAGAGAAGGCCCCTCCTGAAGGTCACGGTGGACGTGACTTGAGTAGCAGGGGAGACTATACAGTGACAAGTTCAAAAAGGGGACTTTAAAAGTGAAGACGTTACTGGACCCCCAAACTTCTACACTCAGAAACTGAACTTTGAAAATCATTCCATGTATACATGAGCTATTATATATATGTATACAGAAGAGTGATTCAGAAGGCAAAAGCAAAATCCAGGATCCCAGAGAGGAGAAGCAAGAGACACCTAGGATATTCTAGAGTTTGACTAGAATTAAGGACCAAAATGGGGAATAGGAGCCCAGGTAGATTTCAGAATTGCTATGGGCCAGGGACTTCTATACACCCCCTCGTTCCCTCTATGAACAGAAGGGTCTAGAGTTTGCCTGCCCCATCATTGCCTATAGGCACTGTAGAGAACGGAAAACTTTTGTTCTCTCTTTAGTGCAACGTTCTTCAGATCAAGAGGAATATACTCAAACTGGTCCTTGAGACCCCACCAGAGTAGTCTCATGTACATTTGAACCTGATGTAAATGATGAGATCTTGACTTCAAGTTGCATAAAGGGATTACCACAAAGGGATGAGCTTTGAAAATCCTGGGGATCGAGGCAAGTGTCATGCACACGGGAAGTTTGTCATTGGTTATGGTCAGAATATGGACTACAACAGGTTGTATTTTTCAACAGAAATCACTACAGTATCTGCCACCCTTTGCTTTTCCTACACTGTCACCTTGGGATTCCTCCTGTTGCACGGTGACATCCCTGTAGTCCAGGCAGATCTGGGTGCATACCCAGCCATACAGCGAGACAGAACTGTCGCTGAACTTCTGAGGTCAAGTCATAAAATCCGTACGCTGCTGCTCTCGTCAGGAGCCCAGCCGGCTGCTGTCATGAGCCCCCATGAAGAAGCCAGGTATGGGTTTCCTGGCCAACCACCAGCTGGGCTCCAACAGTCAGCATCAACCAGAACAGGCGACTCTGACACCCCCCAGATAACTCTAGACCCCAGCGTTTGAGTCACCCCAATCTTCACATCTTCCTGGTTGAGTCCCAAGTCATCACGTAGGAAAGGTAAGTCTTGCCTTCCCTGACCTGCCCAAATTTCTGACCCACAGAAATCATGCAAGGTTTAAGCCCCTATGATTGGGATGATTTGTTAACCAGCAATAGAAAACTGAATCACACATCTAGAGAAAATGGTTTAAAACCCTGGATATCTGAGTTATTTAGTATTTTGCTACTATGAACATAACTGCTATGAACCATCTCCTATGATTCCCCCAGTGTAAAGGGCTTGTGAGAGTATATATTTTAAAGTGAAATCGATGTCCAAATTTATAAGCTAATGCCAAACTGCTCTTTAAAAAGGTGTCCTGGCCCTCCCTGGTGGCGCAACGGGTTAGGACGCAGCACTGCTAGCTAGCCGCAGCCGCTTCTGTGTGAGTTGGATCCCCGGCCGGCCGGAGGTGACCACATGGCACAGCAGACCTGTCCTGACCCGCCCGCTGCTCCCCTCAGCAGTGCCCTTCATTGATCTGCCTGTTCTGCTCCCCACTCTGTCTCCGGTGAATCCTCTCACCCCCTGCACCTCCGGCCTGCACCCCTGGCCTGCACCCCAGTTGTGTATGCACAAATAAATAAATCTTTGAAAAAATAATAAAATAAAAAAAGGTGTTTTCAGTTAGATCCCCTCCACAGGCATAAAAAACCCTGTCGACCCCCGCTCTGGGTTCTTAACTGCCGTGCCCACTTCTCTGGGCGTTTGCAACATGCACTCACCGGTGCCCTGCAAACTCTTTCTCAGATGCCCCTTCCCAGGGGGCCTGTCCTCACGCTCAGTGTCAGTTGACAACAGCCCCACCGTCACCTCCACCCCTTGCCCTCTTCTCTATCCCCTTTCCCGGGGGTACTGTGTAAACAGGAATTGCTGCAGTTATTGCTGTATCATTCACCACATTCGTGACACCTGACGATTCCGTTGCCCACCATCTATTTTTTAATTTTTATTTTAATTGCTATATCCTAGCATGTAAATGTGTACAAATGCAATGAATTTTTTATTAAATAATAAAAATGAATGTCGACATCTTTTGCAGGACCCTGTAAAATAGACTGATTTTTACTCATTAAACAGGAAAGTTGTTGTCTTTCATGATGTTAAGTAGCTTTGCAGGTGCTGATGAGCCGCTACGGCTCCCCTCAGGTGACACCTGCACCTGTCACTCATCCTTGTTCCTTACTGTTTGTTGCCTTTTTTTTTTTAATATGTAAGCTTAGGCAAGTTTAACTTTTTTTTTTAAGATTTATTTATGCATACAGAACTGGGGTCCAGGCCAGAGGTGCAGGGACAGTGAGCAGATTCACCAGAGACAGAGTGGGGAGCAGAACAGGCAAATGGAAGCACACTGCTGAGGGGAGCAGCAGGCGGGTCAGGAGAGGTCAGCCACACCCTGTGGTCAGCTCCGGGGCCAGAGATCCAGCTCGCACCCAAGCAGCTGCAGCCAGGGCGCAGTGCTTTGTCCTTACCCGCTGAGCCACCAGGGAGGGCCTGTTTTTTGCCTTTTTATTAAATCATAGGAGCTGTGGCTGTATAATCTTAATGCAAATTACATGCACGCCAAGTGTCTTCTTCCAGTGTACAACTTATCTTTAAGCAGCCTCATAGACAGTTCTTTGTTTTTAATGTAATCAGTGCAAAGGTGAGCTCTGTTTTGTTTAAAAATAAACTATTCTCTTACCAGAGCAATGCTGGGGGCCACTTCTTTCTAAATCGTTTTAATTAAAAACCTACTTTATTGACCACAGGAGATCCGTGAAGTTCAAGGACCTCCAAGCCCCTCCAGAGAGACAAGCCCACCCACCCTCAGATCCAGGCCCTCCTTCTCCCCTCCAGCAACAGAAAGGGCAACACCATTAATCACTGCTAAGAGCTGCCAGGAGAGCAAGGGGATGGGAGTGGGGAAGTAGGAACACGCCCGAGGGAGGGGGCTGTCCTGAGAATGCCGTTGGCTGGGCTGCCCCCACCCCTGCCTGGCGCTGGGCAGGTTCCAACAGAGGAGTCCAGCGGCACTTTGGGATTGAAAGGGCTGACAAAGGGGCAATAACAGAGGGGGAGGGCCAGCCGCACTAAGCTGAGCACCCCGAAGTCTGCATCTCCCCAGCTGTGGTCACCTCTGAGCCTCTCAGAGAACCAGCCTCTGGTGGGGCCGCCACCCTGCCCGGGCTCCAGGAAATGGGAGACCTAGACGGGGAGGGGCGGGCGAGGGGCTGGGGGTCCCAAGAAGGGCTACGCGTGTTTCTCAGCCACATACACGGTCACTGACCTTGGCGTGCGCTCACCCATCTCAGGCTTCCAGGCGTTTCCTCCGCTTTACACGCAAGGCTGAAACAGTGGAGGAGGAAAAAGTTCAAACATAAACACCAGAAAGGCCCCCTGTCCATCTGCCCCTCAGCGGGATTCCCAGTGTCCTGAGTTCCCTAGGATGGTGAGGCGCCAAATCCTATTTGAAGGTTCAGACTTTGCCTCCAGGGAGTATTTGCCTTTGACTGTTCTAGCATCTCTGCTGGGAAGAGGGGCCATAACCAGAGCTCAGGGCTTTCAAGGCCCCTGCCCCAGGTCATCCTCTGACACCCAGCCCTTGGGGAGCAGGGCGGGGCCTCAGGAAAGCTACTTCTGGGTTATCTCCCCTCTTCTGCTTAATGAAACACAGGAAGCACAGGAAGCACACGCAGGGAAATGGCAAGGCTTCAAGCAGAAGGCTGCAGTCCAGGCCTGCCTCTGCCCCCCAACACAGGCCTCCCAGAGCATCACAGGACCCCTCAGTTCATCACAGGACCCCTCGGTTGTTGCAAGTCGGCTTGAGGCACCAGAGGAGCCTCCTCAGCCCAGGGCAGTCACCAGACATGTCCCACAGGGGTTTCCTCGCAGTCCCCTGCCAGCCCCTCCCTCACCACCCCTTTGCCCTTTGGGGAAGTGTGACCCCGAAGAGGCAGACAGTACCTGGACAGCGTGGCCCTGGGGTAACTCCTCAGGAAAGGGAACCCCCCACCCCACCCCCAGTGTGTGGCAACAAGCACCGGGCAGGTCTCTGTGGAGTCGGGCGGTAGATGGAGAGTCCCGGAGCCCTCTCTGGCTTTTCAGGCTTTACTGTTCTTTCTACATGGATTGGGGGTGAGCCGGCACAGCAAGGAGGCCAGGGCAGGCAGGCCTCCCTGCCCCAGTGAGTCTTGGCTGTCTCTGGGGCCCCCCTGGCGTACCCCGGACTTCTCCCTCCCACAGCCTGTCCCCTGCGAGCGACGGCCCCTGACAGCACAGCCTCCTGGCCCAGGTGTGCCCACGTACGCAAGCCCAAGCCCGCTCCAGGTGTCCAGCATCAGGCTCGCAGGCCCGCGCCCTCGCTCCCAGGTGTATCTGCATTCAGGGCCGTAGTGGACAGCCACAGAGGCCGGCGGCTGAGCAGTCTGACCAGTGCACTTACCAACACCAGGCTGTTCACAGGGTGCTCAGTCTCAGTCCCCTGGAGACCGAGCGCACACAGCAGGCCTCACCCAGAACACCTGACCTGCCGAGGCCAGAGCGGGAGGCCCCAGAGTAAGGAAACCACCTGTCAAGGTCGTCCTACTCTAAAAGGAGGTGCCGTGTCCAGAATGTTCTTAGCCCTGGGAGGCCCCTCTCGGGGGCACACCAGAACAGGGTTGCTGGATCTAGCAAGTACACAGCACACCAGGCAGAAACTTCAATCCCAACTAAACAAGCAGTTTCTGGAGTACAAGTTTGTCTTATTGTTACAGGGCACCCCAATGTGAATTGGGTTGCCTGTCTGTGGGTCTTCACCGGCGCGCTTACGATTCAGTCGTATTGTGGACACACTCAAAAGGTTAAATAATGGATTATTTATAAGGAGAAAGGTAAAGGAATAACCCAGGGAACAAGGGAGAGAAACACAGGCTAACTAGGATGTCCTGCCAGTTCTGCTGACTTGGACTCCACCGGCAGCTGAAAACCGATGGAGCGCCAAAACGATCAGCCATGAACCACCAGGTCCCCCCAGAGCCCACATGTCCGGTTTTATCCCAACCTGGCTGCTCAGCTCCGTCCTCACGTCCCAGCGTGCTTCTCCTTGGTACTGATGGGATCTGGAGTTCCAGCATCTGGAGTAGGGGCAGAGTCCATGAGACCTGTACTGTTACATTATGTGGGGTGCACTTATGTGGGGCGCACTTAAACTATGTGGCCACAGAACAAAATCACAGACCCAAACCAAAGTCTGAGTGTGAGACAATGGGGAAGCAGGTAGGAACTTAAACATCACACTCGAAATCAGAACGCTGCGGGGACAGAAAAAAGGGGGTCTCAGAGGCCCGGGGCACTGCAGGGCCCCATCACCACAGCGGCTGCCAGGAGCACCCAGGGTGGGGCGGGGGTCCCCAGAAATTAGGCCGAGGCGCTTGGCCGCCAGCTGCATCCCCTCAAACCAGAGCTGAGGGAAAGCACTCCTCGGGAAGGTGGTGGATGGGCCAAGAGCACCGAAATGGGGCCCCGAGGGGCTCTGAGCTTTCAAATGAAGACTTCTGTACTGCCAGGAAGGAAAACTCTGCGTGGTCAGCACCGCCAGGGCCGCTGGCGCCCAGGGAACCCAAGTTGGGGAAACTGAAAACAGGAGGTCCCGCCTCCAGCGCTGCAGTCAGACTCCCGACGCCCGAGTCCCGCGCCAGCAGCTCTGGGCGCATCTCTGGGAGCCCCACAGCCAGGAGACCCCCACACCTGCTGCCCGGGGCTCTCGCGGACAAGCAGAAACGGTCCCCAGCTAGTCTGGGTCACCCTAGCCCCATCCCTGATAGCTCCGCTAGCTCACCGGGGGCCGAGGGGAGGCGGAGGCAGCATCTTCTAAGCGCGGGCCCAGACAGAGCCTCGCGGAAGGCGGGTTCTCAGGCCCGGGGGACCCACCTCAGGACTGGGTCTGACCCGTGAACAGACAGGACGCTCGAGTGTGTGGCACCCGCCTCCCGGCTCCTGGGCTTCCTGTGAGGGGCCTGAGGGGCCCGCCCAGAACATCGAGTCCCAGCACCGGGCAGGGAGGCACCCGGTGCCACCGACTTGAGCTCCGAGAAGGCTCTGGGGCCATTTGAACAGTAGACTCCGCTATTGCTGCTGTGATTTACAAGTACTGACTGCCTGCCGTAAGCCCTGTGATGCTAAGCATGTTACACAGCCTGTGAACAGCCCCTGACGCCGCTCTACAGATGACGCCCATCAGCCTGTCACCTACCAGTCTGGACAATTAGCTTCCAGAGGGCGAAGAGCCCAGTGAGACAAACTCTCAGGCTTTATGACTGATCATTGAAAGGTTCGGTGCAGTAAGAACTCCAAGAGAAAGGTTTACCCGAGTTTTGGAAAAACGGTTACTGAGAGATGCTGCTCAGGGTGGCTCCCAGTCCTTGCAAAGCTGGGCTCTGACAGCAGGGGGCGCCAGTGTCTGCAATAAACTCGCGGCCACAGGAAATCTACGCCTGATTGGTGCAAAGAAATACAGAAGCCAAAGGGGAGAAATGAGCAAATGAGCGCTACAGTTCCAGGAACCCCAGGAAAGAAACTCAAACAAAGCTAGTCAGAGGTGCAGGCAGCTCCCACCCAGCTGGAGGGTGTTAGATTCGGACAGCCTGAGCGGACTCTCAGCTTCTCCCGCACTCAGCAAACTTCCCTGGCAAAAGCAGCCTTGTCTCTGGGGCTCCCCTGGTCGCTCATCTCAAGCCAGCTCTCTTGGCTCCCTCAAGTCAGGTCCACACCCTGCAGACACCCCAGGGAAAAAATGAGCAGCACCCCGCTGGCCTGGGAAGGCCCTTCTGCTCTGGTCCCTGGCTGCCTGCTCTTGCTTCCAGCTCTCCAGTCTGGCAACATAGGATTTTACGAGGTAGCCAGTTTCTTGCTAGTAACTGCTGCTGTATCAGTGACGACCTGGCGTGGTTTTCTATAACCACCCCACCCAGGAGCTCATGCCCAGCGCCCCTCTCTGGCTGGGCTTCCTCGCTTGTGAAACCGTGTTAACACCGAATGAACGGTGGCGGGTCAAAACAGTGCCCCCAATTTTAAGTGGTGTAGTCTTGAGTAAGTTACTCACCTCCTAGAGGCTTTCTCGGGTGTCTGTTTTCTTCCCAGCGAAATGGGAAAAACTGATGTCCGCCTCATATTCTTGCGAGAATTAAATGAGATACCACATGTGAACCTTGGCTTCATGCCTGGTTGTTGGGAGCAGCCAATGGTAACCAGCGGTGCAAATTACTTCAGTTAGTAAAATGAGGGCCGGTCAGTTAAGGTGTTTCAGTATCTGGAGAAAGCCTCGCAAAGGCCAAATATTTTCACGCATAGCAGAAAAGTGCAAAGTAATGATACCCATTTCCTATATCTCGTATCCACTCAGCAATTCTCCCAACTGCTTTGACATTCATTATTGCATCTTTACTCTGCCAGATAACATATGTAGAGCAGATACTATCCCCATTGTTTTTCTTTTAAAGATTTATTCATTTATGCATACAGAGCTGGGGTACAGGCCAGAGGTGCAGGGGCATCCAGAGGACTCACCAGAGACAGAGTGGGGAGCAGAACAGGCAGATCAACGAAGTACACTGCTGAGGGGAGCAGCAGGTGGGCCAGGAGAGGTCTGCCCCGCCATGTGGTCGCCTCCAGGGCCGGAGATTGAATTCGTGCTGAAGGGGCTGCTGCTGTCTTGCAGTGCTGCACGCTAACCCACTGTGTCACCAGGGAGGGCCCTAACATCCCCATTGTAAAGATAAGGAAAGGTTCAAGTTTGCGACTCAGAGATAGAGCCAGGGAAAGGATTCCTCTTCCCATGCCTGCTCCGGCTCTCAGGACACTTGGCCTCGGTGAGAGCACTCGGCTCCACGTGCATTCTCTCCTGACGGACACTGGCGGAGACAGCAGAAGGTCCCGGAAAGACCAGGTTTGTGCACTTAATGAAGCTTCTCCAGCCACCACTGCAGACCAGAGCCCTGGGGAGCACATGAGCTCAGGTGCCCCAAGGACAGGAGCGTGGAGCAGGGCTCCTAGCTGACCCAGCCACTTCTTTGGGGTGTTCTCACCCACAGCAGGTGTGTGCCCTACATCCAAGTCTGTCAGGCACAGAACATGGCTCAGCCTCACAGGGCCTGTTGTCTAGCGAAGGGGACAGTCGAGTAGCCCCTAAACCACACGCAGACACGAGCAGCCCGACACAGGTGAGTCCAGGTATGTCAACAGAGCTGAACTGGGGAAGCAGGCCCAGGGCTGGGGGCGGGGCCTGCTTCCTGCATGCACCCCAGAAGCATGCAGGGAGAGATGGCAGGCCCCAGTGCTGGGACCCTGCAGGACTGGGAGGAAGAAGGGGGGAGCAGGGGAGGGGGAGAAGAGGATGGGGAGGGGGTCGTGGGTCCCCAGCTGGGCCTCAGGCTGTGATCACAAGGGGGCTCAGCTTAGTGCAAATGCAAAGAGGGCGAGGCAGGAGGAGCTAGATGAGGACTGAAAAGGGGAAGCAAAGAGGCTGCTTTTCAGGGTTCCTGTTTTTCAGGGTTCACTGGTTGTAACAACAGGAACACAGTCTGGCTCACTTCAAAAAACAAAACTAATTTACTGCAAGCAGAAGCAGCATCAAAGGCAAGACTGAGCAAGCCAGCCTTGAGAAGGGCAGGAAAAGGGAAGTGCTGCAGGTCGGGTGGCCGGACCAAGACGGCCCCGGGTCAAAGGCCCAGCCGCTCTCAGTCCTGGGGCTCCTTCCCCAAGATTCAGACTCCCCAGAGATGGTCTCTGATGCCCAGAAGACACCATACCTGGGCGACGTCCACAGGACAGCTTCAAGGGGAACCGTCCTAAAGAAGTGGTAAAGGACTCTGGACACCTACAGCCCGGCTCCCACCCCCCAAAAAATCAAGATATCTGCTAGAGATTGTGCAAAAAAACCTGGAGGAACATCAAGGACAATCTGGGTTTCCTCTGGTTGTGTCCAGAAAATAAGCTCAGGCAGCTGGCACCCAGGGAGGCGTGTTCGGGAAATGAGGCCTCCTGGCAGGTCACGTGGTGTTAACCCCTGGCCAGGCTCAGTGTCCCACTCATCGGGGTCAACCAGAGAAATAAGGTAACCCCTACTAAGCCGCCAGCGTGGTCAGGGTGGGGAGGACCCCCAGGGCTGACGGTCCCAGACTGCAACCTGGAGGCTGCTCGAAGGGGCCCCTGCTGCGGGTATGGAACAGAAGGAAGCAGGAAGGGGCGAGCGGTACCATGGATGCCATCCTGGGTGTGCCCAACAGAAACCAGCGGGAGTGACTGGCCTGCCGGTCAGAAGCCCAGAGGGGTCCTTGCTGTGTAGCAGTTGGAGTGAAGCGTGGTTTCCTCCCTGCGCCTGCAAGCTGAGCTGCCCCGATGCATGACTTCTCGAGAGAAGAACGTCTCCGTGTGGGTTGCCCTATCCCAGGAAACCCACCAGGCTGCAAAGCAAGGAGACATCGCAAGGCACTGGAGACAGTCATGGCCCAAGAAGTGAGCGGTGGCGGGCGGGAGGCTTTGCCTGTCTCTGTGCTGTTTTAGTCAATGTGCTTTGTGCAGTTCTGAGCCACTGGCCGGCTGGTTTCTAAGTGCTTCTCTCCTTCCCTCTCCCCTTTCTCATGGAAAACTCCCTTCACTGCATTCAGAGAGAAACTTCTGGGTGTGCAAGGGCTCTAATTCCAAGGAAAGAAGCTCAGTGATGAGACGGACGTGTTCATGTGTCAAACCTACGAGACCGCTGGTCCAGAGCCGAGAGACGCCTATTTTGCAGAAAAGCGCTGGGGGAGATTTCACATCTCGCCCTGGCGAAGCAGGCGAACAGTCAGGCTTAGACTTCAGATCCAAATGTTATGTTCCTCTTCTCCCCCCAAATTCCTATAAACATGAAAACAAAAATGAGCAGGTTATTCCCCTAAGGCCCGATGGAAACCATTATCTTGGGGTCTGCTCCCCTCTCCCGTCTCACAGTCCGTCTTCACGCACGCCGGCGCTCACAGGAACATACTCTTTCCTTTCTTCAGCAAACACCAGAAGCTGCGGTGACGAAGGGAGGGCGTGGCCACCTGGCCACTGGGCCAGCATGAGGGGACAGTGGGCACCCGTGGCCATGGTGATGGTTTGTAGTCAGCAACCAAGGCCCTCGCCTCCTCCCTTCTCGGGGCATCCGAGACATGGCTGGTTTAGAAACCCTCAGCCCACAGACTATTTTCCATCAACAGCTGCATAGCAACAGGATTCACATGCTACAAGCCCAGCCATAAAATAGCAAAACAGAAAAACCCTCCTGTCCTGCTTATCAACACCAGCTAGGCCAGCAGGCACCCAGGCGCTTTCTCCTCACACCACCCAGACGTGGTGCCCTGAATGACCTTCTCCACGGAAACTGTAACAGAGGGTGAACAATAAAATCCTCTTTTTAAAAGCTGCATTGCTTGAGGGGGGTGGGAGGGCTCCAAAGGTCAACGCAAAGTGAAAGCAAGAACAGCGAAGTGAGCTCAGGCCAGCCTTTGCCTTGAGTTGAATTTTCAAGGTTTGGGAGTTCGTGAGGTAAAACTGAAACCCTGCTATGACAGGGAGCTTATTAGGAGACCCCACCCCAAAGACCACATCCTCAAACAGAGCACAGACAGGAAATAAACCAGTCGTGTGGATGAAGACACAGATGTGTGGCATTTGATCTTGGGGTGGGTGAAGGAAGTCGCCCCTGGGAACATGCAACCACAGGTGGTCTTTGAATAAGTTTGTTGCCTGAATTAATATTCTGTGAAAGAGCCTTGAGATGACTTATATAAAAGTCAAAACAAATGCATCCCTACACACACACACACACACAGAGACTCACACACGACGCTGCTGTCTGAGTGAGCCCTTCACCAGAACTCAGAAGCCAGCTGACCATTATCTGTTTATGCTGTGGCCTCGCTTTCCTCCCAAAACTTTCTTCCCTCAGCCTCCTGTGACATCACATTCTTCTGATTTTTCTCTTTATCTCTCTGATCATTTCTTCCCAACCTCCTTTGAGTGTTACGTCTCAGCTGCCCACCTACCAAAACGTTACTGCTCTCAGCTCCTCTCTCTGACACATTCTCTCTGGACACAGTATCCGTCTCACAACTTGTAACAGCTGAACACCCCTGAGGTACACATGCCCTGGTAATAGGAAAAATCTTTCCAGAGGTTACTGGAACACAAGTGGTCTTTCGAGAACCTGTCTCGGAACTGTCGATTTCCACATGTATTCCTTCCTAGAACCCAGCTGCAGAGAAGGCACCTGTACCCAAGGTCTCTTCCTTCACGAGCTACCTCTCACCCTATCTGACTCTTCCTCCGGAGCGTAGAAACCTCCGGACAAGTGACTTGAAAATTATTGGCACGAGTACTGAAAGTGTAACTAGCCACATATAGGTAATAAATGCTATCGCAAGGGAGAAAGGTTCCAAGTCTGTGTGACGTTAAACTGAAGAGCAGTTGAGCAATATTACAAATAGTGTTTGACTGATGGGTGTGCAAAGTGGGGCAAATGGTTCAAAGGAGAGTTAGAGAGCTGACTGACATTCTGTAGGAACTTCTTCCTTCCTCATCTGCTTATACATCTTCCTCAGCATTAATATCAAAGCAATGAAAAATATTTAAGGGATTTTTGCCCAGCCCTGTATTTTTTCTAGAAATAAGTAATGTTCATTCAAGGTTACACAAACTGGTAAGAAAAATCCCAAACCACCAATCTCATTAAAAGATGCACTTCCAGTAATTCTTTACCTTTCGGTGTAATGATTGTTTAAAAATATATTTGTTGTTTTAATCATTGTGTACTCAAAATAATTTTAGTGATAATATGGAAGGAATTAATGAACACTCAGAGCCTCACGGTCTGAGGAGGAGAAACATAATTTAATAAACTTCAAATAATATTTGTTCAGACAAATGTCCAGGGACATTCAAGAAGAATCTCTCAAGCGTGAAAATGCATTACTTTAAGATCACATTTCATAGAAGAAGTGGAACGGGAATAGAAACTCAAGGAGAAAAAGAAACGATGTAAATTTTCATCCTATTAAAGAGGAGCTTGAGCATGTCCTTTCTGAAGTGGATGCTCGGAGCAGGTGACACTGCCTCTAAGTGTACTGGTACATTGAAATGAGTGACGTGAAAATTTTCTTTGAAAGACATAATCTTCACATTTTCATGGATAAGAAAATTAATGTCCAAAGGTATTTAGCGAGAACATAGGTATGACCAGTCCACGCGGGACCAGGCTCCCAGACCGGAGGCCCAGGCGAGGGCCCTATGCGAGGCTGCTTCTCTGCTTCTCCTTTTTCACCCAGTTGCCAGTTATGCAAATTACCTTCCGAATTCCGCTTGCATGTATTGTCTTTTTTAATTGCCATTTCTGTTATCCTAATTTACTGCTTCATTGCTTCTCTTTAGAAATCCAGTTTTAGCCTTCTCCCTAGCTTACTTCCAAAACTATGCTGACCTCTTGGAAACTTTACAGGGTTTCTGATTTGAGAGCAGATACTGCCATAGAGTGTGCAAGCCTTTGCCTGAGAACCCACTTGGTTAATAGTCCCAAGCCTCTCTAATTGCATTTATTGTTTTTTTGAATTGTATTATTTGCGCTGAGGTAACACTGATTTACAACACTGCAGATGATTTTCAGGTACAGGCTGACAGAAATAATCTTGTACAGTCTACTGGACCCTCTTCTTCCTTTGCTCCCAAACCCCCATCTCTATTTCTGAAAGCCTCAATCCTACAGGCAGATTTCTAGGTTTTCTTTTGGCTATGTTTTAGCTGTGCCTTTGTTTTTGTTTCTTTATATTCCACATGAGTGAAATCACCTAATTAGTATGGTAATTGTCTTCCTCCTTTCGACTTAATCTCACTTAGCATAATCCCATCCAGTTCCCTCTGTGTTGTGGCAAATGACAACTGTCATCATTTTCGTGGCTGAGTACTATTCCATTATATATCTATACTGGAATTGTCAAATTCCAGTATACTTCAGAAATGACACTTTTGACAAATATTCAAACTTATAATGAATCATTTTACATGTTAACAAAAATGTGTATAATTCCATGTATATGATGTTACAGAACAGGCCAAATGAATCTCTAGTAAAATATTTGCCTCAAGGGGCAGTAGCAACATGAATTCACTAGGAAATGGTACATGAGAGTTTTCTGGGGGTGAGATTAATATTCTATATTTTAAGAGGTTTGGTTAAAAAGCAAAAACACTTGTCAAAATCATCAACTGGTATACCGATAATGTGTCTTTTCTTTGGTATGTAGATTCTCTCAAAAAAAAAAAAGAAAAAAAACTACATACAAATATGTGACCTCTGATTAATGTTCTACATGCTAAAGAACTCTGAGAGTAAATGTATTGCTGTCTAAGGTTGATGTGGAATTGTGTTAAAGTGACAGGTGGACAGACATGGAGATGGGTAATGGAAGAACAGCAAACTGTTCATTGTAGAATCTAGGTGTGAGTATATGGTGTTCACTGCTCAGTTATTTCTCCCTCTCTGTGTCTGAAAATATTCATGATAAAATATGGAGGAAATGTACCAAGAGAATACAATTGTTCATGTTTTTAGGGAATGTGTGGCCAAAGTTTTAATGATCATTGGTTTCCATAATCGCTATTTGCAAATGAATCTTTAACCTAATCTTAAGAGCCCAAAGCTCCCTCTAGAATCCAAATTGTATTTCCATCCACCTCCAGGGGCACTCCATCTGGATTTCCCATCCCAGACTTTAAAGTTCCAAGTGTGAATGTATTGTCTTTCTATTTCAGTTGGGAACAGCATCAGCTACAAGTAACAAATGTAAGAGTCTAATAAAACCAAGGTTATTTTCCTTACAAACAAGAAGTCTAGGCATCGGCAGCTGGTTTTGGCACGGGGATCCCACGGCCTCTTGGTTGGCTGGTCTGTAGGTCTCTTGGCCTTCCCTTCCCTGTAGTTACAAAGTGTTCTACAACTCCGGCATGTGTCTGAGTTCAAGACAGGAAAAAGGGGGAAAGACTAATTCCAGACACAATTGAACTTTTTATCAATGTTTTCCAGAAACCTCCCAGCCGACTTGCACATAATCCCATTATTCAGAGCTGGACCAGATGGTCACCCTTAACTGCACAGCAAATCAGGAAGCAAGGACTTACCATTCCTCTCTTGTCAACCGGATGGAGGGCTGGGCAAGGGGAGAGCCCATCCTTAACATTCTCCCAAACTCCCTATGCTTTGTGCATGGCTCCAAGGCCTGCCTAGTTACCCATGAAAGAAGCCCAGGTTCATCCTTTCCTGTTTTTTTATCATATCTCATCTGTCTTGATCGCTCCTCACCTTTGACTCTCAAATCTGAGCCTTGTTCTTATATCCACAGTCACTATCTTGATTCAAGCTCTCATTGGTATCTGACATACTATAATAGTTTCTTAATGAGTCCCAAGTCTTAACTTCAAATCACCCTCCAAGTAGCCCCCAATTCACACACTCTAAAAATAGAAATCTAACCATCAAATCCCTGTCTTATCTCAGCTTGATGGCTTGCATAATGTCAAGTTAAAGGCTAGTTCATTATTGTGTCATTGAAGGTAATTCCCTACTCTCATGTGATAATATCCTCTTGAAAAATATGTTATCTGTTAGGATGCCCTATTCTGTCGGGGGTCAGTTCTCCTAAGAGAGAAGTTTGTGGAGGAGATGGGGGTGAGGAAACTGTACTCAATATCTCAATCAGAGTGTTAGGAAGACAAAATCTGTGTCTAATATATGCATGCTAAAATAGCACAAAAGAACAAGGCCTCTGTATAATAGGGGTTCTGTTCTCAGACATAATCTCTAAATGTATTTTGTCTTGCAGGCATAAAATTTGGCAATATGTTCAAAATAGAATGTCAACAATATATTTAAAGTATAACATCATTACTGTTCATTCAGGTCTGAGATGCACTGAATGCTCACCATAGACTAGACACTACTTTTTAATTTGGTTCTTTTCCTTTATAATAGAACAGCGATGAGAGAACAATATGTTTGATTGAAGTTAAAGAGATGCTCTTTCTGCCTACCTAACGACTTCTCTGTTTCTGTATTTCATTATTTGAGACTTATGCTTATTACCAGAATCAGCACCTTCATTTTTCAGTCTTCTACTCATTTTCCTAAGTAAAAGTCACCACTCATTCAAACAAATGTTTAAAGACCTAGACAGAGGCAAAGAAAGGAAAGCAGTAGAACCTACTGGTAGACTGATAGAGTCTAGCACAGTCACAGCTGGCAGTACGAAGTGCTCACTCTGTACCAGGCACTGTCCTAGGCACTTTACAGAGAGGAACTCATTCATTTCCACAATTCTGTAGGGTCGGTACTATTATCTCCATGGGCCAGGAAAGCTAGGACATTTTTGCACTTTGTCATTTGACTGGAAGCTGAGCCCTAGTACCTTTAGGGCTAACTACAGAGGTCATGTTTCCTTAGGAAGCCTGTTCTCTCTACTCCTAGGTTGCAAGGTTGCAGCACTTGCTGGACTGTTTTTCCTCTCTGTCCAGACTCATCCTTAGAGACCGGTCAGCCTCACTCTGGCAGGCAAAGCTTTCCCTGCACGATTCCAGGAGCGTGGGCCTTTCAGACCAGCCTCCTCACCTTGTTACTTTTTTTTTTT
>NW_004567127.1:5311715-5312295 GCF_000260355.1 Condylura cristata
GGGGGGATGGGCTTGCTACTATGCCTGGCCTATAATAAGCACTTGAAGTTTTGCTGAATTAATGCAGAGGCTCCCTGGATTTTACACTTTGTTGTCGCCCCCATAGTGTCTGGCACCACATATTGTAGACACTTAGTCAACTAGAGTGGGAGCCTGATTTCCCCCGCCAGCAGCCTAACTTAATAAAACAAAGCAAAATAAAACCAGTCCCTTTTACTCCCATCTCTACATCTCAATTCATCCCTGGGGATTTGGATTCCTTCCCAAGCCCCTCCCGTCAATCGAATCCAGTACGACCTGGGGAATCTGACTCCCCCTTCCCTGGCCAGGCCCAGCAGGGTGGAAAGCAGCCGCATCCCGCGCATTCTCTCAGTTCTTGCCTATTAAGGTAAGAACACTCGCGGCAGCGCGGGAGGGGCCGAGGGAGGGTCTCCCAGAACCGGCCTCCGCCGCCAGTGCGCACCCAGGGCGCGGGGGAACGGCCGCCCGGATGCCCCCGCCAGTCTCAAGGCAGTCAGGAGTCCTACTTATCTTTTCCACCCGAGGTCAGCTTCCTAGGTTTCCATAGCCACCGGGGCCA
>NW_004567127.1:5312701-5321889 GCF_000260355.1 Condylura cristata
TCCGCGGGGGCCTGCGGTGCATCAAGTACCTGCTGCTCGGCTTCAACCTGCTCTTCTGGGTGAGACCCGGAGCCGAGAGGGCCGGGCAGGGGAGGGGGCCGCGCGGGGGCTGGGGCCGGGGTCCCCGGGGCACTGACCGCTGCGGCGTCCGAGCCGGCCTTCCGAAGACCGGGTGGCCCAAAAGGCGGAGGTGAGGAAAATGCAGACAAAGGGAGGGAGGCGTGGGGAGAGAGAACGGGAGGGATTGAGCAACGAGAAACGGTAACAAGGGGGAGACACCGAGCGGCTCTTCCCTTTGGGGAACCTCGCAGCCTGGGTTCTCCTGGCGCAGCCCGCGGCGCCAGGTGCAGGGCCACCCGCCACTGCTCAGCCCTGCGGCCGGCGCCCTCCAGTCCGCTGTGCGCACGCCCCCTACCCCCTCTGCCTCTCGGCCTGAGCCGGGCCTGGCCGCCCCCGGCCGCCAGTGGTGGGGCCCCAACCCGCCTGCGGAGGAGCCACGGCTGTGACAGTTTTCGCTTAGGAAATTGGGAGTAGGCGTGGAAATGTTATTTGGGGGTCGATCGATCGCTCTTCCTGGGTAGTGATGGATGAGATGTGGAGGTGCTCTTCTGAGGAGGGGGAGGGGTGGGGCTTCCAAGGGATGGCAGCAGCACCCCGTAGCCTCTTGCTAAATGCTAACGCTCCCAGAGATGATCTCATTCAACTTTGCAGGGTTTCTCTGAACTGACAGCCTGACAGCCAGATGCGTGGCTCCGTGGCTCCGTGGCTCCGTGGCTCTGGGAGAGGGTGGGCCATCACCCCTGGCGGACAAGGTTAGGGCTAGACCATCCTGAGAGCTCCCCAGACCCTGTCTCCAGCCCTACAGGGGTTGTCTTTTCTGCACATTCCCCCTTGGGCTTTATCAAGAGAATGTCAGCTAGGGTAACTGCTCAGCTAGACCTCGGGGGATACAGATCTGGCTTTGGGGAAGAGCTTCCTTCCTAGAACTGGGAGCAAGCATCTGCCACTTGGGTTCCTTGAAACAACTAGGGTGGATGGAGGAGGTGGTGGTTTCCTTTTGCTGCACTGGGGAGTTTGTCTTCCCATGACTGCAACTAATTAGTTATTGAATGATGGTCCGCTGGTGTCTGCCAGCCCATTAGCCCAGATGCCTGGGTGAGCGCAGCAACTTCAGGCTGTCAGAGGCCAAGTGACCATATCCAGCGTCTTTCACAGACGTGGAGGAGGTACTCGAGGACAACTCCTGAACCTAAAATACACGTGGTGTTTGTACACCTGGGTGTTTACACCCATCATACTACAAGGAGGCAGTTTCTCAAGGCCATTTGTGCTGTGCTTTTTAGTAGTTTGGCTTGATTTCCAAAGCGGTCATTTCTAGAGGTCATGCTTCAGTGGCATCCTTCATTCTTGCTGCTCGCAAATTCCAAAGAAGTTTTATATGAGCCTGAGAAGGACCTCTTAGGCCAAGCTCAGTGTTTATTTAGTGCTCGAGGTTCCGGCCTTCCCGAGAGAACGGGACGCATTGATTGAGTGTCTTTGGGGTTCAGAAAGCGCCCCGAGCACATCCCAGCCATTGCACGCTGAATCCCACTGCAGTCCTGCTGCGTACACTATCATTACCCCCACTGCGACAGACAAGGAAACAGTCAAACAAGCCAACGTGCCCAAAGTCACACAGCTCGTACGCGCCTGGGGTGGGACTCAGTGTCCCCGGGCACCCTGGGCTCACCCAGTAAACAGTGCCTCTGGGAGTGTGGCCACCAGACCAACAACAGGAGAGTCCTGGGAACTTGGCAGAAAGGCACAGCCGTCAGCCCCTCGCAGCCTCGCTGACTCAGAAGCTCCCGGGAGGGTCCGGGGGCCTCCAGGTCATCCTGATGTAAAGTGTGAGGTCTGCTGCCATACACGATGTTTAGACAAGCATTACAAAGTTAGCTTTCCACCTAGAAATGTCTATTTCTGACATAAATATGTGGAACATAAATGTATATGTGCATTAAAGTGATTATATATGTTGTTTAGAAATAGAAAATACTTGTCCCTAAGCTGCTGATGTTCTGGGGGAATTAAGGCCAGTGCAGATGATAGCTGACAGTCAGACGTCCAGCTTTGCGCAGAGGCAGGAAGCAGGAGGGAGCCAGGCCTGGGTCCTGCTCCGTGTGGGCCCTGGTGCCAGGTGCGAAGGTTTATATGTGGGAGTGACTAGTTCAGACAAAGGACCAGGGCGGTGAGAGGAGGCAAGACAGGGCTCCCAAGGAAGGGGGTGCTTAAACTGCTTCCCCTCTGTGCCTCGAGGAGGCAGACCCAGTGCCGGGTGGCCCCATCTGACCAAGGCAGCGGGTTCGAGAGAGTCACTCTCCCACCTCAGCCTCTGTCTTCTCATCTCTACAACGGGAGGGAGCAGTCGGGTCACTGAGGCATTAAAAAGAGCCTGGCACATAGTGATAGCCCCAGCGTGTGAATTATGAGTTCTGTTAAGTGTCAAAGGGGACAAAAGAAACATTCGATAAACCCTCACCTTTCCCAGGGTCCCTTACCAGGGTCGTCACCGTTCTCCGAGAGTGTGGCCCCTCTCGTTGCCCACTGACTTGTTCTTTGCCGCCCAGGTTGAGCCCAGGTTGAATGTGGGGCCTTCCTCCCTGCAGCTCCTGGGGGTGGGGCCAGAGCCCCGCAGCCGTTCAGCCCTCCAGCAGCCTCTGCGCGCCTCGCTGGGGGGACGGGGCACCCCGAAACAGACCCCTAATGACGTAGGGGAAAGCCATGGTTTGGGATCAGAGCTAGAGACTGCCCGACAGGGTGGCTGACGGAACATGCTTCCAGAAAAGCCCCAGCCTCGTTCCTGAAGTAGTGTTTTCCTGGTTGGAGGGTGGTGGGAAGTTTGGGGAGGGCCAAGAGTAGGCAGTGGAGCAGGAGGGCAGTTGTCCTGGAAGGACAGGCGGGAGCACCGGGCCTCCAGTGTGATAGTCACACACCCTAGAGGCCTCCCTTTGAGGGACAGGGTCCCCCTTGGTGACGGCACTTCCTTTCTGTCAGAACTCACCCCGGCAGCCAGGCAGGGAGGTGGGGGTGGCAGTGTTTTGTGATCTACAATTTGACAAATCTATTTGCAACCTCCTGGCAACTTGATTTAAGTTTCCCTAAGCTGTGCTCCTGATTTTATAAACATCCAGCTAGGTCCCGCCAAAGCCAGCACAGCGCTTCCTGGCCCTGGGCCGACAGCTCCATTCACCATTGAATTTTTAAACACAAAAGTAAAGCTCAGCCATGAACCCCACTAAATTAATTTCTGTGATCAGGGTGGATGGCTAACGTCCCCCCTCCCCCACCCCACCCCCACGCCTGTCACGTCTAAATTCAGAGGCTCCCATCAGATAGCTCGAGGTATTCCCATGCCTTTCACTGAAATCACCTTTATTTTCTTCCTCTGTTGCGTAGCAATATAAATAACACAGCACAGGCCGCCGAGTGCCTGTGTGGGAGACCTGGGCGCGTGTTTATTCCTTGCTTGATTGTTGTAGCTTTCCTAGCATTGTGCTGGGGCGGCCCGCGTGTCCCCCGCCGGCAGGAAGCGGGTCTGTGGGAGCCGCGTGTGAGCTCGGGGCTGCTTGTCCCATCTCACCATTGCGAGTGCTGCTCTGGGCTTTCGCCTGGCAGGTGCATGTAGGAGAGACGGGGTCCCACGGCTCCGGCATGAGAGGTGTTTGACTCTCCTCAGCTGGACAGAGGTGGTCTCTGGCTCTTTCCCAGGCTTATTTCAAACAGGAACTGCAGAGCTACCACCTGCCAGAGAGATAAGTTTTTTTTTTAAAGTAGGTCAAGACAGTATGTTTTCAGATCCACCGGAAACTAGACCACCCCAGAAAGTAGATGGGAATTTCCTTGACCGTCTAGGAGAGGAAGTCTTTGTTTCTGATGTCTGTCAGGGCGCGCAGAGAGCAGCAGTGGCCAGCCTCCCGGTCTGGACAGGGGAGCCCAGTGCTGGGGGGGCAGGGGGCGGGCCCGCGGGCTGCAGGCCCCGGGAACTGGACGCCATGGCGCTAGAAACCCCGAGTGAGGAAACCGGGAGTTTGGTGTTAGCTTCACAGCGCGTGGCTTTGCTCCAGGCTGTGAGGGAGCTGGGTTAGTGAGTTTTTAACCTCTTTGAGCCTCAGTTTTCCTCATCTGCTAAATGGACACCATCAGCTACCAACATCAGTCTCTGCTCTTTGTGCAGACCAAATGAGCGTGTAAGACAGCATGTGAATAGTGAGCTGGCCAGTGTGATAGACGCGCAGGGTAAACAGTGGTGTATGGCACCGGGGAAGTCATGCCTAAATTCTGGGAGTGCAGGTAGGAAAGCAGAACCCAGCGGTCGAGAGGGCCCAGAGGCAGGGACAGTAGGAAGCCCGTGTCCCCCTCCAGCCAGCGGAGCGGAGCAGGAGTCTCGCGGCTGGTCAAGGACGTGCAGTCAGAGGAAAGCCTGGTCCTCGCAGTAGCCGTCTGCCCTCTCAGGTGCCCAGCGCCCTGCCAAGTGCTAACATCCAAAGAGTGAAAAGCAGTCTCAGGCTCAGGCACTGTGCCCTCGGCCGGGGGCTCGTGCCTCCCTGTCTGTGCTCCCGGAAGGGCTGTGCCCTCCCTGGCCACCCTCAGCCCACCGGCGCGCGTGGCTCTGTGCGCAGGGTCACGTGTGCTGCCGTCACCCAGAGCCTTTGTCCCCTGCCCTGCCAGGTCACCGAGGGGGGCCCGGCGGGGCAGCCACGGGGAGCTGGGGATCGCGCCCTGAGGCTTCAGTGTGCCTGGCTCAGAGCAGCTTCTGAGTCAGAGGGTCAGCGTGATGCCGAGGTGACCGGTGCGGGGACACACTGACCTCTGACCTGGGAGGTCAGAGGTCTGCAGGCGGGGAGCGCCCATCCTTGACCCGCTCACCTGACTTTCCGTGGCCGTTCTCTTAATGCCAGCTACCACTGTACCAATATTATCTGAACGGCTTTGCCTTTGTACATTACGATTTGATGGTTTCTAGAATTACCAGGCAGCCACCAGCCCGCGGTCCACCACTTCAGTGTCACTCGAGAACCTCGGCCACGCGGTTTCTTCAGTGTCCAGCCTTGTGGACAGCCGAGCCTGTAACTCTGCCACTGATAGTTCACTGTCACGACAGAGCTGCTCCGAAGCAGAGAGCAGCAACAGTGTCTCTCGGGAGTGAGGGAGGACTTTGGAGTGAGGGAGGACTTGAGCGGGAGGCGCTAAGGGGACTTTCGGGTGGGCTGGAGACACCTTGCGGACTCGGGGCCGCCGCCGCCTCTCGCGTCCTCTTTGGATTTTTGGTGAACAAAACGGAGATGCTGGTGAACATCCCTTTGATGTCTCATTGACAAAACACTTTCGCACATGTGACCCCATTGGCCAAGGATCACAGTCACCCCTGCATCCTATCACGACCCCCCCTGTTCAGCTGTGACCTGCCAGGCAGCATGGGGTGCTGAGCTCCGTCAGGGAGGGGGTCTGGTTGCAGACTCTTCTTTTCACTGTATGAACTCTCTAAGGTGTGTGGAGCATACGGCAGAAGAAAAGGTGAGGTCTGGGGCCCCCGAGCTCAAGCCCACTGTGGATTTATCCACAAAGGTGGTTGCAGAGATGCGCACGGTGGAAGTGGGGGAGGACGGCTCGTAGGGCCGGACAGCAGGATGGGGCCTGAGAAGGGGCTGTGCCGAAGAAACAGCTTTGGACACTCATTTTAGTAGCGCAGCCGTGAATAACAGCAGCACTGCATAAGTGGTCGTGTAGATTTATTCCATCACCCTCTCACGACCTTCTAACCGCACGCTCCCGCTCTTGCCAGGGTCTCAGCGCAGGGAGGGCTGGGCCGGGCCGGGTGCTCTTAGCCGCTAAGTGTGCAGACAGACGAGCGGGGGAGAGGGCTGAAGCTCTGGGATTCTCGGCCTGTGTTCTCCAGTTCAGCAGCGATGCCGGTCAGCACACTGGCTGTGTCAGTGCAGGAAATGGAGATTAGAGGACACAGACTGTGTGGTCAGCAGCTGAGTGGCCAGCGGCTGCGGCACTGGGCGGCACAGAGAACATGGACATCCTGGAGAAAGTTCTGTTGGATGACATTTGCCTAAAGAGTAGTTATTCTTTCCTAATTCGTTGTTTCCTACTTTTCTTAGTCATAGGAAACAAACTTAGGACAGGGGGGTACATAGTTTCCGGAAGGGGAGCTGCTGTGTCATGTGGAGGGTTTAGAAAAATTAGGGGCGCCCCAGCGGTCGTGGGGAGTGTGTGGAGCTAAAATAGAAGTGAGAGGAAGGCAACCAAGCCCCCGCCGCTGGGCCCCGGAATGGAGCGGTGTGGGCTCATGGGGCTGAGTGCTGGACCCGCACTGGCCACGTGTGTGATGTGGACGCCCGGGGGCGGGGGGCGCCATGATTCCCTCCGCTCTGCAGAGGAGGAAGCTGGGGGCTAACGGGTTACGCGACAGCAAGCACAGAGCCTGACTGAAACCCAGCGGCCCTCTGTCCTCGCCCGAGCTCCGCAGGGCTGTGTCTGTGGATGGCCACAGAAGGGCCTCAGTGTGGACACTCAGCGGTCGGTGTCCCAGAGTGCATTTGGCCGATGTTCCACACAGAGCCCCAAGGCCTGTGTGCCCCCTCAGAACCAGCCGCTCACCCAGGGAGCAGGGAGAACCTCCCCCCACCCCCAGCGTCAGGGCCAGGTGGCTGCCTTCCTGACCTCCAGCAGCTTCTGCTAACTTGCTGTTAAACACCTCCCAAGAGCTACACTCGATTTTCATGATTTCTACTGGAGTCCATCCAAGCTCACTTTTAGTCAATCATGAATTTGGACTTGTTCCAGTCTAACCTGAGTTGTACCTGAAGTGGTTTTCTCTCCCATTGTTTCTCTGTGACAATGAAAACTGAGCAAGGTCATTATTATTGATTGGTGTCTAAAAATCCTGTTGGTCTGCTCCAGGACTTCTCTCCACCCACCTTTTTAAAGCACTAGACTGGAATGTCACTATTGTTTCAGGCCCTGGTTTGCCTCTGGGAAGCCCAGTCCCCATGAGATGCCCCAGGTTGTGAGCAGGCCCTCCCCCCCCATCACGCTTATTCAGAGGAGGGGCCTGGAGTGGGAATTAGGGGCCCTAGGGAAGGACCCTGAGGCTACGCTTGTTGCCGGCCATCAGTGAGGTCCACCTTGGTCACGTGGTAGATTGGGTGTTTTCTCTGTGCCTTCAATCTCTATAAAGTCACTGGCCCGCGGGAGCAGCTAGGCCTCAGGGGTGCCTCTTGCTCACTGAAGAAAGCTATGCAACCATCATCTTCCTCATCCACTCTTGCCTCCTCTTCTCTCTTTGTCCTTGTTTGTTTGTTTTTTGTAGGAAAGGCATTTTGTATAACACAAAATAAATGCAACACACTTCCTATGACTAGCTCAAAACCACCTGCTTCACCAGCCACAGCTTTTCATCCAGGTCAGCGTCCTTCCTGGGCCTGGTACCTCCACCCCAGTCATGCCCTCCACCCCAGCACTCCTGGGCTACCTCCCAGAAGATCAGCTCACCCACGCTAGTTAACTAAGACACCCCAGGCAGACAGAAGATGGGGTGAGCACAGCGCACAGCCAGTGTTCTTCCCAGAGGTGGAGAGAACATGCCTGATTCTGCCACTCTTTGGGGAGCAGAACCTTCCACCATGCAGAGAATGAAGCGTAGATTGATTTTAAAATATCACCCTTACCCGAAGGAAATCTTTCAGGGATTTCACAGCATAACTCATTATTAGGAAATCATTATAAGGAAAATAACAGAGGAAATTAGAAAGACTGGCACCTAACTGGTGTAGTTCCTCACCCACAGCCTTCTCACCATCGGCACCTGCCTGCCGAGCAGAGAGGGTACCGAGAGGCTTGTGCGGATGTCCGAAGGCATCTGACGCTTGTGTTTTTTTCTGACCAAATCTTTGATTTTGAGAATGCTGCCTCTGAATCCTTGCCTTGCGTGCACTGCATAACAGGATGAAAATCTAAGGAGCTGGCTTTCCTCTTCGAGAAAATTAGCATCACCTCCCAGAACGAATGTGCTTGTGACTTTTGCCTGCTCAAAGAGGGGCCGTTACCATGACGGTGTCATGGCGTGGCTTGTAATCAGATCCAGAGTTGTGAGAGCTTCCATCTGGGATGATAATTGCCCTCCCCCCCCCCCAGCAAAGTATTAGCTTAAAAGCTTTTCGTGAAAACTCTAGGGTTCAGAAGTCATTTCCAGTCTGTGTGACTTCATCCCGGAAAAAAATTGCAGATGAGCTGGGTTGTGCGTGCCCGTGATTTTCTCCCAGGGGACGCAAGAATACAACACTGGTGCTCGTGCTCTTGTTTGCATTGTGTGTGTGTCTGCACTTGCGTAAGCACACACACACCCATGTGGGCATTATCATACGAAGTCCGCAGGCGCCTACCTGTGCAAGGTGTGTATAAACGTACTCGTTGTGACCATGAGTCCTGCAGAACACACATCCCCGCAGGCTGAGGAAAACACAAAACTGACACGACAAGTTCTCACCTTGTTTCCCTGTAGGGAAGTGTCTTGCTGGGCTCGCCCAGGGCCGCCAAGGGGGCCGAGGTGTGTCCTGGGTGCAGATGAGCCTGAGAACATTATTTGCGATGTTTCCTCTCAAAGAGTGGGTGGGGAGACGGTCCGCAGGCACCCTGCCGCCTGTCTGGGCCAGGTCAGGCTGCCCTGCACCGTCTGCGTGACTGGGTGACATGCAGCAGTTTGTTGCAGTTCAGGAGACTGGAAGGCCAAGGTCCAGGTGGTGCCTATTCAGTTGCTGCTGCTGAGAAGCTTTTTCCTGGCTTGTAGATGAGTGTGAGCGCTGTGGTGGAGAGAGCAAGGGGGACGGAGGGGAAGTGAGTGCCCCAGTGTTTCTTACTGGACTCAAGTCCCATCACACGGGGCCCGCTTAAGATCTCATCTAGACCTAATATTCTCCCGAGACCCCATCTCCAAGCACCATCTCATCGGGGGCTTGTTAGAGCTTCGACATATGGATGGGGGGGCACAGTTTAGTCAGTGATGCGCCCTAAAGGACACGGCGTGAAGGGCCCCTCTGTTCACGGAACGGAGTCAGCTCCGGGAGGGAACACAGCGATGCAGACTTGCCCCTGCGTTTAGGCCCTAACACAAGTAGTGAGTGAACTCAGTAGAACTGGATCTC
>NW_004567127.1:5322069-5402219 GCF_000260355.1 Condylura cristata
CCTGGCGCAGTGCTGTCTGGGAGCGTCTCTGAATGGCGCTTTTGACCCCAGAGGGAGGCTTTCTGCTGGACTTAGCCCCGGTCTGTTAGCTTGTGTTTGCTCTTTGTGACTGGAAGAGGGTGGGAGCGCCCCACCCCGGGTAGGTAGGCTGCATCTTGGTGCTTTTGCTTCTCAACACCACCCCCCTCCAATGCTGCCCCTTCCTGAGAACCATGTTTGAGATTTATGAAGCCTTGCTATTTTTTTCCTTTGAGCGCAAAATTATGTCCTCAAGATAGAACATTTCATTAGCAGTCCTAGGAAAGTGGAAATGAATACAGTGAAATAAAGTTGAAATCCATTAGCAAGTTCTGCTCCATGTGAAATGACTTCTGCCTGGCAGAGAGCCACTACTTAAAAGAAACTTTCATCCATTTACTTTGCTTTAAGGCCTTCTAATCGGGTCTAACATCCTGTCTTCTACTATTGTTCTAGAACTAGAGCGCAAAGGTCTCCTCCAAGAACATGTGCTTATCACTTGCACCCCTGTATCCTACTAACTCTCTGGACAGGCTGGCCGCTGGGATGGCCCCGCAGGGAGACACATCACTAATTGTATCTGGCGCTCCCTTACAATGTGGTGAACTACGCCGTGTCGACAGTCTCTTTCTGTTTTACTTCTTTTTAAGTAACGGACACTCTTGACCTCAGAATTCTATTTCATCACATCTCTGCATGCTTAACACGCGTGACTGGTACGCAGAAGCGGAACGTGACGTCTGTGTCAGGCAGGTGGCGTCGCCAGTGGCTGCTTCTCTGATTGCCCCTCAGTGACAGGGTCTGGCCTGGGCCGCCCAGGGCAGCTGACCCAGGAGCCTCCGAGGTCCTCCAGAGGAAAGAGCCAGCTCTCCCTTCTCTGTGAATTGCCACTCCCAGTTCACAATAGATACCTAATAAATGTCTATTTAACGATTACTATCAAAACCCAACTCATCCTGTTGTGTGAAAAGCCCCCCCCAGAAAACTGGCATTTCTGGCGATGATGGGGACCGTCTGTGGTCTCGGGAGCCAGAGTGCGCCCCTGCACCCACTGCTCACTTCCATCCCAAGGGTCCTGCTCTGGCCTTCACTCCCCATCTCCCCCTGACCCCCGTCTCCTCCTTAGCTCCCCACAGTGTCTGGCACCTGAGGGCACTCAGGCACTCATGTGCCTGTTGATTCCGGTCAGAATGAGTCGTCCCAGTCTCTTCCGACCTCCAGCGCTTTCCAAGATGGTAACAAGCTAAGCAGCAGGAGACTTGGTCTCCCCAGTGACTCCCCCGCCAGGCCCCGCCCACACACAGCATCCAGGTGAGGGGCAGGGTCTTGCCAGTGGGGCCACTGCCCTGCGCTCCCTCCGCAGGCCTGCTGGTCCATGCATTCTTCAAGGCTTCATCAGCTCCGTGTCTTCTGCTGCCTCGTGGCTGGTGGTGTCTCCAGTGCTGCGCTGCGCTCACTAGTTCCCAGGGAGCCAGAGGAAAGGACTGAGCCAGATCTTCCCGCATCTCCCTAATGCCAAGCAGCCCCCCTCCCACCCACCCCACCCCCCCAGCAGACCAGACCAGACTTGACTCTAAGTGCCAGGGAGGCTGGGAGGGAAGAGAGGCAGGGAGAGGGAAACGCGGTGGCCTCTCTAACACGGAGGCCACTGAAAGCAGGAGTGACTGAGCCTAAAGGAGAAGAGAGGTGGGGGTGAGGGTGGGGCCTGCAAGGCTGCGGGGGGCCTGGAGCCGCCCCCAGGTGGCTGGGAGAGACCATCGGTCTTCCCCTCCCGTCCTCCCCAGCTGGGACTCAGGGCAGCAGGGCCCAGGGGCCCTCCACCTCCTCGCTTCGTTCCGGACAGGGCTCACTTGGTGTGAACTGTTTTCCAGCAATTTCTGGCTTGTGGGGGGCCAGCCCGAGTCGGGGCAGCGTCCTTGAGAGCCTTCCAGGTACAGGAGGGTGAAGCGAACCAGTGGGCCCTGCCGAGGCCGCTTCTCACACTGGCCAGCACCCCCAGGCCTGGCCGGGTGCTCACCCCGAGTCACCAACACCGCGGCCGAGGCAAGCCGGGAGGATTCCCTGACACAGCTGTGACGTTCAGCCCGGCCACAGTTTCCTTGACCCGGGAGAAAAGCCCGTGCGGTTTGGGGTTGGGGAGCGGATGAGCAAGTTTTTTTTTCCTCGTTGCCCGTGGCTTTAAATTGCAACCTCTCTTTTAATTTTCCATTATGCCTTGAACCCATCTGTGCCAGAACTGGACAAATCTGTTCCGTCTGGGAGGATGAGCCCAGACAGCTATAAATTAGTTGGTGACCGAGTTGCCAAAAATGTGGCCTCCTGGTAGGGTGTCCCCAGCGTCGCCTCCTCCAGTCTCCGGCGTGGCCACGGGCCTTGGCCTGTCGCCCCTGTCAATAGATTTCTGCTCTGTATCTGGAAACTGTCTTTCCGTCCAGTCAGGCTAGGTAAGCGACTTGCCTCCGAGTCTGTGCGGGCACAGAGGGGCAGCCTCCGCCGTTCCTGGGGGTTCCCCAAGGGCGTCCCTCGCTTTCCCGCACCAGAAGCGGCAAAGCCCTGGTTGCGGGTTTCCTCCCTCCCTGAAGCACGGCCCGAGGAAACCCCCTTGACTGTTTCTGCGTGGAACAGATAAACCCCTGTGTACCGCTTAAAAAGCAACATTTTAAACCTCTGGGAAAATGTGCTTAATGCCGAGAACCCCGACAATCTAGTGCACGAAAAAGTTACCCGTAACCCCAGTCTCTTGAGATAACTTCTGCTGATATTTTAGTGTGCTATTTCTCAATATTTTTTTAAGAAACGCAGAGATCTTTTAAAGCTGGTGGAGCCTGCTTCCTTGAGCTGCCCTCACATTATCCAATTAGCGCTTTCCTCTAAATACTGGAAACTTTTAGTGATTCCACACTGGAGTGTCCAGCTGGTCGAGCTCTGCCCTCTAACTCCTCCTAGCTGAAGTCAGGGCTTCCTGAGGGAACCTCTGGGGGAAGTGGCCTGGAGGGGCTAGTAGGCTTCCTGCAGAGCCAGCCCCAGCGGGAAGGGGGCCTTCGTCAGACCCCACAGGCAGAGGCCCCGAGGGCGTCGCTCAGACCCTAACTTCGCAGCCACTTTTCCTCATTGAGTCTTTCTCTGACGGGGCCCGGGTCTCCGTGCCCCCAGCTTCCCTGTCAGGGCCTGTAAACTGCTCTGTTAAGGGCAAAGGCCACACGGCCGAATTGAATGGCTGGCAGAACCCGGAGGCTGCTTCTGCCTCTCTGCTTCCTCGGCCTAGTGTGGCCAGAAGGTGCCTGTGCGTATCTGCCGGCTGGTGGACACAGAGCAATTCGAGGTGCTGTTTGCAGAGAGCGGACTCTCGGCAGTTGGGCCCCACCTGCAGGGGCAGAAGAGGCCGGCCCCTTGCAGAGGCACAGCCGGGGTGGGGGAGAGGAAGTGGGGTGAGTCCGCCAGCCACTCAGCCTCGCCATGAGCCACACAGCACACAGACCTCGCTTCTTCAGAAAATTATTTTTTCCTTTCTCACTTTCCATGGAAACTCAAAATAGCAACCAAAGGGAAAAAAACAGCCAGGCGCTCTCCCTGCGTGCAAAGCCAGCCCTGGGCAGTGCAGTGACCATGGGGCTGGCGGGAGAGAGGGCTCGCGACGCCTCCAAACAGCCCTGCAGCGGGCTCTGCTCACTCGCCGGGTGTAGGCGGGTTCTGAGGTTGCTGTGTTTCCTTCCAGTTGAGAAAAGTGGGTTTCCCCTGGGTCTGGGAGTTCATCTTGCTCTTGGTGACCTGGCGGCGGAAACACAGCCCCCTCTCACTGGCGTCCAGTGAGTGCCCTGAAGTGTCCAGCAGGGCTAGGCACCTTCCAGATGCCTCCGAGGCTGAGCCCATCACTGCAGGGCAGCTGGCGGGGTGGGGGCCGCTGGGCTTGGGGTGAGGGAGCCCTGGTTCTAACATCCCATCAGGCCTGGGGCAGATGGCTTCTTGTCCCCTGTGACCCACGAAGGGTGACGAGGTGCTCTCCAGCAGGGGACCTGGCAGCTCCCAGCCTCGGTGCCCGCTGGCTGCCCGGGCACCCCGTGCCCCCTTCTGTCCTGAACGCCCTGCTGTTTGCCTTTCAGCTGGCGGGCTCGGCTGTCATTGCTTTTGGACTATGGTTTCGGTTCGGAGGCGCCATGAAGGATTTCTCGTCAGAGGACAAGTCCCCAGAGTATTTCTATGTGGGTAAGTGACTTCTGCCTCCCGCCTGGTTGCCAGGGAGGCCCAAGGCTGAGCAGAGCCAGCCCTGGGCTTTGGGAGGGAAAGAGAGGGCAAAGTCTGAGCACCTGCAGATTCCTCTTGGCTGGGGGACTGGGCTGGGCAGCGGGAGGGGCCCGCTGCCCAGGCCCAAACCCAGATGCTCCCACCCTGAGGGCAGTCAGTGGGGAGACGGGCCTGTTGGGTTTCCTTCAGCCACTTCAATAAAGGAAGCCCAGAGCACAAGCACAATTCACTTCCAAAGAACTGGAAAATGCCCTCTCTCCGCTAAGGAAAGGGCTTGCCCCACAAAGTGAGTCATTCACTGGTCAGTCTGGGTGATAAGGGGACCCTTGAGAATCAGGATTTTGTTATGCAGTCTCGTATTTTATGTTGTGTACACAAGGAATAGAACGCAAAATGAAGAGGGTCATCTCAAGTTCCACCTCATTTGGAGGTGGAACTGAGGTCCTCCAAGACTAGGAACCGCCTACGGGAAGCCGGTGGCAGGCAGACTTCCTGGGGGAAGGCGGCGATGGGGAGGGTCAGTACCGCAGACTCGGCGGGGGTGTAGTCTTTAATTCTAATGTCCTGTGGGTATGATGTAAGTGGGAGCTGAGCATTCGCTCCGATTCCTGGGAGGAAAGAGAGCCCCACCCCACACAGGGCCAGGGGGTCCTTGTGAGGGCCCCTCCCCACCACTCACCTCCCCTCCCCAGCGCCTTCCTGTGTCCACTCCTGCCAGGAAGGAGAGCAGACGTCTAAGAAAGGACAGGACGCTCTTAGGGGAAAGTGACAAAACACACCACTAAAGTTGCATAATAATGTTTCATCAAATCTTAAGGTGCAGATGTAAAGCGCCCAAGTAATTATACATTCCACTAAGGAAAGACGAAAAGCTGCCCACTGAACTACGGCTCACCGTCAAGGAGACAACGAATTTCAGAAACACTGAAATGCTTAATTTGATGTGTGTGTGTGTTTATATGTAAATATACACATGTAACATACATGTGTAATATGTGAAATGTGGTAAAATCTGGACGTGGGGATTCTCCAGAGTTGGTTCAGGGCTCCATGAAGCCATCAAAGGCCCAGGTTCTTTCTGTCTTCTTACTCTGGATCCTCAGAACTCAGAATATGCTCAAACACTCCCCTTCAGGATGACAAAACCGCTGTGGTAGCTCCAAGCATCACCTCCTCAGACAATAAGATCCAAAGGGAAACAGAGGAAGGTTTCCATCAAATGTCCTTTTCAGGACTGAGTAAAACATGTGTCAGGACTCTGCAACAAAGTTCCCCTGACTGCTTTCCCTTCCGGTGATAATAAACGTGTGGTTATCAAAGAGCCTCCCCGTGGTTATCTTAATTTCACCAAATGTATGGTTTTAGGCAAACGTCATGGTTCCAAGCAAAGGCACCTCAATCCCACCCATTCTTTGCAGGCTCCTCCATTAGCACAAAATATAACCTACTGTGGCTACATCAGCCCGCATCTGGGGTCACGCAGTAGGACACGGCTCTTGCCTCCATGTTACGTACCATCTACCTGAAGAGATGTCTGGACGCAACAGTCGGGGTCAGAAACTGGCGTGTAACTGAGTGTCAGCTAAGGGTACCATGGTGCGTGCAGCAGGGTCATTCTGAACGGGTGAGGCCAGGAAGACCTGGTGAGGTTAGAGAGATCTCCGCGTGGCTGGGGAGAAGAGAGAGGAGGAGACTCTGGCTTTGAGGCAGGGGAGCGAGGCCCGCCTGGCCTGGGGACTCTCACTGGACTGTGAAGGGGTGGGGCAGGGGGCCTGGGGGAAGGAGGCAGTGAGGTCAGCAGTGCTGGGGGGCCTGGAGCACCAGGGATAGTCCACTTGGTAAGAGAAGGATCCCTTAGGGTTGGGAGAGGGGACGTCACGCATTTTACTGAGATGATTCTGGCAGCTGTGAAATGAGAGGGAGTCACAGAACAGCAAAGAACATGCTAGATTATTGGTAGAGGCATAACCCATGTGGTCCAGAAACAACTGTGAAGAAAGGGACAGAAAGACAAGAAATAGTAAATATGATTGAGCGTCAGTAAACAGTGTTGTTAAACATTATTCAACTCTGGGACAGAAGGAGTCAAAGTGACGAGTGGTATCAGGGAGAATGAGCCGAGTGGGGCAGAGGGTCAGGTGTGTGGGTCTGGCGGTGGAAGCTAGTTCCGGCGCTCCAGGAACGAAGCCCGGAAAGGGATTTCACAAGCATGGGCTAGCGGCCAGCACAAGAAGCCCTGTTTAATGATGGAGTAAATGGAAGGAGCTGAGCAGACTCTCGCGGGTGAAAGTGAGTCAGCTTTCCTTGGTGTCAATAATTAACCACCAGTGTGGCAAGATCAAAAGCGGGCATTTGTGAGCTCCTGCGCTGAGCAGGAGGGTGCTGCCTCGCTACAAGCATTCCTGATTGTTTTCTGGTCAAAACAAAATCCATATCAACTGCCAGAGATGCCAGAAATTCTTATCTTCGTGGACTTGTCTTAACTGCAAGTCACAGAAACCTGCTCTTCCTATTTATAAGAACCTGGTTCAAACGGCCTTGAGCAAAACAGAAACTTCTTGATTCACGTGTCAAGTCCAGGCCAAGCGCTGGGCCAGGAGCACAGGGAAGTCCCAGGAAGTCTGCAGTGGCCTCAGCCCCGCTCTCCTCAGCTTCACTCTCGGGCAGGTTTACTCTGGACGCGATAAAATGGCAGCCCCTGCCGCAGCCCGTCTCCCTCAAGCCCCGCAACAGCAGCCACGCTGCTCCCCTCTCGGCAGGCACACCCGAGTCCCCAGCTGGTCACGTGGGTCCAGGGCAGGTCCCCAGCCCCTCACTGCAGCAGCGGCTGGGCCTGGTCACACCTGCCTTGACCTGGAGGGGCCTTCCCCTCTCTGCCCACAAGGACTGAGGTGGGAGAGGCTCGTCTCTGATACAGAAAGGGGCTGTGCGCTCTGGGCAGGACAAGCCACCGCCCACCAGTGCCCTTGCTGGTAGGCGTCGCCCGCCGGCCTCAGCTCTGCCGCCCTCCCTGGCCCGGCCCGGTGAGGCTGCGGCCCGTGTGGGCTGTCTGAGGCCTGCGCGCAGGAGGAACCACTGGGGCGGGGGGCTGCGGAGTGCCAGTTCTTCCCAGGGCTCCACCCGGCCCCAGGGCAGTGCCGGCCTTTCTCTGCCACTCCTGCACTCTGGCGTCTGGGACGCCGGGAAGTCAGGGCTCTTTTCTCCACGTCGCCATTTCTTAGAAAGAGCAGTACACACGCTGGCAGAACTTGACATTTCTTTCCTCACTGCATAATTTTTCAAAGAGGAAAGATCCCTGCTTTCTAGCAATAAAAGGAAAACACCACAGGGCGATGTTTGTGGACTGGCATAGCAAACTGAGGTCACAGGACCTTAAAACAGCCCCAGCCCGGCTTGTGGAAAGTCTCGCTTTGCATCCAGGGGACCCCGAGGGCCTGTGAGCCTGCTTGTGGGAGGAGGCCCCCAGCACGCAGGCCATCGTTCTCATCTGCCCTTCGGGAAAGAGCTGTGAGCAGGCCCAGCATGGGCAAGTGGCCCTGGGAGAAACGTGGTCTCACAGCCCTGTCTCTGCCGGGAGCCCCAGAAAACACTGCGCCTCCTGCTCCTGGGCGGAGGACGTACCCCCTGTGAGGGACACCCTTCCGTCTTCCTGGGGTTCGTTCTCCATGGCCTGGAGAGAAGGCCCTTCCCTCTTTGCGCTAAAGATGGGCCCTGACTGGGTCAGGGACGAGGTGGAGAGGCCCCACCCGGAGGAGCTGGGTCAGTCAGACGGCCCCGCCGCCTCTCAGGGCTGGGTCCAGGCCAGGGTCCAGGCCGGGATGTGCCCTCTGTTTGCTAAGGTGAGAGAAGAGAACCCGGCAGGCGGGGACCAAGCGGGACTGGGGCGACGTGGGGTTTCCTCAGCCCTCGCCGCTACCGGCTTTAGGCAGCTCCGGGGCGACGCCTCCACTGCCTTCCGGAGCCAGCAGCCCGCCCGGACTTGCGGTGGCAGCCGGGTCTGGGGCGGCCTGGGGAGGGAGAGGCCTAGAAAGCCTGGTCTTTCTGGGGGTGAGGGGGAGCTGCCTCACTGGCGACTCAGGCCGCCGACAGAGACTCGGGGCGCAGGGGTTTCCAGGCCTTTACTGGCCTCTCAGGGAAACAGACACACGGACGTTTCCCTGAGAAAACAGGCGGGAACGCTGGCCTGCAAGGAGGCAGGCACAGGCCGCAGGCGCCGGCGGGCGGGCACCGCGCCTCCCCGCCCGGGCAATCTTACCTCTCGTCCCTCTGTCGGGTCGCGGCCTCCCCTCAGCGCAGCGCTGCCGCGCGCCGCCTTCCTGCCGCCCTCAGCACAGGTGTGAGCGCGCACGCGGCACACGCACCCCGCGCTCTCGGGCCCAGGTCGACGGTGCACCTGGCCCTGGGCGGGCAGCCACGCGAGCCGCGGGAGGCCCGGGAAGACCTGGTGCCTCACCCACCGTGAGGGGCGACCCTGTGCAGGCTGCACGCCGTGTGTGTGCGCTGAGTCACGTCGGTGAGCACAGGACGCTAGCGGGCTGCCCCAGAGGGGGTTGCCCACAGACAGCCGCTCGGCCCCCCAAGCCCCCGCTGCCGGGGCTCGCCCCCTGCTCCACTCCAGCCCAGGCCTGCCGGGCGCGGCCGGCGTCCTGCGCACGGGGCGTCCAGGCCGGACACTGGGGGCTAGCTGGCCTCCTTCCGAGCTCTGACTCACTCTGGTGGTGTCTTCTGACTTCTTGGTTTTCAGTGGTGGCTGGGAGTTGCGGTGGCGGCGTGGGGTGTGCTGCTGCACGCATCACCGAGACGATTTCTGCAGAGAGAAAGTGATGGTCATTGAGAGAAAGTGATGGTCATCGCCGAGCCATGGCGCTGACAGGAAGCTGAGCCAGGGGAGCGCCTCCCTAAGCCACAGTTGCCAAGGCCCGGGTTTCTGAGTCTAGCCCTAGCCTGGTGGCCAGAAAGCCACTCTGGACCCCTTAAGCACTTCACAGGGAAGAAGGACAAAATCCTCCTGCCCTTTATAAATTGCAAGAGCAAGAGATTCCTAAGTGGGAGATTTCTAGGCAGTGATGTTTATGAGTTCCCACTGAAAGAGCAGCCTGGAGGTGGGGTACACACTAAGTAGACCCTGGGGGTTCAATCCTGGCTTTGTCCCCGTGGGCTTGCAGTCCTAGGAACATGACTTGATTTCTCAGAGTCGCGGCTGTGAGACCTGAAGGCTGAGTCCACGCGCTTGGAGGTGACTGGCTCTTGGGCACCCTTGGCACTGCAGTGGAGTGAAACCCCAGCACACAGTGGCCAGAGCTCTGTCAGGAGAGCTCTGAGGAAGGAGTCGGCGGCGTCAGGCCTGCTGACTCAGGAGGACCGAAGGAGAGGAAGGAGCCATGGACCGCCAAGAGCCCACCAAAGGCTGTCCACGGCACCGAGGCTTCTTGGTGGCTGGTGCCGGGGCCTCGCCAGGCTCAGCCGAGCCTGGCAGCCAGGCGCCAGGGCGGGGCAGCCATTTCTGGGTGTTGAATGAACCCCTTAGTGACTCGTGCTAAGCGCTTAGGACAGCCTTAGCAGCTGACCGCCCCATTATTTGCAGAGAACCAAGTCCTTGCCGCCCATAAACGAAGCCCCATCCAATGTTATGTATCATATGCATCTGGGGCAAATGGGCATTGCAAGGCCCAGTTATTAAGGATAAAAATGCAATTTCACCGGTGTTTTTCTTTTTAAAATCAGGGGAACTAGGACTCAGAAAGCATGGGGATTTGAGAAATAGGTTACACTGTGGTGGGCTCCGGACTCGACAGAAACCGTCGTGAGCTAAAATGTGAATGTCCACTTATTCCTTCAACAGCTACTTGTTGAGGGCCAGGTCAGAGAAAGGATAAGGTGACCTTGGGACCTCTGGTGGCTTCGCCGTTTGCAGGTGACCACATCAGATCTGGACCTGGGTCCAGCAGGTGGTGGACTTCTGCCGCCACCCGCTCCAGCTGCCGGAGCCCACGTGGCCTTGGGTTCAGTCTCCGGGCTCCCCCTCAGCACCACAGGAGTGTGCTGGGGCGAGGCCTCGGGAATCGGAACGGGGGACAGTTTGGGGGGTTGGCGAGTTCTGGGGCTCTCAGAGCCTAAGAATGGAATACCATAGCAAACAGGCTTTCTTGGGGCAAATGTGGTTTCCTAAGGCAAGGACTGTTGCCCGAGGGACGCAGCGAGCCGGTCGCCCTGGGGAGCAGCTCTGTGCTCCCCCTGAGTGTCGGGTTACCCCCTGCCTCCTTAAGACCCCCAGGGGCCCTCCCTGGGGTGTGCTGCACGCCCTCTCTGCCCAGCCTGGGGCCTTGGCTGCCACAGTGACCTGGATGTCTGTTGCTGTGTTCCCCAGCTTATACCCCAACCAAGCTGGGGGTGGCAGCCAGCCAGCCAGAAGTTCAGGGTGGAGTTGCAACCCTGTGCGCTCACCCACCAGCGGACGGAGAGCTGCCTGAGCTGGGCATATCTGGGTAGGACGAATAAAGTCTTTTGGGGGAATTAACATTGCCAGAGGGAGACAAATGAGCACCCGCAAAGGAAAAGAAGGGCCTTGAGTTCCCACGTGTCCAGAGGGCGGGGTGGGAGGGGCCCAGGCCGCCCTCCAGGCCACATTCAGCGTGGGACAGCACTAGAAGTGGGGAGACTGTGAGCTTCCTAGGCAGGAAGCTGCGCAGTGGCCTGTGTCCCGGGGTTGCCCGGTGAGAGTGTGGGTGAGACTGGGGCTCCCAGGCTGTGGGTCCTGCCTCTCAGACCCCGATTTGTGAAACGGAAATGTAACTTAACCCGCTTACCTAAAGGGGTTGCTTCGAAGAACCATGGAGATGATGGAAATGAAAGGACTTTGAAAACTAAATTTTTTTGACAGTAAGGTGTGTAGATAGTGGAGCTAGCAATAGGATTATTTGTAATATCGTTTCTTATGAACACATCCATTCCCCTATGAAATTGTTCTTTAAAAAGAAAAAGGAGGAAGCGGCAGCGCCAGCCCCGGAGATGAAGAAACGCCTGCCCCTGGAGGAACCCCTGTGCTTCCCCGGCCTGAGAACTGCCTGGGCGGGCAGGAAGCGCAGGTCAGGGAACAGGCAGATCTGCCCACAGACCGCCCTGCCCACCCGCAGGAGCCCCAGGCACCCTCTGGCCAGCAGGGTTTCCCCGCAGCGCAGCTGCCAGCTCCCCACCCTGCTGGCGAGTGGGAGTGGTTTCCAGGTGACTCACATGAATAACACACAGAAATAAAGAGACCCGTTGCATTATTCTAAGCCCGTCAAGTGCAGGCACACACTGTGCTCCGATTTATCTCAGGATCAGAAAGGAAGTAAGAAAAGGCTTGGTTTTACTTCTCTCAGAACAAGAACATGGCTGTCCTTTCCTTTCTCTACGAGAACAACTGTTCCTGTAGAGGTAAAGGAAGTCCCCCTCCACCCTGCACCCCAGACTGAGGCTGCTGGTCCGGCTGGAAAGCAGGACAGGAGGGGTGGGAGCTGGCCTCGGAGGTAGGTGAGCTATCATCTTGGCCAAATCACTTAACCATTGGGAGCCCAGTTCCTCTGAATAAAAAAGTGGCGCTAACAGCGGCACCTGCCGCGTGAAGATTGTATCAGTAAAGCTCTGCTGGTGCTGGGGGGAAATAAGCCCTAAGTAAAGGCGCGTGTCACCATCCGAGCAGCGCTGTCTCCTGTCTGCCGGCTGCGCTCAGGGCTGCCCTCTAACCTCTGCAATTCCCACGAAGCCGCAGTGCCTTTCACTCTCCCCCCGCCCCTTCCTCAACCCGAAGTTCTCCTCTTTGACCGCTCCTGCTTCCTCGCCTGGGCCTGGACGGGTCACCAGTCTCCTTTCCCTCCCAGACACTGCTCGCGACCTCACAGGGTGGAGATATTCGTTCTAGAAAGGTCTGACACCTAACCTTCGCTAGACTCAGTTTCATTCATTTCAAGCAAATGCTAGTAGTGTCCACTCTACAGGTGTGTGGATCTGAGGTGAAATGCGGGGCGTGGAGGAGGTACGTGGGGGTGACTAAGAGCAGGAGACGTGGGACTCGGTCAGGTGTGGCTTCTGTCCTTAGTGGCTGTCCACCTTAAACAGGCACCTGCACCCCTGGGAGTTCCAGCTGGTTCTGTTCATGGGGTAACAGCCATTCCCACCCCTCAAGATGCCTGTGCAAGTCAGGGCGGCTGCTGTGTACGACAGAGGGCTTGGCCAGTGCCCAGCAGTGGGGGTCTGGGCAGCAGTGGAGGCTGTGTGGCTCCACCCAGTGCTCAGGAGAAGGGCACCCCAGTGGTCAGCGTCTCCTCTGACCTCTTCCCGCAGGACTCTACGTGCTGGTGGGAGCAGGGGCCCTGATGATGGCCGTGGGGTTCTTCGGGTGCTGCGGAGCCATGCGGGAGTCACAGTGTGTGCTCGGATCTGTAAGTGGGGAGCTGCGGGGAGGGTGGGGGCATGGGTCTGAAGGGAGCCCCAGGTCTGGCTTCCAGGACCCCTTGTCAGGCCCACTGAGGCCTGAGCACTCACGGTCTCTGAGTGTGGGTTTCTCCCCCTCTTTTGCATGAGAATAATGCCCTTTGCCCCTGCCTCCTACAGAAGTGAAGCCAATGAGGTGGGTCTGTAGTATGAAGGTGTCTGGGGGGCAGGTGCCTGTCAGTTGTAAGAGGCAATTAACATTGTTCTCTCAAAGAATATTTCACAGTGGGTAGAGGGCTGAGATTCCCCTAGCCAGGGAAGCACTGATATCTACAAGAAAGGCATTGTGGTGTGAGATAACAATTTACCAAACCTCCCTCTCCTGGCTTATTTTAACAAGCGGCCTGTTTTTTTAAAGACTGAAATTATTTCAGTGAACTGCTATACAACTGCTTCCAGAGTGAATGCAGAGAGGGAAGGAGAAGGGAGAGAGCGAGAAGAGAGGATGCTTTTGTCTCTCCATGAGGAGTGAGAAGGCGGCTTCACAAGCACCCCGTGCCATCTTGGCCCTCTTTAGCGGGGCCTGCCCCTCTTTCTCGACCCTCCATTTCTACCTCTCTCCTGTACCCTCCATCCTCTATTGCTGAGCATCTCTTCCTCTTGTCACTAAACTCAGTTTGACAGGAGAGGCCTGTCAAACTGAGAGAAATCTGAGCTGAAGGATGCCCCACCTCCTCCCGACCCTCAGCAGAGACTTTCTGGACCATGCAGCCTCAGCCACGCCTTCCCCAAGTCAGGGCCTGTTGTGTTCATCTCCTGGCCTTATTTTATGTCTCTTTAAAGCCTTTTTTGTTCAAGTGTTTACATGCACATAGGCGCAAGGCACTGTTCTAGCTGGTGGAGGCTCGATACCATGCTCTGAAACTCTTTCTCAGCTGTTTTTACTGGTTTTAGTCATGTATCACGTCTTCCCTTTCTGAAGTCCGTGATATCAGGGGTGCTGGGACCTTGCAACTCAGCACCAAGGACAGTACCTGGCGCATGTGAATGCTCAGTCAACAAGGGCTGAATGAATTAATGAGCGAGTGAGTGAGTGAGTGAGTGAATGAATGAACAAACTACAAAGGGCAAATGCTTCCTGCTACATCAATTGAAACTAATAACGTGCCTGATGTTTTTCGAAGGGAACTAGAATCAGAGACTAGATAAATTTGAAAGGTATTGAATGAATAAGTTACTATTTTTTCTCCTCCACAGTTTTTCACTTGCCTACTGGTGATATTTGCAGCTGAAGTAACTACTGGAGTATTTGCTTTTATAGGCAAGGGTGTAGTAAGTAAAAATTACAATATTTTATGATGATTCAAGTGTTCTCAGTAGGGCAAAGGATATTATTGATGTTGGAGAGCCAGATAACCCCACAAGTATCAGCTTGCAGAACTTTTTTTTTTATGCATTCAGAACTGGGGTACAGGTCAGAGGTGCAGGGGCGGTGAGAGGATTCACCAGAGACAGAGCGGGGAGCAGAACAGGCTGAATGACGAAGTACACTACTGAGTACTGAGGGGAGCAGCGGGCGGGTCAGGAGAGGTCTGCCGCGCCATGTGGGTCAGCTCCAGGGCAGGGATCAAACTCATGCTGCAGTGGCTTTAGCTTCTTAGTGCTGCACCACCAGGAAGGGCCCTGTGCAGAACTTTTTAACCCAGACATATTGCACAAATTGAACACACCAGTGAATGTGTATCCACACACATGTGAGTATATTTTTTGGGGGACATAGATCACGGCTTTCATTTCTGTCGTAAAGGCAGATCAGTAGCTCTAAAAAGGTCTCTAGGATTATGCCACTGGAGACGAGGTGGGGCTTAGATTGCAGAATTCGCCAGGGTTGGGGAGCATACACTGTCACCCATCCTTGGCTTGGCCTGTGCACCTGCACAGCAGCTGATGTGGGTGTATGCCCCACCTGCGGGTGTCCGCAGAGGTCATGAGAACACACAGAGGAAGGGGCCTTTCTAGCAGGTTCAGACACTGCGGGAAAGATGGGTGGAAAGGAAAAGGAGGAAGAATGGAATCTAAGTTTCCTGTCCTTCACATAAATTCATATGCCATTGACACTGGGTTTAGGAGCTTATTTTAAATTTTAAAAATGGGAGACATGTAGAGTAATTAAATCTTACCTTGTTTGGAATTTTTCTAAAGTAACTGGCTATATCTATAGGTTAGAAGAATTGAATCTTAAGACCTTTGGAGAGCTCTGTGGATTTGGATTAGTCTTGATACTAGAAAAAGCAATCTCTTTTTGAAATATTTGAAAGCAGAAACTATTGTCCTTGCTGATGGACACCTTTTAAGCCATGTCACGAGAAGACTTGCGTTTCTTCAATCACAGAGCATCAAGAATGCCGAGGTCAGGCCCTCCCTGATGGCACAGCGGGTTAGGACCCAGCACTGCAAGCTCGCTGCAGCCACTTCAATATGAGTTCGATCCCAGCCCTGGAGGTGACCCACATGGCACAGCAGACCTCTCCTGACCCGCCCGCTGCTCCCCTCAATAGTGTGCTTCATTGATCTGCCTATTGTGCTCCTCACTCTGTCTTTGGTGAAGCCTCTCACTGCCTCTGCACCTCTCTGGCTGGATGAATAAATAATCTTAAAAAAAAAAAACGACTGCAGAGGCCCCTACCCTGGCTCTGTGGTGGAGGAGGGGCCAGGAATCTGAGTTCCTGTGGGTGCGGACATCCATTCAGATTTGAGAGCCTCCATGCTAAGGAATCTTTCTAGTCCATAGAAACTAATCTCAAATCTCCTTTCATCACTCAAAGCATCTTAGAAGCTCCAGAATCTATGCTCTATTCCATGTGTGCAGAATTATCTTAAAATACAGATAAACATCTGGAAAGGCTCTATTTTTGTAAGGGAACAAAAGAGGGGATCATCCTTGATGAAAAAAGAACATTGGAACTTCCACCCACTGTCCTCTCAGTTTTCCTGGTGTTTTTCAGGCTATCCGACATGTTCAGACCATGTACGAAGAGGCTTATAATGATTACCTTAAAGACAGGGGGAAGGGGAATGGGACGCTCATTACCTTCCACTCAACAGTAAGTACCTTTACGGCTTTCTTAAAATTCCTTCTAAAGATCTGCACGGGTCAGGTTCTCTGTCACCTGGAGCAAAAATAAAAATAAAGTCAGTAAAATAAAAATAAAGTCAGTGAGGCCAAGCAGCAGGACAGCCAGAGTTTACTTACATGTGGGGTCTGGAAGAGAAAGGGGCTGACCCAAAGAGGTCACGAGAGGAGTCCAGGACGGAGCCGGAAAAGGCCAAAAAGCACTACCAGAACCCAGAGAAAGCCACTGGGCACACGTGGGCTCTCAGTGGTGGCTCAGAGTGTCACAGAAACCCTCCTCCCAGCCAGAGAAGCTCCTCTGCAGCCGCTCTGACGCTGGGCACTTGTGACCTTGAGCGCTTTTCCGCCTCTCTGAGGAGAAAAGGTGCTGTGAGCAGCCACACACCCGCTACTGTGGGGATACGGGCCACACCCCATAGTCACCACAGTATACGAGGCTGGGGATCTGATGGGCCAGGCAAAGCCCTCCTGCTTCCTTAACCACTGTGACATGGAGTTAGCCAGGTAGCCAGGCCTACCTGTCACAGGGAGGCCCTGCAGGTGCCAAGCTCTCCTGCTCCTCTCGGCTGCCCCAAGGACACCAGGCAACACAAAGGGCCTTTGTCTGCGACTTGCAGACTGCCTTTCTCCAACCTGTGGCCTTCAGCTCCTGGGGTTTATTGTAGCCACTTCTCGCTATCCCGGACTGTCCCTGGTTAATAATCAGCCAGTCCTGAAGCTCATAAAAACTTCAGCTGCTCAGCAGGTTAAATGACTCCTGATCTGCGAGAAAGACTGCAAAGGCCCAGCCCTGTCTGAGAAGCAGCACTTACACAGACACAGTCCGTTAGCTTCGCGCCTAGTTTGGGTTGCCTTGAGTCACTCCCATCACACAACTCAGACAGCCTTCGAGAGGTCGTTTCTTGTTTTGCTGGCACAGTTATGTGCTCCTTTGCCCTCTCTCCAGACATGGCTTGTGTCGTGGTGACTGGGCCTCGTAACTTCCGCCTCTGCACCCCAGCCCTGACCCCCACACCCAGACTTGTAGCCGCTGCCTTTCAGCCCGTGTCCTGAGAGCTCTGTTCTGACTTTCCAGTTTCAGTGCTGTGGGAAGGAGAGCTCTGACCGGGTCCAGCCCACTTGCCCACAGGAGCTGCCAGGACACAAGGTAAGCCTCTCCAGGGCCCTGCTTCCACATGCAAGCTGTCCATGCCATTGTTGAGCTGTGACATTGGCCATGTTTTTTCTTCATGACAGTTATACGGTGTTAGCAAAAATGATGTCACATGAGTGTTCCCAGAGAAATTGGTACGAATGTTTAGAGGGTAGTGTGACTACGTTCATGTGTGTGGTTGCGCACATGTCTCCTCTCAAATTTATTTGAGGGAGAAGGAATCCGAGCTGTGGCCAGAGATGATGTGCAGTGTTGTTCACGGCAGTGCTACAGGGACAGGAACAGTGGCTAGGTCATCTCTATGTAACCGGTGGGGCTGTCTCAATAATTGTGCAGATACATAGGGAAAAATGTTCACAATTCACAATTTCAAAGAATTTTTAGAAAAGAAAAATCTTTTCGAGGTTTTAACATCCAGTTACAAAAGCGCACGATTATATATAAAGTAAGGAGGAGTGTGAGTGTTTGTGTGTAAAAATGTACCTGCCGTGTTGTGATTCTCTTCAGTGGTGGAAATACAAATGTTTCTTATGTTTTTTTTAGCATCTTTTTTTCCAAATTTCAATACTAAGTGCACATTCCTTTTGTCACTTAGTACAGCCAAGACAGGTTTGGGTGGTTTCTCACAAAGTAAATGACTTGAAAGAAAGGACTTGGGTCGACCTAGAGGAGGGCTGTCTGCTCAGGGGCCTTTGTTGCTTGGGATGAAAGGGCGCGAGGGCAGTGTTACCTGAGGCTAGGGATGTCACTAGACATGGAAGACTGGCTGCTGGTCAGGGCCCCTGACAGCACGGGGGTCCTGAGGGGATGAAGGGGAGGGCACCCCAGACCGGAAGAGGCTCAGTTTCAACAGAGAGTGGCTGTGCTGCCTGCCTCCTCCCACTAAGCTCAGGGCCCCCCACAGTGCTCGGCACAGAATGATTGGAGCGTGAGGTTTCTGGAGGTGAGGAAGGCTGGAAGAAGTTCTTAGGCTTACCCCCACTTCTCAAAGGGAACCGCCATCTAGAACAGTGGTTATCAAACTTACCAGAATGCTTTGTGATTACTTTTTTGTGCGGATCTCTGTCCTTCTCTGAATTGTGAGTTCCCTGAAGGCAGATGAATCTTGTCTTTTTATCAGCCATATCCACCATGCTATTTCAGTGACTGAAGCAAGGTAAACTTGCCCAAAATGTTTGTTGAATGAATGAGTGATGAATGAAAGTGAGCAGTAAAGCTTTCATATAGTTTATGAGGGGATCAAAGGGAACTGGCCAGTGTCTAGTAAAGGACAGACTCAGCTGGCAGCACACCTCTGTGCTGAACAGAAACAACACATGAACACAAGCCATACACTCTGCTCCTTGTCCAGCTCACCCACACCCCCTTGCAGCTGCTTTGGGCCCCCCTTGCACAGGTCACAGTGAGGCACAGATGAAAGGACTGTGACCCCCATTCCGATCATGAGGCAGAGATTTGCCCTCTCCCTCCCAAAACTTGGGTTCCTTTGTTTAACTTAAACTTTTAAGTGTCTTCCTAGGTAATGTCCACCTTGTAGAATAAAGTGGACCAAGTCTATAGAACGTCTTTTAAAGTATAAATTATGCAAGGGGCTATTAACTTAGGGATATTTTACTTGTTTTCAAATTTTCAACAAAAAAGAGACTCCAAATTTTTAAATGCCACAGGTCCTAGAAGAGTTTCCTTCAGTCAAGTTTCAGGTCTCTGAAGCAACCATTGCCCTAACTGAGAATATTCCACGCAGAAGGAAAGGATTGTTTTTTCTCCAAAACTACATTTTTGCTTTAAAATTGTCAGGATGATGCTATCCTGAGAGGAATGGTTTAAATATGGGCAGAAGCTGGCATGGATTAACATGCACAGAATGATGTGTAGGAAAGGAAGAATTGGACAGCGTGATGATTCACACATACTGACAGTTGTTATTCCTACTCTTTTTTTTTTTCTGAAACAGAATTGCATTGATGAAATTGAGACCATTATCAGTGTAAAGCTCCAACTCATTGGAATTGTTGGTATTGGAATTGCCGGTCTCACGGTGAGAAAGTTCTAGAGTTTACCTTTTCTACCCCCGAAGAACCTTTGAACCTTTGCATCTTATTTCACTTCAAGTGTGATTTGGCAACATCTTAGGAAAGGCAGAATTTCCCATAAAAGACCAAGACCTTTGTAGACAGACGTTTCCTAAGAACAAAGCTAATTAGATACATCATACTTAGTTCTCTAAATTGATGCAGATTTCAACTTCAACCCAACTATATCCTTGAGTTCATTATTGAAATGGCAAGCCTTTTAAAGCAATCAAGCTTACTCTAGCAGGCAGTTTCTATCCGTGCTCCTCATCACAGGTTGCCCTCCTCTCACCTGTGATTTGAGAAGGCAGCACAGTGTAAAGATTAACAGTAGGAGACCAGCCTCCCCCTGTCTCCATCCAACTCTCTGAGGAGAGCTTCTCACCATCTCTGTGCCTCAGTCCCCTCATCTGTGAAGTGGGGACTTTTGTGTTCCAACCTCAAAAAACTGTTACGAAGATTAAGTGAGATGATACATATGAAGTATTATTAGGAAATAATCCACAGAAGGTGTCTGGGTCCTAACACTCAGTAAATGCTAGCTCTGCACAGTCAGGGTACCCCGCATCCAGAATCTAAGCGAAGAGAAGAGGCTGCGGTGGCAGCAGTGCATCCAGGTGGCCCGTGCTCTAACGTCTGAAAGATGAGCAGTGTGCAGCACTGGCCGGAGCGCCACGGTGTGGTAGGAGGAGCAAGTGCTGACGCTGGAAGGTGCGAGGGTTCACATCACGGAGGTCTCTGTGTGCCCTTTCGAGACGGTGGGCACTTCAAAGCAGAGGGGAGCCGGGAGGAGTAGAAGGACCCCCCTGCAGGGTCAGAGAGGCCAGTGAGACGTGCTTTCCATTGGCCACAGGCTGAGTGGTGATAACTTGCTCTCTAACCCTCTCTATAAAGTATGGGACGAGGAGGGTTTTGAGGTAATCTAGGAATTGGTAGTTTTCTTCTTTTCTGTGTTTAGGGCACAGGGGTGGGGCTGTGGGTGAAAGTACTATGCTGGGACTCCCCTTTGCAGGAACATCCCCAGGCCCTCCCCACTCCCCAGGACAGGTGGAAGATTTCCTAAAGTTCTGCATAATGGAGATGCCGAACAGACCCTCCTAACAATTCTGGTCTCAATGGGTGAACAGTCTAGAGGTCATGACCCCTGACTGCAGGATGAGCTGAAAGTTTCTTGGGGTGAGGAGGAGAGGCGGGAGGGGAGGGTTTCAGAGTGCCCAACCGGGTAGAAGTAGGGTTGCATGCCACCTGCCAAACCGTGAGGACCAGTGGCCCTCCCCATCAATCAGCACCCCAGGAGTTCTTTTTAAAAGCTTTTCTTCACAAGGTCAGCATTGCAATGCTAACCAGATGCCAGCTCGTGTCTCCCAGCCACACAGTGCGTGCTGGAGCCCAGAGCTTAGAGCCCTGCTTCTGCCATTCCTTCACTTCAGTCTCCCCCTTCCCTTCCAAAACAGCACATAATTCATGCTGTTTGCATTTAGTATTTATAGATCCTGGTCTGTTTGGAATGGGGCTGGGGGGAGAACTTCTGCAAGCAAACCCTGAGATGCTGCACCCCAGATAGCATTCCACAGTGTCTGTGAAACTGCCAGAGGAAAACTGAGAACAAGAGGGTCTCTTGGCGTCCTTCTAGTCAGCCATAAAAGTAGCTGCTGATTTTACCAAGTATTTGAATTCTCAAAGAAGCACCAAAGAGGAGAAGACATCGATAGCACCCTAGAGAAAACACTGGTAAACCATCGAGTTAAATAGTGAAGCATCATTTTCACTTAAAAATAGATCAGGGATGAAGCGAGGTCCCACATTTAGTATGTGATCCCACTTTTTTGTGTGATCACACAAAATTTATGGCTTTTCTACAGATGGAAAACTATGTAAACCTCAAGCATATTTAGACCACAGTGATTTTGAACACTTTTTTTTTCAGAATAAATATACAAAAGATCTGAGATTAACCTGAAGCATAAAATTCCAAAGCCAGTGGTGATCAGTCTTTTATAATTATTAAGAATTATTCTGCTATTTTATATACTAGAAAAAGAACCCTTTTCTTATGCAGGTTCTTGTTATTTTTTTAACAATAATAAAATAGAAATGTATTTTAAGCAGTTTATACAGAAGCTTTTAATGAGTAGCCATAGTTAAATAGCATGTATAACCAGCAATTGCTTATAATTAGTTACTAACTTTAATCAGACGCCCAGGCAGCTCACTAACCTTGTTATCAGTTTTTACCACGTGAAAGTCATTGATGAGTGGTTCCTTCCATTTCAGATCTTTGGCATGATATTCAGTATGGTCCTTTGCTGCGCTATACGAAACTCACGAGATGTAATATAAAGCAACTTCTACAAGGAAACTGCAGTCTTGAACTCTCATACAAATGCCCCAGGAGCTTTCTCCTGGCTTGTTTTGGATAGTCAAAGGACAGCACGCTCTAGAATGCTTTGCTGTTAACTGTACATTTGCACATGTATGTTTGCCTTGTTTCTAGTTCCCCTTGGAGTGACTGCCTGTGCGTGGTGACTGGGAGCATATTCATGTGTGAGCTGAGTGTTTCCAGGACATGCATTAGACATAGAGACCTGTTCACAGGGAATTCCTGGTTCTTCTATTTAACCCTCAGAAAAAGATAAAAGAAAAAAACAAAACTTTGATAGACTTTAAAAACTTGGTTATTCTGAAAAAATGATAGTGGGTTAGTTTCTTGAACTCTAGTCATAGAAGAAAACATAAAACTAGGGATGTTTAGGAAACAGGAGCAATAAGCTACAGGAATTGAGAAATCATGGTGCAGTGTTAAAACTGTCTGTCTGTGTTGCGTTCAAGGGTTTCCTGAGATCTTTTTTTATATACATACTCTCCTTAGAATACAGTAAACTAGTTTTAGAACTAAACACATCTGTAGAACTAAATGTAGCATGGAAAATCTAATTTGAATAAATCTTACTTTCCTGTACTTAAAAACGAAAAACCTCCCTCTGGAAAGAGTGGTCACACAGACAATCATGTACCCTATCAAAGTGAGAGCTTTTAGGACTAAAAAAAAAATCTTTTAACGACTTTGTAAAGAAGTATTTTTGTTCATATAGAAAGACATTTAAATATTTATTACTTTCCTTATCTGACTGCTGTGAACTACTGCAATCCTTAACATCCTCCAAAGGGCTTTTATCTCCACCTTTCTGTTTCTCCGACTATATGGATAGAAAGACTAAGCAAGAGATCTGCCAGTGACAAATTGTGGGGAAAGAGAATTTTTACTGGCACTTTATCTTTGAAATACCTCATAATTTGAGTTTTAAAATGATCCTAGTTTTTTGCTATTTATTCACATAGAGAATCTTCCTCATAGATTAGGAACTATATTTTTTACCTTTAAAATGAGTAAAGCAAAATCCTTCATAATTCAAATATTTTCTCACGAGCTTCCTTGGCTAACCCAAAATAGAGAAAAGCATCTTCTGGTTGTGTGCGCACTACAAAGACAAGCTAAGAAAATAAAAATACACACTCCCACAGTAGAAATGTGTTCTTTCTGTGCACGTTCCCTATAAAAATAAAATTCTCATGCTCTTTATAGTCTTGATGTTTCAATGCAGTATGAAATCTCAATTTAGGTTCTAGAATGACTTATTTGTCTAATTTTTAATAATCTTGTAGTACATCTAGTAAAGTATTTTCTTTTATTAAAAGACCACACAAAAGTGAAAGTATGTGGGGCTTTAGAAACCCCAATGTGAATTTGCACAACTACAAGAACACAGGTCTTTGGGTGTGTGCTAAACTAAGTTTGCATTCTGATCAAACATTTTTCTGAAAAGACAACCATTTGTGGTAGTCTCACTCCCCAAGAAACCACATTTCTCTCTCTATTGTACTGCTACTGCTACTAACTTTGGAGGACGATTTTCTAGAAGAAAAGTCAGATGAGAAGCAGGCTAAAATTTATTTGTATGGATAGATCACTGTCTATAGCTAAAGATTATTTTAAGAAAGTCTCTCTATGAAATAGATGTTATACCCCAGTAACTAAGAAATAGAATCTTTTAAGCAGAGAACAGATAAACCATGTCTCTCGGGGCTTTAGTTCTTCTGTCTACCCAGAAAAAGGACACAGGCCCAAGTATGTACTCAGGTTCCTTCTAGCACTGAATCGTATCTGATTCAACAAAAGTGGATTTCATTCTGTATCTGAATGAACAACCTTAAAGAAGACTACACTAGCTAAAAGTGGAAGAGTAGAGACCTGTTCTATTATGATTTATATGCTCTTTTAGGGAGTAATTCCTTCAAAATACGTGCCATGAGTAAAATTAGAGGATTCTACCTCTGAACAAGGGTAGCTTTATGTATAGCTTGACTCTATATATATCTTGAATTCCTATTTATCTTGATTCTATAATCTTGAATATATACACATATATGACTTGAATATATGTATACGTGTGTGTGTGTACACACTCAACCATGCTTATGAAAAAACTTTCGGTTTTGTCTGTTTTCCTGAACTAATTTGAAATCAGACCCAAACCTTTCCTTAAGTATCTCGTGCCAAGGCACTGAAGCAAGGCTTTTTAATGAAGAAATATTTTAAGTTATTTCAAATTAAATTTTCTGTGTACTAGAATTGTTTGTTTGGTTTCTCTTAAAATCGTGTGTATCTTTATATGCACTTCACACAGCTGATCTAAATGTCTAATTTAGCAATCAACTCAAACAATGTGGTGAAAAAAAGTGGTAACCCTTCCACAGGGTTTCAACTGGAAACTGAAATGTAAAAGCAGCACCCCAAAGACTTTCACTGCATATAGCTACACTTCAGCCACCATTCTTCCCTCGCATCATACCTGTGCTCCCCTGAAGAGCCCCCGTTGCTTCTGTAAAGCTGCACGCCACCCATTCCAGTGAGTCCTCCACGCAGGCAGCAATGATGGTGTCTCTCCCCTGTGAGCAAAGTTAAACGGTTTGGCTCAGAAAGAATGAGGCTCACAGAACTTCCCTCAACAGCAGTAAAGGAAAGAATCTACTTTCCTTTATCGAGTAAGCCTATCAAAAATTAAAAGAAGAGACGCCGCCATGTCATGGTTAAAACATGAGTTCCATGACCACAATACTAGCCATTGGGAATTCAGGAGGCATACCCCAACTTTCCTAGTTCACTGCCTTGATAGACCCCTTTTGACTGCTGGTTTCTAAATTTCAGCAATGTCATTTCCCTACCCCTGGGAACACTCTTGGGCCCTTGACACTAGTCAATTAACTATGTCATCTTAGTGGGTACTCATCAAAGTCAAATTTTTGTTTAAAGATTTTGAGACAAAAGTTTCTACTCTCCTTCAACATTCTTTACTATTTTTTTCCATAAAGCATACCTGTAAGGTCTTATGTGTAGGTATCCTTTGAAAGGTGAAAAAGGCTACTACAAAGCAAAATGTTGTTTATCATTGTTGACTTCCTCACTATGACAGATAGGCTAAACACATTCCAGGAATTCACTATTCTGGAATCCATTACCTCCTGAGAACAAGGGAAGCATGAAAGATAGAAGAATATATCCTGAATACCACAAAACAAAAATCTATACTGATTTTATAAACTTTTTAATATGCCAGAAACCCTTCCAAAGCTTAGGTATTTGATTTTTTCCCTCTGTATTATCTGTGATGCTTTTACTTATATTAAGTAGAATAAATTGAAATTAAGTAACCAACAAAGTGTTTAACACACCTAGCAACTAATGAATATGCGCAATTGTTATAATGAGTTGATAAGGAGTTTTGTGAATTATAAATCAAACATTATAAATCAAGCATAACTAAGGAGACTTCCACATGATCCCAAGTACCTACTGGAGCACATTCACTTGTCAATGAGAATTTTCCATATATTTCCAGTTCTGTTTTAGTTCACGGACTTGCTATCAGTCGCCACAGCCAAGTGCCTATACTTTCCTCCCGACAAACACTCCAAATAAGAACTGTAGCTTCACTTTGTTTGGGCCTTTATTTTGTACACTTGTTAAAATCTTTTTAAGAATACTGATATGTTAAGATGATAAAAGACAGGTCTCTTCCCCCAAGGAACTTTAAACTAATTTCAGTGATTATCGTTAAGCCAGAGTGGACCCAGTCCATGTGGGGGAGGAGGGGAACGGCCACAGGAGAATTTTAAGTTCTCTAAACTGAGTCTTGAAGAACCTATACAAATTATCCAAACAAAAGTAATGGTAAAGAAGAGAGAGAGAGGTTGTTTCGCAAGTGATACCACTCAATACATGCAAGAAGACTCGAAAAAGAAAGCATGAAAACATATAAAGAGGTGTTGAGAATCCAAGAGATAAAGGACCTAGTAACTATACTAAGGCATCTTATCTCTGTTCAGAGAGCTTTGAGCAAATTTTAAGAAAATTACAAATTATAATTTGAACTTTTCAAAGAACGCTTAGTTTCAGTATGAACAATGATTGGAGGGCAAAGGTTAGAGTGACAAGTTCTTAAAACCAATACACTAGAAATCCTTTTTTTAGCACTGAGTCTCAAGTTTCCTCTGCCAAGGGCTGTCTCCTTTAAACTTCGGGTTGAATGTTAACACTACTTTAAATTCCATCTTTCTCTTATTACAGAAGCAATAATTCTTCACCTCCCCATTTTAAGCTCTCTATTCAGCCTTTCTCTTAAAGGCTCCCAAAGTACCAAGATCCTCCAAAGCAACATTTCATATACCCAAGTTTCTGGACACAACCGAAATAGATTTTTGATCATACAATTCCCAAAGCTCTCTTCCAAGGATTCTTCGTTTTGCACAAGTTTACTTTCAAGAATAGGTTACTCTCACTTCTATATGCTTCTATCCTAAATGTCCTGCCTGCTGTGGGAGTAAACAAGTTGTCTCTGGTACCCCCACCCAGGGTTCTGTGGCCTCTGGTAGGACAGGCCCACCACACCCATATCTAGACCTGGCTTCCTCCCTACAGGTTAAAGAAGCCCATTTCAGAGTTGGTCAGTTCATGAGAGGACTCCAAACGTCTCTCAGCCTTTCCACAGTTCCAGTCTTTGGAACTGTGTGTCATTTCAGATTCTGTGTAAGTCATGTGATCAGTGCCAGTGAGGACTGGAATTTAAACATTTTACTCAATCAAAGATCTATACATGGAAAACAGTTTTCAGAGAGGATGTTTTAATCCAACAGCTTTCAGTGTCCATATTATTAAAAGATATGAGATCACAAATCACAATGTTACTATCAGTTTCAGGTGCTAGAAAGAAAATGAGAATTCCTGACTTTGTTTATAAAGGTATAGCTGTCTCCTCTCCCCTGGGAGGGCACACACTTGCTGCTAATCCTGCTCCACCACTTCCCATCCCCCCCAGGCACTACCATTACACAAGCGTTGACAAGATACCAGCTGAATGCCATCTCAGTAGCTGTGCCATGCAGCAAAGCCAGCTGACCCTGATGACAACTGATTTTCACCAATAGCTGCAATAGAGAGGGAAGAGAGATAGAAAATACAGGATAAATCATCTTATTTTAGGTGAATTCTGCAGGGTGCAAGGGTACTCTCACTTCATGCCTCTGTTGAAACCAAATTCTAATGAAAGAGTACCTAAGGAAGAGAAAAACAACAGCTTACCAAGCACACTACCCAAAAAATGGTGTTTCAATATTGATAAAGGTTTAGATAAGAATTTAAGATGATCCTACTCTATTAAACCCCCTAGCACTCCCACCCTGCCCCTGAAGCCTTTCATGATTGTACTAGTTTGTCATGACATGAAAAGGCAAAGCAGCACAAGTTGCTGATGGTATAAATGCTGGAAAGCATCTCCTATATCCTATTACTTGAAGGACTTATCACAGGATTTAGACTTCCGCATGTAAGATGATCGTGGCCTCTTTTCAAGGCTTTTAGAATATAATTTTCATAAATCGGTTGGCCCACCAGAGTAATTAAATTAAATAGTTCATATACTGTGAGTCTTGCTGAAGGTTCATCCTGTGCATTTGAGTGGCAGGACTCAAAGTCTTGCAGCTTTCACATATCCCTTACTCTCCACCCCACTCCAGTCCTGCGTCCAGTCCTGGACAGGGGAGATGTCTCCTGAACCCTGATGCCAGTTGTTCTTCAGCTTTTGATCATGTTATACTTTCCCTATAACTCTGGCATTTCCAGATTCATTTTCTAGATCAAGACAAACTTCGCGGTCATCTGGCTTTTGTTAGTGTCCTATGTCCCTGTTCTCTGATTTACCTGCACTCCCCTATCATGTGGAAACTATCCTTCATATGAGTTTAAAAATACTCTTTCACTCACTTCTCCTATAAAGCTTGGAAGTTCTCTAATGCATACATAAGTGTGGGTAAGGATAAGAATACTCAAATGCACACGGATTTTCTGAAATATACTGACATTTTATTAGCTTTATTCCAGATAAGAACATTTAGCCAAATCACAGATTACATTGCTATTGACATTAGATAGAGAATTCCACCATGTAGGACTTCTGAGGCTTGGTACAGTAGTTTGTCTTGATGGCCTCGTGAATACAATCACTATAGTCAGTATTACACTTGCCACACTTACAGCTCACAGCTACAGGGTAGGAGAAATAAGGGGGAACATGGTGTGGACACCCAGGTATTTCTACAGTCTTGTACATGAAATCTCTATATGTACAAACATCCTGGGACAGAGCATATTTGGGAAGAAACAGCTTGCCGTTGATATCCTGAGGACAAAACAGAAAAATGAACATGTGATAGAACTTTAGGACACATACAGAAAATGATTTAAAAAAAAAAAAAAAAAAGGCCCTCCCTGGTAGTGCAACGGGTTAAAGCGCAGCACTGCAAGTGAACAGTAGCCACTTCAGTGCAAGTTCGATCCCCGGATCCCTGGCCCGTAGGTGATCCACGTGGCGTGGCAGACCTCTCCTGACCTGCCCGCTGCTCCCCTCAGCAGTGTACTTTGTTGATCTGCCTGTTCTGCTTCCCACTCTGTCTCTGGTGAGTCCTCTCACACCCTGCACCTCTCGCCTGTATCCCAGTTCTGTGTGCATAAATAAATAAATCTTTTTAAAAAGTTTTAAAAACTCACATATAGTCCTTTGTCACAGAAAGGACTAAGAGGAGATTCTTTAGCCTCATTCCCCAATACCAACTTAATATATCTACTCTGAGTCCCACAAAAATGAAGTTGACCCCCTCTCTTATGTTAAAATAAATTTGGATGTAAACTATTATAAATTTACCTGTACCCTGTGCAGTAGCATTGTAACCTGAGTGTTCTACCTCTACGGAGACAATAACCACGGGAGTTGGAACATGAAGCTGTGATTCACCTCACTTCCTTTCTGGATAGGAATGAACTGAGTCTGGGTTCATTCCTTATCCAACTTGCAACTGAAGTAGGTGAGGCGAACTACATACCCGTGTCATGCAATACCCAGCGCAGATGGTGGTATTGATGCTCAGACAGGAAGCACACTCCTGCCTCTCAACGTGCATCACATACTCAGTTGGAATGCAGAAAGACATCACTTGCCCACAGACAAGGCCAAGAAGCACGGACATCAGGAAAATAGCTGTCATGCTAAATCAAAGACAAAATTAAAGAATATATTATATGTGTCCTTTAGGATATTCAGAAGGGGCTAAAACATTTTAACGTGTGTATGTAATAAAGACACATGTGTGTATAATTTATATGTATATAGGTGTACAAACAATAATAACAGCTACCTTTTGTTGATGGTCTGTTTTGTCCTAGGTCCCATATAAGGTGTTTTCACATAGTTAATATTCTCGGTCCCTTTCCATCCACACTTAGATGTGTCTATTACCCACATATTCCACATTATGAGTAAGGAGCCTAGTAAAGGTCCTTGCTTGCAAGTGCTACTTAATTCTACTGGCCAGTGAAATAGTAAGCTGAATTACCACAACAGAAAGGTGAAAGAAACATACATGTCAACTAAGAACAAAACAATTTATTCATGGAAACAATCCAATTACTGACTCATGATTATAAGGAGTGAATTAACAATTAGATTTCAGCAAGGGTTTTTCCAGAACTGTGTTTTTTGAAAAAACTTTGATGCAGTCGCTTAAAATACCAACAAACTAGTTCAAGTCAGAAAAGGCAAAGAAAATTTATAATCAAACTTTAGTACCATCTTAATGCAAATCATCTTGCATATAATTCTACTCATTAGCTGTCAAAAGATGGAGCTAGAGAAAACACAGAAAGGTTACCCAAAATAATCCCTGGTGTTAAGAGGCTAACCCAGACATCTAGAAATCCCACAACTCTTATTGTGTGACTGTAACATTGAAAGAAGTATAGATGGGAGAAGTAAAAAATTATTTTATTCAGAAGATGCATCAAACTCGTTGACTTGAAAGAACTATAGCAGCAAAAAATGTCGATCGCCACAATAAAGTGATACAACCGAAGGAGACAGACCCACTGTGGGCTGGCCGGGAAAGTGAACTAAATTTTGGCTGTGTGGAAAACAACAAAGGATCCACTGTGCTTTAGACAAAGAACATGTATGTCAACAGATCCTGCCTTATAGTTTACATGAATATTGATTGGACATCATAACGTACTGAATAATGTTATAGTACAATTATTTTAGTTGTACTACTCAGACGGTAATCAAGTTTCAGACTTTTAGATGTAAGTTGATCACCTCAAAGATTAAGAAGATTTTTCAACTACAAATATTGCATAGCTAGGTATATCTGGATTTTTTCCCTCTCAAGTTTCATTATCAGAAAATACTGACTTAATGGAATAGTATTGTTATCTTTCAACAGAAATTTGTTTGCTTTTCTACTAAATAAATTACAAGTCATTAAATTTTTTTATTTTAATCATCAAAAGTGTATCAACATTTTCTGAAACCTGTCCCAATAGCATTTTTAAACTGCACATATGAAGACCTCCATTAATTGAATATCACTTCACATATTAATATCACTTAATCAGAAGTTTGCCTTCAACCAGCCTATAAGAAAAAATGAAAAACCACACTCAACAGGCTATTTTAAATGTCAAGTGTCGGTGGTTAATGGTTATTCCAGTAAATCTCCTATTCCTAGGATGAGAACTGCAGGCATATTAGATAAACATTTTTTGAGCATTTGAACCAGGCACTGAGAGCTACAAAATGGATAAGCTGTGGCCCTTGACCTCAAGAGTTGACAGTTTATAGGAAGAGATTCATGTAATTTCCAAAAATAAAAATACACATAGCCCTACATGCTCTGAAAGAGCCCAAATTATCACTCTTACCAGCCACAAGTACCAAAAATTTTTTCTGTAAGGCCTCCCTGGTGGCACAGGAGTTAAGGCTCAGAACTATCACCCTATTAACCACTGTGGCCGGAGTTTGAGCCTGGCCAGCGAGCTGACCCACATGGAGCAGCAGACCTCTCCTATCTTGTCCACTGCTCCCCTCAGCAGTGGATTTCAGTAGATCCACCTGTTCTTCTTCCCACTCTTTTTCTGGTGAAGCCTCTCACCCCCTGCTCCTCTGCCTGTACCTTAGCTCTTCTATACATAAATAAATAAATCTTTAAAAAATTTTCTTCCATATTTGGGCTCTCCCTGGTGGCTCAATGGGTTAAAGCACCGCATTAAGAAGCTCTCTGAAGCCACTGCAGCACGAGTTCAATCCCCAGCCAGGGAGCTGACCCACATGGCAAGGCAGATCTCTTCTGACCCGCCCACTGCTCCCCTCAGCAGTGTACTTCGGCAGTCTGCCTGTTCTAATAAACCTTTAAAAAAAATTTGTCTTCCATATTCAATGAAAAAAAACTATACCATTAGTAAGTGTTTTCTAGTGACTGCTTTTAAAGAAAATGTTTCTTATTCAAGCATTCCTCTGGTGGTTTTGGTATTCCTATTAGGGAGCAAAAATGCAAGAATTCCTTACTCTCTGAAGCACTTCACAAATGTGAGCTCCCTCTGTGGGGGCAGAATGGGTCCCCTTACTTTAGAGGACCCTCTGCAGGATCTTTAAAATATTAATAGATGATATAAAATAATCAACATATCATATGGTTCTTGCCTGTGTAGCAAGTCAGCTTCCGGGCTTTCACTATAGGAAATAATGAACCTCATATATTCTAGCTTTGAACTCCATGATTCTACAAGAAAAATTATGTGCTACCTAGTAATAAGACTACTGGTCCTGAAGGTAAGGAACAAAATTCTATTTCACAGTCTCCTGTGGATCTAGAAAATGGACTAAAGTGTTTGAACTTGTCTCCCATTTGTTAAGCAGAAAGAACAAGTACACCTGACTTGTTTTAAAATGCAGGTTAAAAGCTGCATTTTATCCATTTATGAATTTTTATCCATTTTTGTCATATTCATTATGGACACTGTATTTTTATTTCCTTTTATAAATGTAAAATTATAATCTAACAAAGGGAAAAGTAAAAGTACTGAATTATCAACAACCACAACTATGTAATTTTGTACATATAAAGAAATATAAAGAAACAGACTAGTCTTTCTCTTTTACTGCAAATATTAAAACTTCACCCCTGGAATCCTTTTGGACCTCAATTTCCTCATATATAAAAAGAAGACTTAAAACTAAAGCATAATCAGCAAGTTCTTTTAGTCCAGTCTGTGGTTCTATGTGATAAATTAGTATCAGATGCCTGGTCTAAGAGTTAGTAATCTTGAATTCTATTTCCAGATTTCACTGCAATTGTGTATAACTGAATAATTTCTTTGTACCTTCATTTTCCCACATACTCCTTCCTAAAATCTCAAAAATAAAACAATGTGTGGTAAACTCTTGAAGAACCCCACAAAAGCCAGACTATGTAACTATATAACACTATATAAATCAGTATCGTTAATACCTCCCTACTGGACCTGCCATAATTTCTCCTTTACTGCAGCTAAATTGCATCTTTTAAAGCCATCACAGTGATTTACTTGGTACCCAAACACGTAAGTCATGATAGCAAGTCCTAAAAAGTGAGAGATGAGGGAAGATTTTATCAGTGACATGATCATATATACTCAGACTCTGCATGTTTTTCCTTATTTCAATTTTTTTTCCTTTGCCGTCACCCCATCTTTCCTCCTTTTTTTCTTTTACCTTCATTCTTAATAAACACATTTTTCTTTGCTCTACTAATTTCCCTTGTCAATATTTTCTCTCTGAATCCTCTACTACACTATGGAGTTAGTTGCCTATTTTATGAACAACCTAGAAACTTCACTAAAGCATGTCTTTTTCTAGAGAACAAATTGTGCAGGCAGGTATGTGTGTTGGACACCCAAGAGGAATTTAGCTATATAACTAACATTATGTAAAGTACATTACCCCTTCAGGTTCTCAAACTGAATTTACCCTAAATTTTCCCGAGGATATGTTATCATCAAAAATTAGTAATTAATTAGGAGTTACTAAACAGATTATTTCATTTATCAACATATTTAAATCTCAATGTGAATAGAAATAGAAAACTACAAATATCAGTCAGTCTCCATTAGGAAACTGACCAGCAGCTCCTCTTCCTTCAAGCCAACGGGCTTTTTCAGCCTTCTACATGTAGTTCACTTACTCTCACCCACTACTGAGCAATTTTGGAACAATAACTACAATTTTTAGAGCCTATCAAAGCAAATTATCACTCAGCACTTGTCACATTTAAGTAAATGCTAGTGTGGTAAAAAGGAGGAAAATTAGAACATTTCATTTCTCAGCCTCTCATGTAGACACCTACCTGACTGCATTGGTGAGCTGATGCTGTGATGACCCAGACTAAAAGCTCTTGGTTCATTTTATACCCTTCAGGATAATTCCTTTCTGATCCTCTTGTTTATATAATTGCATTTGAATCACTGCTTTCTTATCTGAAAAACATCTTTTGAAAATTCATACTGAACCCCAAATAAAATGTGTTTAGATAAACAATTTCACAATATCTTCCTCTGGAAACTCTGACATTATTACAGCATGAATTTTTCCCTTCTCACATTTCAAAGTAAAATTACCCTTTTAAATACATCCTTTAATAATATTTATTAATATTAGCAAATGACATACACAAAAGACAATTTAGAAAGAAAACCACTTATATTATAAAGCTACATAAGTCTCGTGAATGAAAATTTATTTGGGGTTTGAGTGTCCCAGATTTTACTTAAATGCTCGTTTAGAGATATATAAAATTACTGTTCATCTACAAGCAAGGCAACTTCTTTATAGCCACGCAGAGCAATAGGTATGGATCCTGGCTCTGCCACTGGCTGGCTACGTGACACTGCATGCTGCTGCAGCTTGCTTACTGCAGTGTCTGCACCTTATAAAGAAAACATCATTGTTTGTGTGCAGCACTCACAATGTCTGGCACATAATGAGGGTTTAATAAATCATAGCTGATTTCTAGTGATTCAACATTTATTTTTTTTTTTATTTTTTTTTAAAGATTTATTTATTTGTGCATACAGAGCTGGGGTACAGGCCAGGGGCGGGGCGGTGAGAGGCTTCACCAGAGACAGAGTGGGGAGCAGAACAGGCAGATCGATGAAGTACACTGCTGAGGAGAGCAGCGGGCGGGTCAGGAGAGGTCTGCCACGCCATGTGGTCACCTCCGGAGCAGGCGGGAATTGAACTCATGCGGAAGCGGCTTTAGATTCTCAGTGCTGTGCTTTAACCCGCTGCGCCACCAGGGAGGGCCCCTCAACATTTATTTTTTACCAAATATTTAGACACACTGCCTATTAGGCAGTCATATATACGTTGAACGCACACTTTGCTGAGGGAGTGAATGAATAAATACTGAATTTTTGGAACCAATAGACACTTTTCTTATCTCTATAGCTATAACTCTACTTTATCTCTTCCAACCCTGTAGCTAAAGCAATATGTCAAATATTCTGTGAAATTTCCTATTACCTAAGAAAAAAGCCCAAGGGCCAAAATATCATTTACAAAATCCTTTATAATCTGGGCCCTCCCTGGTGGCACAGCTGGTTAAAGCACAGCACTAAGAAGCTTAAGTCACTTCTGAGTGAGTTCGATCTCCACCTGCCCTGGAGGAGATCCATATGGCGAGGCAGACCTCTCCTGACCTCTCGCTGCTCCCCTCAGCAGTGTACTTCGTTGATCTGCCTGTTCTGCACCCCACTCTGTCTCTGGTGAATCCTCTCACCCTCCGCATCTCTTGGCCTGTACCCCAATTCTGTACGAATAAATAAATCTTTAAAAAAAAAAACCTTTCATAATCTGTTTTGTATCTCTAGTTTCATCTTTCATCATCTCTCTTTCGCTATCTTCCTTACCCTGTTCTCCACTTTCTATGTTCTTCAGACAAACTGATCTGAGGTCCTCAAATGAGTCACCTCCTCTCTTGCCTCCAAGTCTTTTCATATGTCATCCCCTCTCTGGGATCAGACAGGTGTCTGATCCCCCATCATTCCATGTCCCATTTCAATTTCTGCTTGGTTTTCACAATTTTACTGAGAAAGTATCCCTTCTGCAAAGCCTTCTCTGACTCCTCAAAACCTACCTCATGGTTAATGGTTTTAAAAGAATTAGAGAAAACATATAAAACATCTGTCACAAGGCAGATGCTCCAAAGATCATAGCCCCACTAGTCCTCATTTATCCTAGTCTTTGTTGTTAATGAGAATTAATGAAAAAAATTAAGCCATGTATAGGCAAATCTCTCTAGAGGAGAAATTGAGCAGTTAGGAAGAATCTGGAATGTTTATCAGGTAGAGCTATGTTTCAGGGGCCCCCTGAGTCTTTGGGATATCAGTAAGAGAACTCTGAAAACAGAGTAAGTGGAATGGAGGATGCCAAGAATAATCTTTTTCATCTGAGTCCAGGCAAGATGTTAAGATAAAAGCATACACAGTAACTGTGGTATATTAGATACTTGTTTCTACTGAAATAAGTGACTCCAATACAAAACTATTAATTCTGGAGTTTACTCTCTAGCAAAATATATGCATATCCCTAAGAAATACATATACACACAATGGGGAACTAATACATGCTTGACCTATTGCTAGAAAGACAATAATAACAATCATATTTGGGTGATAATTTTATTTTTAAAGGGATTCTCATGTATAGATCTCATGCTGTTAAAAATATTTATGAGGACCTCACCTAAGGGGAGAAATCAAATACTGTACTAAAGTGAACAATGTAAGAAAATAAAAAAAATTCCAGGCAATTTGAACTTTCAGTTCTTGCCCAGTTATAATCTCCCGCTTATATAACAACAAACAGTATAAAACATATAAAATAATGCCTCTGCACACATTGGACCTAAGGCAACACAACAACAACAAAAAATCTCAGAGAGATAGGGAACAAACAAGGAGAGCGCAAGTTACTGTCTTGAGAAACTTTCTGACCATGGTACAAGGAGAGGCTTCAAAGCAGCAATATCTGAAAATTGAGGGGATAAGTTTAGGAATCTAAGGAACCTAAGACAGTTAAAGTTCACAAGTAAGTGTCTTGGTGAAGAGAGAGATGTGCAAAGAGAGAATTCCAGAGATCTTGAGAGGATATCTTTGAGTATCCAGCTCAAAGCTGATAAAGTCATACATATGAGGTTAAAGGAAACAGTCCTGAGACTCACACAGGATCAGGCATAGTGCTTGTTCCAATAATTCTAAAAAATCTTTTAATTCATAGGTAATCACATCATATCCTTAGAAGAGTTTTTGCCTCGGTTCAGGGAAAATTAGCTCTAGACTAAATGTAACTCTTACTCTGCTTAACAAAGCATAAAAGCTAGAAGCAAAGGATAAACTGTTTGCAAGTAACATAACTGAGTCAAAGAAAAATATCTGAAAAATATTTATATGAAAGCAATAATTCTGGTAATTTACAGAATATAATCCATAACATGCGACATTCAAGAAAAAAAATTACACATCCCAAGAACATACAAGTCATAATGAAAAGAAAATCAATCAATTGAAACTGACTTACAAATGGAAGCACTAAATGAATTAATAGACACAGAACATTAAAATGACACCAGCAAAATACTGCAGTAATTTTTCATAACTAATTATAAATTTGTTGGCTTTGGTTTTGTTTACCTTTTTCTAGTTACTTGAGGTCAGAGATAAGGTTATTTACCTGAGCTCTTTTTTCTTGATATGGGCCTATATTGTTGTATAATTCTCTTAGTACTGCTTTTGCTGTGTCCCATAAGTTCTGATAGGTTTTGTCCTCATTTTGATCTGCCTCAGAATATTTTTTAATTTCTTCTTTAACTTCTCCCTTAACCCAATAGTCATTCAAAAATGTGTTGTTCAGTGACCATATATTGGAGTCTTTTACTACTTTTTTGTGGCTAATGTCTAGTTTAATAACATTGTGATCAAAGTTACTTGATTTCAATCTTAATAAATTTATTGAATTGTTGTGACCCAACTATGTGCTCTATCCTGGAGAATGTTTCATTTGCATTTGAGGAGAATGTGTGTTCAGTTTTTTTAAGGTGCAGTGTATTTAAATGTCTCTTAAGTTCCCATGGTCAAATTTTTCTTTTAAGGCTATAATTTTGTTGTTTATTTCTCACTTGTTGTTCTGTTCTTCGGTGAAAATGGAGTTGTAATCCCTAGTCACTACTGTGTTGTTACCAATGTCTGTTTACATATTTGATAATAATTGCCTTATATTTTGATGCTTTATTTTCAAAGGGATAAAAGCCAATTTTTTTCCATGTCTCAGATTAGCTAAACAGTGAAGTATAATTGGAATATGAATCAGCCTTATTAATATTCTCCCCTCCCCAAAGAATGAGCATTTTTCTAATTTACAAGATACTTGGCTTCTATAAAATTCTAAAATCCAGTGCAATAGACTTTTAAAATATATTATTTTGGGCCCTTACTGGTGGCATGATGAGTTAAAGCTCAGTGCTGAAAAGTTGGTCACAGCCACTTCAGCAAGGGCTTGATCCTATCAGGGAGGTGAACCACATGGCAAGGCAGACATCTCCTGACCTGTTTATTGTTCTCCTCAGCAGTGTATTTCATCAGTCTGTTCTGCTCCCCACTGTGTCTTTGATTAATCCTCTCACCTCCCCTGCACCTGTGGCCTATACCCCAGTTCTGTATACATAAATAAATAAAATCTTTAAAATTCTAAAATAAAATATATTATTTTATCTATCTGGAGACTGACTGATTTTGTCATACTACAACAGTCTGCAATTTGATGTGAAATCTGTTTTTTAAACATCTTTTGATATATTTTTTCCTTAAAACAATACAGATAATTAATAGCAAATTGAATCTAATGGGCATATTGATTTTTTGATTATCTTGAAGCTTACATAGATAGACAAAATTGATTTAATATTTATAAAAATTATCAATTTACTTCTCTCTTTTGGTAACAGATTAATTTAGCTCATATGTCAGATTTATATGAATTTAAATAAGCTTTTGCCATTTATTTCAAATATTTTTGAAATTAAGGTCATATATAAATATTAATAGACATTGTTAACATCTTCTGTAATAAAATTCATAGTGTTATAAAGTCAGATCAGTATCAATTTTTCTTTCCTGTAAAACAAAACTTGTTTCTCTATCCCTTAGTATGATATCTTTTACTCTATTTTTGTTATTTTATATAACCTCTTGGTAATTAGATATTATTTCTCTGTCTGAATAATTAGGAGCAGTATTAACTGTACTCACAATAACAAGTGTAACCACTTCTCAGCAACTAACCAACATTGTTATTAATCTCATCAAAAATTATCTTAACTTTCCTCATTGTTTAGCATTTATTTTATTTTAAAATTCACAATATTTTTTGGTTAGAAACACCAATCTCAGGACAACAATTCACAGTAGAAAAGCACAACATAAATACCAAACTTCTTACTGGGGTACAAAAGGCTTGTGCCCCTATTAGGTAGCCCAACATCTAGAATCTGCACCAAAGAGACAATCCCCCAAAAATCTAGCTAAGGACATCAAAGGGGCTGATGTGAAAGAAAACCATATGATTGTGGAGAATGGAGATTCTGTCTTTAAAGGACTGAACAGCAAACCATTTGCCCCACGATCTAGCACAAAAATAGACTGAAGGGCACCTAGGCTGTACCTTAAAGATAATAAATTTGCTAAAATTAAAATGTCAGCTAATCAGGCAAAAGGTGTATGGGAGGGGTGGAATGACAATCTGTCTGGAATGGGAGACACTGACTGGTGCCATCTCTGAGTTTCCAATTGTGCCCACTTAGCTCCCATACTGGCAAACAATATTTTGCAAGATCCCTTTAATTCAACAGGTAGAGGACAAAACACCCCACACCTGCCTGCACACCTTGGCTATTCCAGTTGCTTCCACTTTAGCCACTGTAGCCCCAGTTGCCACTAGTCAGCATGCTAGGCTATTGCCCTGAGGTCACCTGTGTGCCACAGATACTCCATGTACCATGGCACCCTCTCCAACAGTTAGGCCTCAGATACACTAACAGCATAAAAGAGATATTCCACTTTTCACATGACTCTAGTTACCAGGGGGAGACTGTTTCTGGTCTGAACAGATCTGAAACAACCAAAAAAATAGTATATGACATTCTTAAGACCTTGGAGCTGCCAAGAAAAACTGGAAGCTTGTTAGACACACAAGAACTAGGGTAAGGTTGAATGATAATGTTCAATTCCAACACAAAAGTCAACTCTTTAAGACTAGAAGAAATAGCTGTTTAGCCTAATGCACTGAATTAGAGAAACAAAATGAGGTGACAGAAATAAATCCAGAATGAAAGAACAAGCTAAACTGCAGTAGAAAACTAAATGAAACAGGAGTTCAGCAAGATTGCTACAGAATGAAGATGCTGGGATTACCTCCTCTAAATACTCACAACTGGATTACAACAGCACGAACCCCAAAAAAACAAGGGAAAAGCAGAACATAACAGCACACACTAGGAGCAATGCTGAGATGAAATGAGTTAAGAAAAAATGCAGGCAAGCTGTTTACAGTGATAGAGAGAAGTACAACTCACAGGAAGGAGGGGCAGCTGATCTGTAGCGACCACCACAGTTACTTACTCAGGCACATCCTGAGGTCCATCACTATAATGAATGTGTGCACAAAGTGGCACCCAGGAGAGAGGGCACACTGTTGGACAGCTGTGAGTATGGATTGCAAAGAAAGGATTACTGGATTGAGCCTAAGGGTCTCAATATCAATTAACTAAAGGCTGAATCAGTAGGTGGGTGTGGGTAAGAGTGAGAAAGGGGGAAGAGAAAGAGAAAACAATAGGTTAGGTCACCTGTGTCTCTTCATAGACTGGACTACTCCCAAGGATGGGATATTCAAAATACTTGCCACTCTCACTTGAAGGACGAAGCCCAAAGGAAACTTGAATAAACCAGAGCTTAAGCACCTGTAAGTAAATGGAACAAAAACACCCCATGATAAGACTCTGTGCTGAAAAAGAAGACAACTCCTAGCTTGTGACCTATATCAACTGTAACCTGTGCCCAACACTGCATCTAGTGGTCAAAATAGCCTACAAAAGACACTACGGCCTGGAGGAGGGATCACTATATCCCCACCACACAATTCTGGAACATACAACACAGCAGGAAGCTTGCATTCCTGGTGTTTACTGGAATAGGTCCTTTGGCACCTTATTGCCCTGGCACTCTTACACCAACCAACTATCCCTCACTAGTACCAGACCTATGATCAATTTAACAGGTGCAAAGACAACAGTCTGAAAATCTCTCCTATTACAACCTATAAATATTAAAAACAAGGAGACAGAAGAACATACCATAAAAAAAACCCTGAGAAGAGTCTTCAGTCAGCAAAACTTCAGAACATGATTGAAGAGTTCGAGGTAACAGTTCTAAAAACACTTATGGACCTCAAAAACATAAATAAATAAAAGGATATACAGCAACAACAGAATAAAGATAAATAAAAATATGAGACAGCTACAACCCAATTTAATAACTGGGTAAGTAGAGACTTTTTCAAGTGCATATGGAACAGTTTCAAGAGCAGGCCAAATCTTGGGATACAATACAAATGTCACTAAAATGATAAAGATCACAAGATCTCTGATCATAAGAAAACATAATTAGAAATCAAGTGGTAAGTAACCATTACGAATGTGTGAAACTATAAAACATGCAGTTTAATAGCTATTTAATAAAAGAGGAAATCAAATACACTGAGATAATGAAAGTGATGACACAAGCATCAGAATGGGATGCGGTGGCCTTAAGGAGGAAGACAATTGCAATACTCATTAAGAAAAAAGAAAGTGAGAAAAATCACAAATAATCTAACACTACACCTAAAGTAACTTGAAAAGAGGAGCAAACAAAACCCAAAGTTGGTAGAAGGGAGAAAATAATAAAAGTTGAAAAAAATGAAAGCAAGACCAAACAGACTACAGGAAAAAAAGCAATAAAACTAAGTTAGTTCTTTGAGAAGATAAAGTAGACAAAGCTCTATTTAGGCTAACAAAAAAAAAATAAAGAAAAGAAAATATTAATAAAAATCACATAAGAAGAGAAATCACTACATATAACACAGAGATTCAAAGGTAAGAGGTTACTTTGAACTACAGGCCATTAAATTGAGAGCCTTAGAGAATTGGAAAAATGTCTAGATTTAATCTACCAAAAACAACCCAGGAAGTATAAATGAGCTGAACAAACCAATCACAAGCATGGAAACTGAAACTAATAAAAAAAATTCCAAAAGCAAAACCCCACAACTAGAAGGTTTTACAGATGCTTTTCACATTCTTAAAGATGAATTCATACCTTACTATTCAAAATGTTCTTAAAAATACAAGAGAAAGGGTCCTCCCTGGTGGCGCAGCGGGTTAAAGCACAACACTAGGAAGCTAAAGCCACTTCCCCATGAGTTCGATTCCCGCCTGCCCCAGAGGAGATCCACATGGCGCAGCAGACCTCTCCTGACCTGCCCGCTGCTCCCCTCAGCAGTGTACTTCGTCGATCTGCCTGTTCTGCTCCCCACTCTGTCTCTGGTGAGTCTTCTCACCATCCACATCTCTGGCCTGTACCCCAGTTCCATATAAATAAATAAATAAATCTTAAAAAAAAAATACAAGAGAAAGTTCCCTAACATACACAATATGTTTTCCAATGTCAGCATTACCCTAATAGCAAAACCAGGTAAAGACAGCTCCAAGTATAACCAATATTTCTGATGAACATAAACACAAAAATCTTCACTAAATACTATCAAACTGAATTTAACAGTATACATCATCAAGTGGGGTTTATCCACATAATACATTGAATCAATAAAATATAAAAGTCATACATTAATATCAATAGATGCAGAGAAAGCATTTGATAAGATTTAGCACATTTAAAAAAAAACTCAACACAAGATATGAATAAAAGGAGTCTACCATTGTATATATAAAAAAAAAAAGCCATATATCATAAACCTGGGCAATACAATGCTTAATGGAGAAAAACTGAGAGCTTTACCCTTAGATTGGGAATGTGACAAAGATGTCCATTGTTACCATTTCTGTTTAATCTAGTATTACACGTTTTGGCTAAAGCTACAGGAGAAAATCAAGAAATAAATGAGGGCCCTCTCTGGTGGACAAGGGATTAAATCACAGCATAATGAAGCTATCAGCTGTCCCTCACAAGTTCAATCCCTGGCCAGGAAGGTGATCCACAGGGAGCATCAGACCTCTCCTGTCTCTCCTACTGCCCCCCTGAGGAGTATAATTCAGTCAATCTCCACCCTTTCTCTGATGAATCTTCTCATTCCCTGCACCTCTGGCTGTACCCTGGTTCTTATATGCATAAACGGATAAATCTTTAAAAGAGGAAAGAAAGAAACAAAATCCAATTCATATAGGAAGAAGTGAAATTATCACTGTTCACAGTGCTACAGAAAAACCCAAGAACTATCAAATTCTTAGAAGCAATGAATGAATACAGCAAAGTATCAGGTTACAAAATCAACACACAAAAAATGTTCATAGACCTTTTTATATATAAACAATAAAAATAAAACAAGAGAACTTAAGAAAAACTAACTCCATTCATAATTACTTCAAAAAGAAATACCTCAAAATTAATCCAACTAAGGAGGTAACCAACACAATGAGAATGGCAATATCTTACTAAAGGTAATGAAATGGAAGGACATCTCAGGCTCCTGGAAAGGGAGAATCAATATAATCAAAATTACTATCTGCCTTAAACGAGATGTAAAGCTAATGCAATTCCTATCAAAGAAAATACTAGCAATATTTTCAAAGAAATTAAACCAAAAAAATTGAAATTTATCTGATCTGAAACCACACAAGGCCCTAAAGTACAAAAACGTTTAACCCTGAGAAAAAAGGAAATGAAGAGCTCTCATTACCTGACTTCAAACTTTACTATTAAAGAGTAAAGTAACAGTGTGGTATTAAACAGTACTAGTAACAATATGGTACTGGTGCAAAAATACATACATTGGTCAATATAAAATAATCAAAAGCCAACAAATAAATCAACATACACAACACCTAATCTATGGTAAAGCAGCTATGGCCATACAGTGATGAAAGGACAGTCTCTTTGATAAATGATGGTAAGGACTGCTACCAAAAAATATATAGAGAACTCATACATTTAACAAAAAGTAAACAGTCCAATCAAAACACAAGCAGAATACCTAGTCACATCTCCAAAGAAGACACACAGATGACCAACTGATACATGCAAAAATGCTTATCATCCCTTATCAAGGACATGTAAATAAAAAACACAAGACACCATTTCACACATGTGAGAATATTCCATATCAGAAAGACCAGAAACAACAAGTATTGGTGAGAATGTGAAGAAAAAGCAATACTCACACACTGTTGGTGGGAATGTGGGCTGGTCTAGCCCCTATGGAAGTTAGTATGGAGATTTCTCAAAATATTAAAAAGGAACTTAACATCTGATCCAGCAATTCACGTGTATGTTATCTACCCAAAGAATGCAAGAACACTAATAATAATGGTTATATACACTCCTATGCTCATCGTAGCCCTAGTTACAATAGCCAGGCTAGGAAAACAACCTAAGTGCCCAGGAACAAATGAGAGGATTAGGAAAATGTGGTATACACACACAATGGAATACTACTCAGCTATTTAAGAAATAAGATGAATTCTCTCAGACTGCAAACAAAATGTATCTGTGTTGTGATATTAATTGGAAATAGCAAGTATGGTGCTAAGTTTACACCAATAGAATTAGATATGTGCTATGCACATAATGAAACTAGTTTTAACCTTAATTTGAAAATGAAACTAGTTTTCAGTAAAAAAAAAAAAAAAGACAAACTCTTGCCATTTGCAACATGGATAGAACTGAAGGGGTTTATGTCAAGTAATATATGTCAGGAGGAGAAATACAAATGTCAGGTGGTATCATTTATGTATGAAATACAGAAAACAAAGAATCACATAAAACCAAGCCAGTAACATAAACTGTAAAATCTGACTGTATAATTGAGGCTACCAGAGGAGGGGGGGGGAAGCAAAATGGGGAGCGAGCACGGACTATGGAAGAGGACTATGGGTATCTTGGTGACGTGTGGTGTAGTGACCATACACCAGAAGGGTGTGATCCCATTCCTCTAACTCACATACAATGTTGTAAACCAGTATTATCTCAACCCAAAATTATTAAAAGATTCTATATAGCAAGAGAAAACATAAAACAAAAAGACATTTCATTAGAGAAAATATTAACTTATATAACTTAAAAGGGATTAATATCTGACATATATTTTAAAAGCACATATAACTCAATAAAAAACAACTAACCCAATTAATAAGTGGACTGTAAATAGGAACAGAAAATTTACCCTAGGATTTCCAGAAGATGAACAGATGTAGGAAAGAATATTCGTTGTCACTTCCCTAAGAGAAAGGCAGATTAAAACCACAATGCTATCACCTCACATGGCACACTGTTGGCAGGAATGTAAACTAGTCCAACCATTATGGAAAGCAATCTGGATTTACCTTCAAAAAACTAAAAATGGGGGCCCTCCCTGGTGGCGCAGCTCTGCTAGCTAGCCGCAGCCACTTCAGTGCAAGTTCGATCCCAGTGACTGAACTCAATCATGAGGTGATCTTCATGGTACAGCAGACTCCTCCTGTCTCACCTACTGCTCCCCTCAGCAGTGTACTTCCTCAATCTGCCTGTTCTGCTCCCCACTCTGTCTCTGGTGAATCCTCTCACTGCCCCTGCACCTCTGGCCTGTATCCCAGTTCTGTATGCATAAACCTTTTTAAAAAAAATACTAAAACTAGAGGTATGGCATGTCTGTTAAGGTGCTAACCGCATTCACATAAGTAGATTTCATCATACACTGGTAAATTGTAGAGTATGAGAACAGTAAATACTCCTTGATCCAGGCCAGGAGAACACTAAAGTTGGAGAAACAAAGAAACCTGCAGAATAAAGAAAAATACAATAAATATCAAAAATATTTATGGAATGAGTAGAATGAAGATATACTAAAAATTATTCCTTTTATCCTCTCAGTAACCTGTTATCACCACCACTTCAGGAGGTATGGCCTTCAGAACTTTGCTTACATTATTATTTAGTTCTTACAATCACTCTGCAAAGAAATATAATCGCTGATAGAGATTAGGTACTTTAACATCACATAAAAAATGTTTATTTTGCATAATATGTTTTGTCATAGAAAATATTTCAACTTTTGTTTGTATGACATATATTTTATACTTCCACACCCATGATTACATATTTTTACTATCACTCCCAGGCAACAAATATTAAAAATCTTAATAATATAAGCCCATGAATTCCAAAATTAACCACAACCTACAGAAACAAAAGCACTAACAGCATTGTTCTAATGCAGAAAACTAAAGCAAAGCAAATTCCCAAGATATCAGGAAAGACAGAGTAAGTTATGCCAACAGTAACCACCACCCCAAACTCATGGTCTAGCTAACTCATTCTAACGACAATGATGGGTAAATGGATATACTCTAGATTCTTGTCAAGGGTTACCCAGAAGAGGTGAATTCGGCAAGGGGAGCCCTGACATGTGTGGAGAATGAGGAAGAAAACACAAAGTTGTAAGAGAAGGCACCAACATTTTAGACAATTATATACTGAATTAAATTATATACATAAATTAAGTCATTTTAAAAATTCTTTTAACTTTGATTGCTTTTCTGGAACTCAAAATTACTAAAATTGTTTTTTCAGTTCTCTCCAGCTCTAAACTGTATGATTCTGTAACTTTAAATAATGCTTTCTTGTCTCCTGTTTGTCATTCCTGTTTCTACCCCACAGCTGGGCTGCCCCTGATTAAAGTTCATGTTGTATTACTATATCTTTGGACTATTAATTATAATAAATAATTTATTTCTAACCTTTATATCAACCAAAGCAACTTGTTCTTTGACATCATAAATTTACATTTACATGAAACAGGAGATATTTTATTACTGCTAGAGTGCTAAAGTTGTGGATATTTTCTTAGAACTGGTCTTACAGTTAATCCAAAAGTCCAAAAGGACTAATCTAAAACATAAACACTCAGCATATAAAAGTTTCCCTTCTCTCACCAGGATTACTTAAATAGCTGCAATAGCCACTCTATGTTCCAACTTACCCTCAGTGACATTTTTAAAATAAGTTTTCTTTTTTTTTCAACTGGAGGGGAGATGCTAATTGTCAAGAGAACTTCCACTTTTTGTAAAATTTTAAACTTTATTTTAAATAAGTCTTATTTTCTTTGCTTAAATTCATTCCATTCCAAACCAAAAAACAGCCCAAATTTTGCAACATAGCACACAATATCTGATATGAAGATACCACAGTCTGGTTCTGTTAGCTACTCTTCTACTCATCCCTTATACTGCTATTTCTTCCACCTTGATCTTCTCTTGTCCTTCTTACACTTGTAACATTCTTATTTATGCCCCAAACCACCTCTTCCAGAAGGACTTCTGAGATGCCAAAAAATGAAATTATCATTTACATCTTTGTATCTCTTACACTTACATATGTTGAATTATTTTATGATTCATTTGTTTACATATTTTTATTTGCTACTTGAGTGGGAACCATTGAAAGCAGAGATTGTGTATAGTATAGATAACAGAAGTCCAAATGCTCATTTTTATGCTTTTTGAAGCAGGTAGTCCCAGTCAGGAGGATTTGAAATACATCACTTCTGTCTTATCACTTGTTCTTTGGGTTTCCCTGGTTCCTTACACCCCACCAGTCTCTGCTTACTAAGGAAAGCAACTCTCCAATCCTTGGCTTTAAATTGTTCCAGAACCCCCAAGGATCAGTGCTAATTCTTTCCTCTTCTAAAACTACATTCTCATTCTCAGTAATGACAGCACATTCAGTCCTATACTTAAAATGGTATGTATAGGCCAATGATTACTAAATACTGACCCTTTTGGAGAACTCCAGGATCATTTGACCAATGACCTACTCTCTTAGATACCTAATATATCTCAAGTATTACAAAGCCCAAAATAGAACTTCAAAATTCAACCTTATACTGTGTTTCCCTCACCTTAACTCCAACCAATCTGTCAGCAAACTTCCTTGGTTCCTTATCAAAATGTATGTCAAATATGACCTCGATTGAGTCCCATTTCTTAGTCTAATGGAGCTATTATTTGCTTTTATTATAGCCAATATTTAACTGAATCCCCATCAGTGCAACCCTTTTTAGAGTCTATATCTTTACAGATTCACAAACACAAACTATGAGGTTTAATTTTTGCTTCAAAGCTTATACACCATTTACTTAAGATTCAGAACCTACTAATTAATGTAAAAAACAAGGATACAATAGTTTACAGTGACAAACCAAAAGGTATTTCCTGTGGACTACTGTTCAAAGCACCACCACTAAAGTCACGTTAGGGGTTCATTATTAGTATGCTATTTAGCTCCTCTAAATTTCACTCTATTTCCTTCTCAGTGTGTCTATCCTATTCATCAAAATACTGAGATTTGGCCCTCCCTAGTGGCACAGTGGGTTAAAGCACAGCACTGAGAAGCTAAAGCTACTTTCGCATGAGTTTGATCCCCCCGCCTGGCCCTGAGATGACCGCATTGAGCGGCAGACCTCTCCTGACCTGCCCGCTGCTCCCCTCAGCAGTGTACTTGTCAGTCGGCCTATTCTGCTCCCCACTGTGTCTCTGGTGAATCCTCTCACCGCCCCTGAATCTCTGGCCTGTAACCCAGTTCTGTATGCAGAAATAAATAAATCTTTACAAAAAAAAAAAAAACTGAGATTTGCTAATACTCTCCCAAGTTAAATTTATCCCCTCTCTAGAGAACCATCCCTCTGCAATGGCAAAGACCACCCTGTAAAGCATGGATCACATTACATGCCCTCTGAAGCAGGAAGAGATGTCCAAGAGAGATGAGACTGGGCCCCGTACCATATGTCCAGTTTCTCCTAAATGCATCAGTCAGATTCATTCAATGCCTTCAAAGAGTGACTAAAGAGCACACAGTTTCCTACCAAACTAAAAATGGAGTATGACAAAAAGTTTCTTACTATAATAATCGCTAAACTGCATTCAATTTTTTAAAAGACATTAACTGTGTAACTGGCTTACAAATTCTCCATAATAATCAAATTTTAAATTTCCAATTGTTCATTAGTGCTATTTCAAATTCTTTTAATTGATTTGCAGGATTAAAAAAATATTCTGATGAGTTACCACAAATGAATACCTTGACCTCAAAATTTGCAGTAAGTTGTTTTTCTTACTCTAGTGCTTTTATAGGAGTGGTATAAATGTTAAAAAAGGGAAGAAATTTATTTTAGGTTTTAAAACTGACTTTCCAGAGCTCAAAGTGGAAAAGTCAAATGTAGGCTACTGTAACAGTGTTTCTAATATTTGAACATGTACTAAAGAGCTTTGCTCTAAATTGTATTTACTGCAAAAACCATCAGTATAATATATGTAGGGTTTTCTGAAACACATATTAATATTCACTTAATCAATCCAACAAATATGGAGTACCTACCCTGGGTCAGGCATTGTTATAGCCACTCAGTATATATCATTAAAAAAACAGACAAAATTCTATCTTTGTGAAGTTTACATTCAATAGGGAAAACAATAACTCTAATCCTGTTCCCCTTTTGCAGTAAACTTGGAAGCCAGTTGTTGAAGATGGCAGAAGTAAAGGTTACAAGGCGGCAAGTTTCCTAAGTCACTGCTTCCGAGAATGCTCTTAACTAAAACAGGAATATTATGTTGGACTTTAGCTAAGTGAAATTTGTAGCTAGAGAACTAATGCTACCCTAACCAATACACTAATTATGTTTTATTTAAAATGTTTCAAAACATAACTTCAAATGTGAAATATCATCAATAATTAAAATCTTCCAAAAATCACCTGCTCAGGAGACCAACTATAAAGTTTTAATCAAGAGATCAGAAGCTATACACCTCAAGACTGTTATCTATCAGAATATAATCATAGGTACAAATTAAAGGAGGAACATACTTTCTGGAAAATTAAAGTATTTGCATTTATATATTGTTATAATACAATGTCACTTCAATCAAAAATGAATACTAAAAATATTTTTAATATTATAAAAGATGATGCCACAGAATCAACAAGAAGCTTTTTTTATTTGCATCTGAAATATTTTGATAGTAAATAAAGAATAAATCTCAATAATGTATCCCTAGTATTCAGTGGTTACCTTCACAAATTTGAAGATTTAGCCAAATAGTTATGAATACAAGAAAGGAAAAAGCAAAATATAACCATCTATCTGAATACATATTTTCATTTAAATAGCACTTGGCTATTTCACATTTAAGATCTAAAAATATAAAGAAAAATTGTTTATGAAAATATCAAAAGTCTAAACTGCAAAAGAGCTTGGCCCCTTAGGAAATTATAAAAAAATTAACAACAAATTTCATGTTATAGGCTCCTTAATCATACTGATAATCTGGAATTAAACAAAAAGTTTTTCTGCTTCCTTGAGTTTCTTCTTTCTATCCATTTTAGCAATTGCAGCCCAACGGTCCTCCTGCATTTTCCTCATCGTTCCAAACTTCAATGTAGGCCCAGGGGTTGTTAACGATGAAGGGGTCTGAACACAAAATAAAATAAAATAATAATATATTTAACTTTTAAAAATTAAGGTCTACTTTTGAAAACTGCTTTGTGAAATAAAATTGAAAAGCTACCTTTTTTGGCGTTCTGACAGAAAGATGAGAAGTTGGTGGAATATTATTCTTGTACAGTTTTTTCAAGGTCTCTTCCTCTGATACCATGCTCTTAAAAAAATAAAAACATATAACTTAGGGGCTATCGTGGTCAATATTTTATTAAAATCCAGTATGCACAGTATATCTGAAGAAGAGGAAGAACTGAGGAAAGGGAACAGGTGGAAAAGAAGGGAAAGTAGAAAGAGGAAGCAGGGAAAGGGAGAAAGAAAAAGAAAGGTAATTCAGTCTCCCAAGCAAGGACCTAGACTTTGATTCTACTAACTATATTCTGGAACAGTTATGAAAACTAAAGATCTTTGTGAATAGCAGTTTCCTATTGATTTCTACTTTAGTCTAAGAGTCTTTATATTACTGCTCTCTGACCCAGCCAAACCGTCCCCCAGTGAACTTACTTAAACTCACACTTAAGAACTTATAATGATAAGTTATAATTATAATCCTATAAAATTATGTCAATTATCAATTTAAATGAGTTTTAATCATCATAACAATTTTATGATGTAGTTATACTACTCTTATCCCCATTTTAAAGCTGAAGAACTGAGACACACAAATAAGTAACTTGTCCAAGATTACACATTAGTAGTAGGTAGAGCCAGGACTCAAAATTCATATAGGCTAGGTTCTGAATTCCTTCTCTTTAAAAAAATTATACACATGTAGTGAGGAAGTAATGCATTCACATTAGCCACTGCAGTTCATTAATGTCATATTTAACAAAAAATTCAGTCTTCATCATAAAAATACCCAGATTTTCTTAAATTCTTAAATTAAGATTTCCAAATGCAATAGGTCACAAGGAATTACTTTCTCAGATACATTTAGAATCAGTATATACTAAATGACTAGCTTAGAAAAAGAATATTTTAAAAATCTTGTAAACCATTAAAATTTTATTAGGTGAACATAACTGATTGTACATTGATGATTGCTCACATAAAAATGACTATCTAATCCAATTTAAAACAGCGAAAGTTTTCTGCCCTTACAATTTCTTGTAGCATTCATCTAATTTCTGTTCATAGACCAACTGTACATCTTTGAAGAAATATTCTTGAGCCACTTTCAAATTGGGTTGTTTGTTGTTGAGTTACTGGAGCTCCTTTTGTACTGCAGATGTGAATTTCTTGCTAGATGGGACTTGCAAATATTTTCTCCCATTCTTATGCTTGTGTTGCATTAACAGTATTCATTGAGGCACTCAAGTTCTAAATTTTGATGAAGTCCAAATTACTGTTACGTTTAGTGGCATATCCATGAAATCCTTACCAAATTCAAAATCACAAAGACTTCCCCTGTGTTTTCCTAGTTTTAGTCCTTAAGTTTAGGTTTTTCCACGGTCCATTTTGTGTCAATTTTTATATACTATGTAAATAAGTGCAATTTCATTCTTTTGATGTCCTAGCACCACATGTTGAAAAATCTGTCCTTTCCTGCATGAATGGACTTGGCACTCATCAAAAACAATAAACTATGTGTGTAAGGATTTCTGTACACTCTATTTTACTCCACTGTTCTGTGTTCCTGCCCTTATGCCAATATTATAGTTTTAATTATTAGCTTTATAGTAAGTTTCAAAGGTACAAATTGTGAACCTTCCAAATTCATAGTTTACAATTTTATTTCAACTATTTGGTGACTTGCAATTATATGAATTTGAGTTTTTCATTTCCACCAAAAAGACTGTTAAGTCTGATGGAGACTGCATTGGATCCATACACTACTTGTGTAGTACTGACATCTTAACACAATTAAAATTTCCTATCCATGAACACAGATGTTTTCAGGTCTTTTTAAAATTTTCTTAGCTATTCTTCAATTTTTTTCAGCAATGCTTTATGTTCTTACTTTCTTTCATCTCTTAAGTTCCCATGTCATTTCTTCTCTGATCCATTGGTGGTTTGAAGTGGGCTACTTTCTACAAATGTGAATTTTCTTTTTTCTTCTGACTTCTAATTTCATTTTAGTCACAAAAGATCCTGTGTAATGTTTATTTTCTCAAATCTAGTTAGACTTGTTTTGAAGCCTGTATACCTGTCCTACAGAATGCCCCATGTGCATTGAGAATATACACTTTATTGCCAGTGGGAAGAGTGTTCTGCAATTCTGTTAGATATATTTTATTTATTTCATTATTCCAGCCCTCTATTGAAAGTGAAGTACTGATGTCTAAAGCTATTAATGTAAAACTGTGTATATTTCTCCCTTCAATTCTGTACAGTTTTGCCTCATAAATTTTTAGGATCTGTTTTTATGTTTATAAATGTTTAAAGCTCTCTTATCTTTTTGTTAGATTGAAACTTTTATTAATATATAGTATCTGTCTGCTGTACTTTATGTTTAAAAGTTTAGTTTATTGGATATATATATATATATATATTTATCCCAGCTTTTCTAATTACTATTTGGATAGAACATCATTTTCCATGCATTCACTTTGCATTTCATTTGTATTTTTGAACTAACACGTCATATAGTAATGTTTCAGCCAATGAGAAGTCACATATATGATAATGATAGTCCCTGTCAGCTATACCATGCCACCTAAGTGTGCAGGTTTATGTAAATAGAGTGCATAACAGTCATACAATAGTGAAATTTCAACCTGAAGGACTCTTCTTAGCATTTGTTGAAGAAAACGTTTCATGGGCAACACCCTCCCCTTTTTTATAAATCTGGGAATGTTTGATTTCTCCTTAGTTTTCTTTAAAAGATTTATTTTTACATACAAGAGCTGGGGTGGCCAGAGGTATGAGAGGGTAGGGTGAGAGGATTCACCAGAGACAGAGTTGGGAGCAGCGGATAAGACAGGAGAGGTCTGCTGTACCATGTGGGTTAACTCTGTGGCCAGGGATTAAATTTGTGCTGTATTAGTTGCCAATATTTTCACAGTACTAAGACTTAACCCCTTGCACCACCAGGGAGGCCCCTTACCTTACTTTCTGAAGCACTGTTTTGTCAAATGTAGAATTCCCACGTGATATTTTCTTTCTTTCAATACATTGACTATTTAAATATGGCTTCTTGCTTCCAATGTTTCTAAAGGAAAATCAACAATCTTATATTGAGGATACCGTGTATATGATGAGCTGATATGCTTCCTCTATTTAATAGTCTCTCCTTATTTTAGTTTTTCAATAGTCTTTTTATAGTGTTTTTGATTAGAGTCTAGATATATCCTATTTAGGTCTCACTGGGCTTCTTGAATTTGCAGTCACTTCTTTCATTGAAATTTGGAATTGTAATTCTTTTTCTTCAAATATTCTTTCTTCCCTTTTTTCTCTTCTCCTTCTGAGACTCCCGTAAAGCACACATTGGTCAGCTTGTACAAGTCTCTGAAACTCTTCTTACATTTCTTCATTCTTATTCCTTGCCTTTACACATATTCAATAATTTCAATTGTCCTATCTTCAAGTTCACTATTTCTTCTGCTTACTTAAGCCTGGTTATTAACCCTTTAGTGTCTTTTCACTTCAGTTTACTTATTTTCAACTGCAGGATTTCTTCTTGGTTCATTTTACAATCTCTATATCCATTGTTCCCATTGTATTCCTACTTTGTCTACTTTTATTCATGTCTCCCTTTAGCTCTTTCAGCATCTTTAAGATCTTTGTCTAGCAAGCCCAACATCTGCACTCTTTCAGGGACATCTTCCATTGATTTTGCAAAAGCCATACTTTTCTTTGTGTCCCTTATAATTTTTTTGTTGAAATGTAGATTCTTTAATCTTATAATCTGTTAAGTCTGCAAATAAGAACTACTCTTTCCCCAGTTTCTTGTATTTATTCATTTAACTTTGTTTTGCTTTTGTCTAACTTTCAAAAATGTCTCTGTGCCAGCAATCAGCTTTAAGAGAAAATATGATTATCTTCTCAGGCTATTTTTCTGAGTCTATGTCTTTTCCAGTATATATGTGATACTTTTCAAAATTCTCCATGTATGTGGTGCCTGTTTTTGAAAGTCCTAGTCCTTAAATTTCTGGCTTGCCAAACATGGAAAAGAGAAAAGAAGAAAACAGGTGCAACTGGTTTAAATCCTTTGAAGATTCTTCAGCTGGAGATGGTTGAAACACTGGCTGCCAGTTTATGCATACCTTTAAGCAGCAATCTGCACAATAAATTTTGATATTTTGAGGACAAGGTCCTTCTTGTTAATTGGAGTGCTCGTAGGACACACAGAAATGTGGGCACAGTTGCTTGCCACAGGACCATAGGCTGGGTAATATGTGTTTGTTACCATGCTTAGTGCAAAGTTTACCAATCTTCTCTATGGTAATTACAGATAATCCATTCTTAAAACCTATTTCTTGTCATAATTTGAATGTTCACCAAAATTTAAATACAACAGCTAAGAAAGTTACAAAAATAATTTCAAGGAATAATTATAACCAGTAAAACCAACTGTGAAGTATATTTGTAGATTAATTTTAACAATTGTGTACAACTCTATATCAATCTGCTTATTGTGTTGTAAAGTTATGAGGCGCCTTTTAAAAGTGAAATGAAATCATGAGTCACTCTGAATCAGATCAGCTAAGAAACTGTCCTACATTCATACTGCTAGAAAAGAAGGGATTGCAACCCTAGGGTGTCTAACTCCAAGCTCAGGCTCTTTCTACTAATTCATTACGTTTTTATATATACAGATTTCAGTTTGAACTGGCTGTGATTATCATCAAAGATGTGCAGGCTACAGTACCAGACAATCTGTATTCAAATTTTGGCCTCATGCCTTACTAGTTATATGATTTTGGTCAGGGTACTGTATAACTCCATCTATTAATCTGTAAAATGAAAATAGCAGTGTCTAAACTTCTACAGAGTAAGATTGATGCAAGAAGTTAATTGAAGTAATCTACATGAAGTCTTTACAATATTGGGTTCATGATTTTAATGTTAAAATGTTAATCACCCATTAGTTACCTATGAAAATTACTAAAGTACAATTATATAAATTAAATATAATATAGTCTTTAGGAGCTTAACTATTCCCTATTTCAGGAAAAGTGAAAATAGGAGATTGAAAAGCTTGTAGAATCTTACAGATATTAGTGGAAATAATAAAACAAATTAAATATAATTTTTAATCAGAATCCTTGGCATATTGCTCCATTTAGTGTGATGAGACTTACCTGTTTTCAAGTTAAGTGCATCTAAGTTTAATTATTCTTAATTACCAGTATATGATTACTGATTTTACACAGCACAATTACTTTGTTTACTACACAGTAAACAAATTGATATAGATCATACACACACTTTAAAAAATACTGGCATGTATAAATACAATCATAAGAGGGAATAATTAGTGATAATAACTGCCAGGGAAAAGAGTGTCCTTAAACATGAATCTTTAATACATTAACTCATTAAAAATGATAGAAATCTTATATTTTTCAACCAATACCTTGATATAGATTTCAACAACTAATAAAACAAGTATAAAAATTTCAACAAGTATAAAAATTTTTATAATGCATATAACATGCAAATTTGAGAGAGGTCCTGAATATAAAACTTGATTATAGCAATAATAGTATTTTCAACTAAACTTTCTTTTTAAAAAACATGTTAAAAACTACTTTATAATACCCCACTGGAAAACAGTATGTCTAATCATCTCATATGGCAACTATGCAACATCAAGAATTTCAAAATTTCTAGACTTTCTAAAGTCTAGAGATTACTTGAACCTTAATTTCTCTAAAATGCTGCCAAAGCATTGGGTTCTGTTTTGTGGTAGCATTCTACTTTATTTCACCATCACAATGATAGGCACTATGTACATACACATATATACCAAGAAATAATATAGTTAAATTGTAATGTAAACTAATAATAAATGCTAATTATTTGCAATATTTTTACCAGAAGATCGGTTGTTTCTGAACTATCCGAATTAAGGTCAAATTCAAAAACCATCTTTCTCTTTTTATTATTTTCTTCAGCAGGCACATTTTTGTCTTCTCTTTGCTGAATTTTTAGTTTTGTTGGTGTCTTCACAGTAAATGCCTATTCAAAAAAGAAAACCAACACAATATCCCACCAAATCAAGCATATGATATTAAAAGGCAAGTAACCTTTAGCAATCAATAATTATCCATTATTATTGGTATGTATGTATATATGTATGTATGTATATTATTGGTATGTATTATATTGGTATGTATATGAGATAAATTTTTAATTCAGATATTTTTAGTACCAAAAATTTCATAACTTTCTGAAAAAACCTATAGTAGCTGTCAGTCTTCCTCCCCTTCAATCTACTGGAAAATAGATAGTGAGGAGAGGGTAGGGAGAGAGTCCACAGCTCTGCAGTCAACAATCTTAAGATTTTTTCCTAACCATAACTGAAACAAAGAACTGAGTGAATTTTGCTCTCTCTACAAAAACCCTTAATGATTCCTGAGAAATCATATTTTTGCTTATTTTTGTTGGAAAAGTATTTCACATTATACAGTGTTTAGTATTCCACATTACCCTGCTATTTTTAGAATTTTTAAAAAATATCTTTTAAAAGTTCACTGACACAGTGAAAATGGTGTCTAGAGAACTGGAGAAATGATTTATATAGAGGCATTTTTACAAAGTATTCTATGTAAAAACAGCTCAAGCAGTACCTATTAAGATGAAACATACTATGCAAAATGCTATAACTCAGCAATTCCATTCCTAAGAAATAGCTAACCAAATGCATACATACCAAATACTAGAATTTCTATAGGAACACTACTTATATAAGTCCACTCTGGGAACTTCCAAAAATTCATTATTAATACAATAAGTAGGAGTGACATCATCAACATGGCAGGGAAGGGATGCTGGGATCAAATTCTCCCATAAAAACATCTGATAGGGGACGCTCCTGGTGGCACAGAGAGTTGGAGCACTGCACTGGGAAGCTAAGCAAAGCCATGGTCACTTCAGTGTGAGTTCAATCCCCGCCCCAGAGGTGATCCATGTGGCACAGCAGACCCCTCCTGTCTCCCCGCTGCTCCCCTCAGCAGTGTACTTTTTTGATCTGCCTGTTCTGCTCCCCACTCTGTCTCTGGTGAATCCTCTCACTGCCTGCACCTCTGGGTTGTACCCAGTTGTGTATGCATACATTAACTAAATCTTTTTTTAAAAAAATCTGATAGGGAGGCGCCTCCCTGATGGCACAAAGGGTCAAGTCTCAGCATTATGAAGCTATCCAGAGCCACTGCAGCAAAAGTTCACTCCCCAGCCAGGGAACTGATCCACAGAGTACAGCAGACCTCTCCTATCTCACTCCTGTTCCCCTTAGCAGTGCATTTCAGTCAATATGCCTGTTCTGCTTCCCACTCTATGTCTAATGAATCCTCTCACTACTCCACACCTCTGGCCTACACCCCAGCTCTTGTATGCATAAATAAGTAAAATAAATATTTTTTAAAAATCCTATAGGGAGAAAGAGCGGCACAATTTCAGTGACCAACCTTTGGTAATGGTGCTGATAAAGTACTTTTGGCAGATGTCCACTGACAGTCTCTTTTGTCTTTATTTTTGCCATGATCAGCTGAGGTAAAATTTTGATATATATTTTGTGAAGGAGCAGCTTTAGAATCAAATTTCCAGTAACCAGTTTCAGGTGTTTCCAATAATAACGTCTGTATTTTCTGTGTTGAACAACAAAAGTTAGTAAAATCATCATAAAAGTTTATTTTATAGTGAAGCAACTAGTAGAAATAACACTAGAATAAACTAGAATATCCCAAAATGTATTATTGATTATATAACTTTGAATTAATTACACTTTCTTTCCCATTTAAAATAATGAGACTGGTATATAGCCCTTTGTCTTTACAGAGCTTCTGTGAACACAAAATATCTCAACTTTCTATCTGACCAAAAGTTGAGAATTCTCTAAAGAAAAATCTCTATTTCTGGTGACAAAAAAAAAAAAAAAAACAGAATCTGTGTTTCATCCCACTAGACCAAATTTCAAAGGGCAACTTATTTTCACTTTTAATCATTTTCTTTTATGTACTCATATTTTCTATTTCTCACTTACAAAAATATCAATCTTTTTCCTCTCCAACAGCTTCACTGTCCTCCAAAAACAGAGAAGGGATATGAAAGAAATAGAGGAATATTCAAGGAAAAATGAAAAAATGGCTAATTGTTAATTCAGAAAATAAACTGAAACCCATGCTTATCACTCTGTACTTTACCACTTCTGTAAGTAACCCCTAACTCCATGAATTCAACTAGAGCAATTACTCACAAGAAAGAATGGGGCATACACACACACAGGGTTACTCTAAAAGTTGGGGGCTGAATCTGCAATGAGTTTCAATCAAGAGCATACAGTATGCAGGATTACAAATTAACAACCTGTGCTACAAAAACACTGGACAAGGTTAAATAATATGGCCTTTTCTACTAAAAGAGCTATTAACTAACTTCCTGAGTGATTTAAAGTAAATCTCCAATTACCTCCAGACTTTAATTTATCCACATGTATAATCAAGGAACTAAAATTGGGTATTAATATTTTTTGCCAAGTTCTACTGATTTCACTTTATAATCTCTTCCCCAACCGTAATGAATTTTAGTAGTAATTTTTTCAGAGCTACATTTCTTTTTTGAGAGAGCTGTATCCTTTTCCCTACATATTTCTATATCACAGTTTAAATGAAATCAAATTTGATAAAATCAATTTTTCTTCTCTTTTCTTTAGCGTCATCATGAATCATCCTCAGATCCTTCAAAATGTAACTGCTTTCTTGGACAAATTTTGCTTCTCAAAAAACCATGAATGGCAACTGCACCACCTTGTGGCCGTGTCTGAAAGTTAACATTTCCTTGGTAGCCCAATAGTCTATACAAGTTATCCCCATTCAACAACACTGAAAATAATACACTTGGATAATTATGTATTTTCTTACAAGGTACATTTTTCTGAATGATACATTTCAAGTGATTCATATACACAGAATATTCATAATTTCCCCAGTGTATTTTAAAAACAGTGGTGTTTCCTATGTGCCAAGTCCTATTTTAAATACTTTACAAATACGGAGGAAAGGATCTCTATTATCCCTTTACAGATGAGGTAAGTATGTTTACTAGAGGATTTCAGGATTAAGAAATCCTTTTACCTTCAATTATAAGCCAACAGTTGTTATCAATAATAAAGATTACTTTGGTTCTGCTCTTTCTCAATTGGTTTAGACCAAATTAAGGAAAGCAGTGTGCCATTTATTTGGCCCTCTCAAAACCCAAAATTTGCAGAGGCTTTTTTATCTTTGTATTTGCCTGGATCAACTGATGTGGGAATTTTGAATCATATTTTATGAAGGAAGCTCTTTAGTATCAAATTTCCAATAACCAATTTCAGGTTTCCCAAGTCCAAATCTAAACAATCTAGATATAAACTTTAAAATTTTTGCTGAAAATATTTTTTCTAACCTGGAAATTTTGAGAGAAGAAACTATTTTAAGGTAATACTATAGTAGAAATAAAGATTAAAATTTTTTCTAAACCTCCAAAGGAGAAATGCTTTGAAAAGGTTAGCTAATATTTTTTAAATAATAAATAGCAAAAAGCAATTAAGGAAATAAAATTGTGCTATGCCTTTTAAATGTTCTTTTCCTAAGTATGAGCAAATACTCTAAATATTAGAAGATGAATTGGTGCCATACAAAAACTATGAGAATTATATAAAACTCTTACCTTGTCTTTTTTTTCTTTGAGAGTAACCTTATTTTTGTTGGCCTCTGTTTTGATTTTCTCCTATTAAAAAAAGAATATCAACTACATTTAATGGGGTCAATACTGGTAACAAAAATTTCAAAGCATGGCACATATTTTAAAAAATTAGCAGCAACAAATACCGGATGGTTTCACTCATAGCAGGAGTATAACGGACCAGGCGAGAAAATAACAAAAATAATGAACAACCATAGACCAGAGACATTCTGTGGGGGTGGAGTGGGGAATGGGACCAAAAAGGGGGGGGGAGGGAGGGAAATGCACGGGACTATGGTGGTGGCACAGGGGTGATTTGGTGATGGGAAACCCGTGGGGATTACAATTGAGATGAAAAAAAAATGTGCAAAATGATGTAAAAATAAACTTTTTAATAAAAAAAAATTAGCAGCAACAAATGTTGGCAAGGATGAGAGAAAAAGGAACTCTCCTAAGCTGCTGGTGGGAATACAAACTATGGAAAGTTGTGTGGAGCTTCCTCACTACTGAAACAAAGTTACCATATGATCCAGCATTTTCACTCCTAGGAATCTACCCAAAGGACACAAAAAACATTAATTCAAAAGGATACCTGTACCCCTATGTTTATTGTAGACTATTTACAATAGGAAAGATATGAAAATGACCCAAATACTCAAAAATTTATGATTGGATCAAGATGTAGTATACATACACCATGGAATACTAGTCAGCTATCAAAAATGATAAACTCATGCCATTCACGGCAACATGAATGAAGCTAGAAGAGATTATGATCAGTGAATTAACTAAGAAGGAAAAAGAAAAATATTGGATGGTTTCACTTATAGGAGGAATATAGGGGAACAAAATAAGGGATCAGGGGGAAGTAATAAAAATAAATTTTAAAAAAATTAACAGGCAACTATAAATTAGAGACATTCTACAGGGGAAGGGGAGGAAGAAGGACCAAAACAAGGGAGGGAAGAGCATAAGGGACTATGGCAATGGTGCACAGGTGAACTGGTGGTGGGAATTTTATGGGGACTACACATGAGAGGAGAAAGCATCATAGTTCATTGTACAATATATATAACTATAATGTAAAATATATACAAATATTTATAAATTATGTAAAATTTTTTAAAATTCAAAGCACTCTGTTTAATAAAGAAAATAAGATATAATCCTAATCCTTCAAGAGGCAGAAATGTAATGGGAACACAGTAGTGACATAACTACTTCAATAGAAACAAAAACATGCTATGGTAATATTTATGTAATACAAAAGATGTGTGAAATTTGCTTTAGGTGGCAAAAAAATGAAAGGAATTAAATGCAAGAAATAAAGTAAACAAATACAGAGAGACTTGAAATTGAAAGGGCACATTACCTAGGCTGTTGCAGCAATTATGAGAACAGGATTTGGAGTCATGCAAAATAGACCTAGATTTGCATTCTAAAACATTCTACTTTTTTATTATATGAGCTTAAATAAATAACCTAACCTTATAAAAATGAGCATAGTAACTAGAATTGTTTATAACACTGTTATGAGGATTAAATTAAGAGTAGGATACTCAATTCAGTACTTATCATACATAAAGGGGAAAAGGTAGTATTTATCACATTTTAAATTGTGAGTTAATTCAGTTTGTAAATTGCAAAGTACTATACAAATATAAGGCATTATGCTTATTCTAAAACATAACTAAGAACCTAAACTCCCATCAAAATATATAAGCATTTTTTAATACATGAGATATTTCTCAAATACTTAAGTGTACCTGAAAGTATTTCTACCTTTAAAAAGAGCACTTATATTTATGTGTGTTTAATATTTTCATTAGGGGGGTATGGTAAATACTTCAGGGGAAAAAAAAAAACAAGTTAAATGGGGAAAGCCATATTCTAAACCCTTAGCTACACAAATTATCACATTATTTTGTAATACAACATGTGAAAATTTAAGCTTGCACTTAAATTTTATGATTACATTATCTATAACTTCACAAAACCTACTTTTTCTTCTCTTTCTATTTCAAGTTGTTTCTTCATAGATGAAAGTTCACTTTTGAGATTAGATAGTTCAGTTTCCTAAAGAAAATGAAACATGAAGTACATAAGTGAACCAAATACTTCTCAAGACAATAAAAATCAAACTAGTGTTTCAAATAAATTTGCTTTGTTTCAAATAAATTTGCTTTATAGAGAAAAAATTCAAGTATAAAATATATTTTAAAAGTCCTCTGATAAGAAGATTGCTAGTTGAACATAACTAAGGATTTCATTCAAACAAGTTTTTGTATAGTTTGCACTAAATAAAAATTTAATATTATGTGTATTTCTCCTCATCCTATCCAATCTATTCAACCCCTGCTCTCCCAATCTGAGAGTTCAAACTTATTTGTAAAAGCGTTTTTAACTTTTTATTTGAGATAAAGAGCTGATATCACTATTTCAAAAAATGGTGACACTTTGTAAGATCCTATTCTGATCTAAGATTCTCTGATTCTACAGATGAAAAGATATTATTTTATTTTATATTATTCCTTCCCACAAGCCGTGCTGATATGAAAATTGGCTTTTACTGCTATTTATTCTGGATCTCACCAAAGATGCTTTCACTGATGCATGTTCTTGTTCTTTGCTCTTATAAAGTCCTAATTCTGAGTCTCGCTCCTCAACGATTTTGTCATATTGGTGCTATATTAAAAGAGCAAAATATTTTAGATACAATAGAATGCAAGTGGATTAAGTTTTAATAAGACTGATCTTCTTAAGCACTTAGTATTTATAGAAAATATTTAAGAATTCAGGTATATATTTTGAATATATTCTGAAACTTTTCAATTCCAGTTTTTATTCAACTAATATAAACAATGAAGCATAGATGACAGTCCTGAAAATAATCTAACACAAGAGAATGAATAATTATTTTTAATTGGAAGCACTGAATTTAATTTTTTTTTTTTCAAAAATTGGATCAAAAGATCTCAGCCTCTTAGAAAAGAGGCTGGTATCAGATCTAGCAAAGGAAATATAAGATGAATCTTGGACATTTAATCTTAACAGAAAGCTATCAGACATAAGGTCAAGTCAGAGGAATTTACTGGCCAGTTTGAAGAGGCTTCCACTGGCCAAGATAAGACAATTTGAGTATTAACAAAGCTAAAAATTATACTGGATAGACATATACCAAATATGATTAAATCCACAAGTTCATAATATTACTTAAATAGTTTTTAATCCTCATTGTTTGTGCCATAATGATGTTATATACCAGCAACAAAGTTTAAACATGAATAGGTAGATATGTCCTATCTCCTTTCCAAATCATGAAGGGAGTAAGTTTACCCCACAAGAGAACAATTTTTTCAAGAAATATAAAAACAGTATCCCTGACAAACACAAGAAACATAAGGCTTTCACCTATTACATTAATAAAAATGTGTTTAACCTAGACACATGGAAAGGATAAAAATATTGGCAAGATACATCCAAGTAGCACTCAAGCTCAACATTGTGCAATTATGAATCAAACGTATACAAATAAGATACCAAAGGTATTCCTGCTACAGTTAGTCACTGGTACATAGACAGCTGTCTCTGACAAATCAGAATACTATCTTTATTTCAATATTTTTATATATAAATATGATTCCAAGTAATCATTTTCATTCACAAAAAAAGTGATTACCTTATGTTTTTCCATAAGTGCTACCATTTCAGCTATTTTATGCTGACATCGCATATCAATTTCTTTTTGTAATTTTACTGCTTCTTCAGCTATTACTTTTGCCTTTTCAACCTATCAAATAAAATATTTCCTAAAATTAATGCACAAAAGATTACTTAAATTTAAACACCATATGTTCTATTTATATAAAATGCAGAAACCAACACCAGGAAATTAGGTAATCCAACTAGAAAAAGTATCACTGTTTTGATTGATTTTTGGGGTGTTCTATGAAATTAAGCAATAGAATAATACTGTAACAGCCATTTAATCATTTAAAATATTTACTTACTGCTCAGTACTCTATCTCAAATTAATGATATTTTAACTGCTATATATATCTATAGAGAGCCCTAAAATAAATTTAAATTTTTATCAATTTTAAAACTAAGGATTACTACTACATTTCTCTTAAATTACTAATAGTGTTTCAGTTAGTATAATGAATTCTCAAACATAGTTGATCATACCTCTCCCAAAAGATTCTCTTCTAATATCTTCTTCTCCTCAATTTCTTTTTGATAGCTGACAGTCATTTCTTTAAATTTTTGTTTGGCACTTTCTAGATCTAACTCTAATTTACTGACCTTGAAAGTAAAGAAAATAACATAAACCTTAGTAAAGACTGCAAATTACTTGAAAACATTCTGTACTCATTTTGTAGCTTTATAAATCTCAAAGTATACTTATTCATGGTGATTATGGTTGGATCATTTTTTCTTACATTTTTCGTATGTTGAGATATGCTTAATTTTTCATAATTTCTTGTCTTTTTCCCTAAAATATGCATTTAGTCTTAACAAGTAATATTTTTTGAAGAGTTATTTATGCTTACAGAACTGGGGTACAAGCCAGAGGTGTGGTGGGTGAGAAGATTCATCAGAGACAGAGTGGGGAGCAGACCCTGCAGATGTACTGAAATACACTGCTGATGGGAGCAGCAGGTGGGTCAGGAGAGATCTGCCACGCCATGTGGGTCAGTTCCCTGGCAGGGGGATCAAACTCATGCTGCAGTGGCTTTCGAGAGCTTCATAATGCGGTGTTTTAACCTGTTGCACCACCAGGGAGAGCCCAACAAGTAATATTTTAAAAGCAACCATATTTTTACTTTTAATGAATTTCCCAACAATTTTTACATTGTCTTGTCTCAGTTCAATATATTTACTGCAATAAATAACTGGTTAATTTGGACAGAAAACTCCTGTGTTCTGAGGGAAAAACATATTGGGATTTTTTTAAACAACTACTGAATATTGTGTTTCTATATATTATTATTTTTTACATCCTACTGTTCTTCAAAAATGTTTTCCTCACTTTTTCATCTATAAGTGTCATTATTTCACCAACATTCTCAAAAGAGAAGTATATTGTGGACATAATGCAAGGTTGATAGCTATTTTTGCTTTACTTGAGACTCTTTCCTGTTTTCTGACTTACATTGTTGTTGATGAGATATTCATGGCAAATTTCTCATCATTAGTAAATTTCAATTTTCTAGTTACCTTTAAGACTTCTGAATGTCCATATCCTATTTCATTATACATACACATGTCTACATGTTAATTTGTTTCTGTTCCTGTTAATTTAATTGTTATCCTTCTTATAACTGTGAATTCATATAACCATCAGTTCTAAATATTATCAAAATTATTTCTTCCCCCCAATTTATTATTTTCATCTTGCTAAACACCACAAAATCCTTAGAAAAATAAATTCATTCAAAGGTGACAAAAATAACAGTAAAAATGGATGGACCCAATGTTGATAAAGGCAGTTCTTAGCTTCACAGCTTAGAGGATTGCCCAATGGTTAGCCAAAAAGAGTGCTGTGACTTGGGGAAAAATTGCAACACACTTAGAGTTTCAGAGATCAGCACATAATGAATTTGTTTTCCATTCTTCACTTAACAAGAGATGGGTGGAAAGAAGTATCTGGAGGCTGTGGTTCAGGACAATGGGATACACACAGAGAACATTCCAGAAGCCCTGAAGAAGGGAGAGCTAAACAGTGTGGAGTCACACACCCTTGACTGAAGAAAAACAATGTACAGTGATTGGGATGCTCCATAGAGACCAGATCACCAGTAAAAACAACAAAAGGTACATTGAATTATACTCTTTCGTACCTACCCTGTGGAACTGGTGCTGGCCCTACGAAGCACTGACAATCACAGGCTGTGTCAGATCTGGAGCCCCACAGAGGAGTATTATTGGTGGTATCACAAACCCAAGCCAGTCCTACCCCCAATATATTCCCACCAGAGGCTGGATCCCTTAAGGCCCTTCCCCCCAACCTTCCAACTCAGCAACTGCAAGATCAGATTTAAAACCTACAGGAGCCAGCAAAGACTAAAAAACTAAGATCAAATAAAACCAAAGCACCACCCACTGGAAAATTAAAGTTAGTTCAACACTGTAAGTTAATTCTATATATACTTTAAAAAAAAAAAAAAACAGAAATCTAGAGCAAAGAATAGGCAGGCCAAAAAACACAACACATGGCTCCTTGAGACCTAAAGGGTACATGGCATCACTGGAGAGAACAACTCTCCAGAACCCAACCATAAACACATGTAAGAGTTTATCTCCCTATCAATGAGTTCATAATTCCTATGAGAAAAGGAAAAAAAGGTAGAAGGAAACACAGAAAATCAACTCAAATAGATAAAAGAGAATTCAGAAAGGCTAATCAGAAAGAGATAAATTTAGAAAAATAAAGTACCTGAGAAGTAAAATAATGAACAGAAAATATGAAAGCTATTTACTACGACAAAGTTAGGCCTTAAGACTATCATGTTAAGGAAAGTAAGTCAGAAGGGGAAACACAATACCAGTTGATTTCACTGAAATGTGGAATATTAAGAAAAGCAAAGAAACAGACAAAACCAAAAGAAAACAAATCTTTTCTTTCTGTGTTAATCTTACTGTGGATTTGCTGAAAGCATTTATCTACACATTTACGCTTATTCAATGTGAAAAACTGAGAAAGCATAGTTTACTTTTATTGCCCTACACTCCTAAATCTCTTTTCAAGGATTCCAATTTCACATTTAGTACTTGATACTGTTTCAAAGGTCACTAAAGAACCATTTCTTTGCAAAGAAATCTTTTTCTGTTTCTCTGAACAGATAATTTCCCTCTATCCAGTTTCAAATTCACTGATATTTTATTGTATTCAATCTTTTAAGATCACTAACACTTTTTTTAAGATGTCTTACTTCTCAGTTCTAAAATTTCTGTATGATTCATTTTTTTTTCTATTTTAAATTTTTTTTAATTTATTCATACAGAACTGGGGTACAGGCCAGAGATGCGGAGGGTGAGAGGATTCACTAGGGACAGAGTGGGGAGCAGAACAGGCAGAGCAACGAAGTACACTACTGAGGGGAGCAGCGGGCGGGTCAGAAGAGGTCTGCCATGCTATGTGGATCTCCTCGGGCAGGCGGTGATCAAACTCATGCAGACATAGCTTAAGCTTCTTAGTGCAGTGCTTTTACCCACTGCGCCACCAGGGAAGGTCCTCTGTATGATTCATTTGTAATGTTTTCCTTTCTTCACCAAAATTCCCCATTTTATTGAAACCATGCATTTTTCCGGTCTCTAAACCAAGTTTTAATGGGCACATAAAAGATCTTATCAGCAGATTTCAACACCTAATTCATATTAAGTTCATCTTCTATTGACTTATTTTTATAATATTCTGTAAATATCTTTGTTGTATTCAGTTTAGGGCTACTACAAGCTATGCTACTATGATTATTTTTATACATTTATCCTGATTCTATGTAAGCATGATAGGACTGAATTATATACTTTCTCAAGTAATTCCAGTACATTCTGAGAATTTTTATTTGCTTTCATTTCAATTATGATATTTACATATTTTAGTTTTAAATATTATGATAGAAAAATGTGATATTTTTGCTTCCCCCCAAAGAGTAGCTATTTAATATACTGAGAACCAGTGCTTTCCATTCACAATTCAAAGACTATTTATTGAGTATTTTACAAGTGCCAGTCACTGTTGAAGGAACTGGGAATAAGGCTGGAATGAAATAAAACAAAACATGACCCTGACATCATAAGCTTACACTACAGGATTTTAATTTTATTTTACAGTCAATAGCTCTCAAAGATTTTATGCTACTATAAAATAACTACAATAATTGTATATGTGCTTTTTTAAAATGTACATTATTTCAAGGTGCCACCCAAAACCTACTCAATCTCAATTTTCAATGTATAGTATAGGTAAAGAATCTGAATACATACATATATACACATGCAGACATATATTTTAGAAGTGCTCAGTGATTTTTAACACAGTTAAATAACTTTATTGCAACTAAGAGAAATGATTCTCCGAATGTCAAGTTAATGCTTAAAAATAACTCCTATTATATAAGGGTATAAAATTGCTTATTAGTATTTCAAAAATAAAAATAAATATCACAAATACCTTTATCTCATAAACATTCAGTTGCTTGCTTTCTGCTGTACCCTTTTTTTTCAAAGCCTTATTCTGTTGAAAGTTAAAAATAATTATATTTAGTACTAAGGCAGTTCAAGCCTACACTGTCACAGACTTGGATTGAACTACTAAAAAAAAGTATTATCCTCTAAAAATGTAATTAATATTTCTTTTAAGGTAGTTTTGTTTTGAAAATCACTACATACCTCCTGTTGAAGTTCTTCAATGTGTTTGCTTTTATTTTCAACTTGCTTCCTTAAATTGTTACACTAAAAATTTATGAGAAATAACAATTATTGTATTAAATATTCTAGTTGAAATAAGCAATTTCATACTAACAAAAATATCACAAAGTAACATAGATTATGTTGAATTGTTTTCCATTATGCTGTTAAATAATTCCACTAATGTCAAACCTTATATGAGCAAATACAAATTTAATAAAGATTACCTCAATACAAATGTTAATTTCTAAAGATTTTTTAGTCTACTTATAGAACATATGAATTCAACTACTCTAAAGAAAACATGTCTTTTGAGTTAACTCTATATAACAAACTGAATTACACATTAGTTGAATACATACATATATACATGTACACACATACATTTTAGTCAAGTATTAGGACAAGTGTGTGATGAGGTATAGAAAAGAGAAGTGAATTGGAACAGGCAGTCAGGCAGTAACACTTCACATTAGGAGCAGAAATGTCTCTATAGCTTTCTTAGTTACAATTGCAGTCAAAGGTAAGAATACCTTCTAAAGTCATTACTCATTTCTTATTTCTGAGATCTCTTTTCCTCTGGGAAAAATAAATTAATATTACATTACCCTATCTCCTAACTACATTCTGATCTCGATCATAAAATACTAGTTAAAACACTTTTTTACTTATCTCACTATTTCACCTGACTACAATATGCTAACTTAAATTATGAGGTATTAGTCTAAGAAATGTTTGGTATACTATAAAAGCAGCACAAATTTCTAAAGGATACTAAATATTATAATTATGTATATTGTTCTAATTTCCACCAAAATAGGAACGGGGGGGGGGGGTTTGGAGAATGTAATATCACTGAATAGCACAGAAGACTCTTATTTTTCTTGTAACATTCATGTACAGTCATAGTTACTATTGTAAAGCTAAATAATATATGGTATTACTATCTATAAATTATTTATTTTACCCAAATTTTAACAGTGTTCTACCCTTACAAATGGTTTACTTCAAAAAACTATGTAAGAAAAGCTATGTAAAAGTGAGGGAGAAATTAATGATATTCATTTCAATTTGGTTGGATATTTAGTGGATGCCTAGAAATTTCTTAAAAGATTTTAACTTACACAGTTCATTTTTTAAAAAAATAATGCATATGCATAGAAATAGGTAATTTTATTCATCATAATTATAGTTAGAAGAAAATGATGTTATTAGAGGTTATAATCCCAATAATAAACTACTTTCCAAAAGGAAAGTCAAGTATTAGGACAAGTGTGTGATGAGATGTAGAAGAGAGATAAGTGAATTGGAATAGGCAGTCAGGCAGTAACACTTCACATTAGAAGCAGAAATTTCCCTATAGCTTTCTTAGTTACAGAAATGTGAGAGATATAAGAATAATTGTTAAGGGCTTCTTACCCTCCCTCTAAATATAACCACAACAAATGTAAATGCTGACAGTATGAAATTTTGGGAAGGGAAGAAGACATAGCTAAAACTGCTCTTTGAAGCACCATGCAAAACTCTGAGCTTCTTCAAAGAAACCAGTAGTAAAAATCCTACATTATTCCTCAAAAGTCTTCAAAGGAGAATTCAGATTTCATTGTACAAGATAATGTATCTAGTCACATACATTGTTACTAAGTTTCTATTCCCAAACATTTGATAATACCTTGTTTTCTAGTATCTTCATTTGTTTATCCTTTTTTAAAACTTGACATTCAATGTTTCGAGCCTAAAAAATATTATTTGATATATTTTAATATGGTAACAGAATTTCTATTTTCTTCTATATCTTTTAGAAATGGAATTATAAAGTTGAGTCTAATATTTTGACAAGAAGCATTATTAGTTCTCCCAGTTTATTTCAATATCCTTTAAAAAAAAACAAATTGTGGGCCACCCTAGTTGGTATAAGGGGTTAAGTTGCAGCACTGTGAAGCTATCAGCAGCCACTGCAACAACAGTTCCATTCCAGGCCAGAGCCACCCATGTAGCACAGCAAACCTCTCCTGACTAACCTGCTGCTCCCCTCAGCAGTGTATTTCAGTAAAGCATCTGTTTTCTGCTCCCAACTCTGTCTCTGGTGACTCCTCTCACACCCACTCCTGCCCCGAACCTCTGGCCTATTTCCCAGTTCTTATATGCATAAATATATAAATCTTTTTAAAAAATTGTGTTTGCTGTTTATATGTTAATGTTCATCATTCTTAGTTTTACTCTGTTCTATTTTATCAGCTTTCCCAGTTTACCTTCAATTTTTTATTGCCTTGTATATAATGTTCATAATTTCTTAAATAATGTTCACACAAACAATATTAATTTGAAACATGTAACAAGCAATTGATAGGTATTATTATCTCCATTTTAGAAGGAAGGAATCTGAACATCAGAAAAGTTATGTATGGAATAGCACATATCTAAACTAACATAGACTGGGAAAAAAGGAAAGTAATAAAAGGATCTGACAAATACTTGCAGCCTGGAAACAGTTTCAATAGATAAGTTAAAATCCAATCATGCAAAGCTTAAATAAGTTAACTTGCCTTGCATTTTGTTTTTCTTTATCACTATTAAATTTAAAATGCATTTAAATTCTTACTGGTGGATTTTGATTTTACATTAAATTTTGGTTTCTCTCATTACAAACAAGATTAATGTTTTGAAGTGGCATCTAACATGAATTTTAATGTAGTAAAATTACCAAAATTTTACAAAATCAACTTCATTTTTTCCTGGCTGAATTTAACTAGTAAAATGAAACAAAAGATAACTTTGAGGGGAAAAAATTGTGGCATAGTCAAAAGAAGGCCAGCCCTACTACCTTTCCATTATGTAACCTTTCAAAGATTTTTTACACTCTGCAGGTCCAATTTCCTAATTTATAAAATGAGAACAAAAATGACTTCCAGTTAAATAAAATAACATATATAAAGAACCTAGAATGTTTCTGGTCTATTTTTTTTTTAAAGATTTATTTATTTATTCATACAGGCCAGAGGCTCAGGGGCGGTGAGAGGCTTCACCAGAGACAGAGTGGGGAACAGAACAGGCAGATCAACGAAGTACACTGCTGAGGGGAGCAGCGGGCGGGTCAGGAGAGGTCTGCTGTGCCATGTGGTCACCTCTGGGGCAGGCGGGAATCGAACTCATGCTGAAGTGGCTTTAGCTTCTCAGTGCTGTGCTTTAACCCGCTGCGCCACCAGGGAGGGCCTGTTTCTGGTCTATTTTCAGCCTTTAAAAATACTAGTTTATCTCATTATTAGACAACCCCAACAACCTTACAACCTTCTAAATTCAAATATAACTATGACATTCCTTAGTTCAAAACTCTTTAAAAACTTCAAAATCTTAAGCATAGCTTATGAATCCATAAGTGACCCAGCCTCATCTGTCTCCACCTTAACTTGAACTCATCCTCATCTCGCTCATCTTTCCCCACTCTCAAATTGTCCTACTCTCTCCACTATCACCAGTACCTTAAATTCCACATGTCATAGTCTGTCTCCAAGAATGGGCATGCAGCTCATGCCTGACCAGATTACCAGATTACTCTATAACCTCCCCCCCTCCACAATTTGATTCAGGAATAAGTGAAAAACATTAGTCAGAGTCCCCTCTAGAACTTTCAGGACTATACTACAGCTTTCCAACTGATTTCAATGCCTCTACCAGTCTCATTTCAATCTTAAAATTTAAAAATGTGAATTCCCTACTATAAAACTTTAATTGGATCACTGCTTTCCATCAAGATAAATGAACTCCATACTCAGCACCCAGAACAAAATGTAGAGTAAGTACACTCTTGCTTACAGAATGAATGTTGAATGAATGAAAAACAGCTAAGGCTTTCATAATCCAGTTTGTTCTTGCTATTATGGTATAACTTTCTCTCACCATATAAATAAGAGATACCATATCATTTCACATATATTGTACTACTCCACTTTCATAAGATTATTTCCTAAAATAATCAATCTCAGTTTGTTAAAATCACACCTACCAAAGTACAGCAAACTTATTAATCAACTTATCAAGATATTTTTGTATTACTAAAACATAAGCAATTCATTTCACTTAAAATGTAAATCAATATTAAACAGTGAACATTTATCAATAAGATTTAGAATTGTCACTAGTTTTATAAATATAAGCCATATAAGCAAAAATAACCGAACTTTGACTATATTTTTTAATCAACAGCCTACACTCCCTAAAGCACCTCTATTTACTTTTACACTAGTATATTTCATTAATTTAGACACATAAATGCTGCTTTTATGTTTTTGAAATTTTATGCTATAAATTTTTATTAAACATAACATACATTTTCTTCACTCTTGTCCAATTTACATTTAACTTCATCTCCTTTCTGTTTCAGTTCTTCTCTCACAGATTCCAGTTCATTCCTTAAGGAAAATAGAAAAGCAACATTGTGATAAAATTTATGTTTTTTAGTCTCTTTCTGGGATCTCTAAAATGGTTCACCACTATTTTGTTGATTTAATTTTTCATTTTATTTGGTAATTTTTCATATATTATTGCCAACAAATACACCTCTACAATGTTTAATGTATACATTGATTTTTTTATTGATTATCTGGATACCTGCAGCCATTTTTTCATTTAAAAACTTCTATACAGAACAAATATTTCTTATTTAAGTCAACAGTTATTTCTTACTTTACTGTTTTCTTAGTCATTAATTAGTCATCACTTTAAGGCATCATAATTTTACACAAATTAGGACCATAAATACAAATTATCTTAATGGAAGTTCATGACAGATAATCTGCATACACAGAGATCCTTGCATGTGCAAAAAGTGTATCTAGAAAACTGCAAAAGAAATAGTGGGATAATGAATTAACAGGAAGAAAAAAGGCAGAAGGAAGATAAAATTCAAGAAAGATTTCTTTCCCCATATGCTCATTTGTTCCCTTTGAATTTTGTACCATATGAATATATTGTATGACTTTTTAATTAAAAATCTGTGCTTTTGTACATAGGAAAAAATGGTGCTTTGTCTCAGATGAATAATTAAAGCAATGTCTAACTGTAGTCTCCCTTGTTACCACTAATATATTGCTGCTGGGTATAACCTGTATGGAATAATAGTCAATCAATTAGAATAAGTAGCCTGTGAAAACTGAATCCAAAATATTTAGTCTTTAACTGAGTTTTAAACACGTAATTTACCAACTGCCCTGGTGATCTAGAGGTTAATCTTAATGCTACCACTGCTATGGCCTGAGTTGAATACCTAGTCAGGGAATTAACTTACATGGCTCATCAAACCTCTCCTGTCTCCCCTCTGTTCCCCTCATCAGTGTATTTCAATTCTGCCTGTTCTGCTCCCCACTCTGTCTCTGGTAAATCCTCTCATCCCCTGTACCTCTGGTTTATACCCAGTTCTACAAATAAATAATGTTTTTAAAAATATAAATAAACTTTAAATTGCTATCACTTTATATTCCAAAATATATTTATATGAAGAGTCCTTTAAAAGTCAAAACAATAGGTAGTTTTGCAAAAAGATATTATCCTCATAATTTGAATTCTCTAGATTTTCCCTAAAATATGCCTTTATTTTTTACCCCCAAAGTGTACCATAGCTTAAACACCAAGACTCAACTAAAAATAACAGCTACTTCTGAAGAAAGTAAGTTAATCAAAAAGAATAAAAACATCAGTAAAGGTAGGATGAAAGATGACTTTCCAAGTATAGAAAATAATAACTATTAATATTAAAAATAAAGATTAATATTTCAGGCAGAAAAATTATAAGTGTAAAGCAATGGGGAAATTATAGAATGAAATATATTCAGATTCAATACAAAATTTTAAAATGTTATTATTATCCAAAATTATCCAAAATGATACAAAAACCATAGTTGGGGTAAATAGGTATTATAAATAAGATAAAAGATTAATAATTTTAATGTTTAAATAAATCAGTAAGAAAATAAAAATTTCAAATATTAATGGGCAATATGTTATGAGCAATTTTTGCAAAAAGATATTCTAGCAAGCAAACATGAAAAATTCCACAGTTCACTCCAAAATTGAAAATTCATTAATCTTGCCTTAATTGTGTTTCTGTTTCTTCCAGATTTTCTATTTGTTTCAACATTCTTTCTTCTTGCTTTTTGCTATTCTAAAGAAATAACCAATGTTGTTTATATTATTTTGATTCAACAAGAACAAAACTGTTATTTAAGGCCTGTAAAAAATAAACAGCTACTTCTGAAGCATAAAATTAACTGTTATATATAAACCAAGAGAGTATGCTATAGCATAAGTTCATACTGCCTTTCCAGTCTTACTTTAATTATTCCCTGAAAAGCTCTATATACCTGCTAACAAAGCAAGTCTCACTTGCTATTTCCTTAGTGATATTTTAAGACTTTTATAGTCTTTATTAATATTGTAGCTTCAAGGAATACATGTTTACTCACTCTTATCACTGAACATATAATTCATGTTTTAAGGCTGAAACCAATGTTATATTCCCTCTAAAACTCTTCCTTCCCCCAAGACATAAATATCTCTGAACTGTGCTAACACTGTCCCAAGACAATACATGACATACTATTTAAATTTGAGCATTTTTTTTCTACTGAGTCATTCATACTCCTAGGCAGGAAAGAAATGGAAGTCACTGATATTTTCATTTTTCAACTCACATGAATATGTTCTTGCAGTTTCTGGAGTTCTAGGGCCATATCATTTGTTTCTTGTGCTAGTTCTTTGTTCTCCAATGAAAGTTTGTCACAACTTGCAGTTACTTCTGTATTCTTAAGCCTATTTTTTAAAAAACATCATGCCAAAATATTTACATATGAAATTATATGAATTTAAAATAACCTTATAGGAAAGGACTAGGATTGTAAAAGAAGTAAGATTGGCCATTAGTTAATAATTTCTGAAGCTAGGTGACAGGTACAAAGTCATTCATTACTTCCACTATTTTGTACATATTTGAACTTTTTATGTAAGTTTTTCAAGATGCCTTATATATTTCCTTGCATAGTCTCACACCTCCACCCCTCATTTTATCACAAATTTTGAAGCTATACATCATATAATTTTCCCCTTTACTAGACTATATCTTAGAAGCTCTCAAACGTATCTGATTAAAGTAGTTCATGAGTCATGAATATAACAGAACTAGATTTGAACTTGTGTGCAACACTTAAATTGCTTTTACAAGGTCTCAAAAGTTCCACAAAGGAAGAGCAATTACTGTTATATGTAGGAGAGAAAAATCTGCTGCCCCAAAATATGTCTTCTTGACAAGAGGTTTGTTTCATGGGAAGAACTCTGAAGTTGGATGAAAGCTGCTTTGGATATTTATATGTAAGTGTCTCTGTAAGGCCCTCTCCCAAGAAGTCCTAATCTCCCTATGTCTTTTCTGCAAACTTTTTATTTGTTATAATTTTCCCCAGTGAATGTCTTAACTAACATTCCCTCTCTCCCTTACCCACCCTGCCAAACTCCCCAGTCTTAAACTACTTAAGATTGAGTTAAAGTCATTTGGGTGAGTTACTAATTCATGTTGGGTTCACCCCATGAATACACGAGGCATAAGTGTTATTATTAGAACTTTTATTACTTTTTTCTCATCAGTTTGTCTAATATTTGATTATTTCCCAGCAAGAAGAATCCAGAGGGATATGGGGCAATTTCCACTCCATCTGATGTTATTGGTTGCAACCAGGATCACTTTCAAATGAAGAAGTGCAATATATGGCTTTATGATATTATTTCAGGAGTACTATTCTCTCCTTCTTACACTGAAAATTCAAAGGAGTAAAGAGACAAGATGCTCATTAAGCTGATTATTTCTTATTTTTATCTAGAGTGGAGAACAGCAGCCAACAGGGAAAAACGATAATGCACACCACTAGATTGGCTATTTGAGTACTCTGAGTAATAACACAGTATTACATATAGTAAAATGTTTTCATCAGTTTTACTCTACAAGTAATTAAATTCTATTAAAGTAAGTATTTCCTCCTACTTTCGAAAGTAAACTTATTAAGTGAATCATTTAATTAAATGTTATTAGACAACACAAGGAATGAATTTGAATTAAGATATTTCCTCAATTTAAAACAATAATATAAGTTAGCAAAAGAATCAAGATAACTAGTTCAAACTATAAATGATTATTTATTAGAAACTAATCTAAGAATAGATCTTCTGATCTACAATGATTTTCTAAAGTAGACATTAAAAGTATATCAACTTTGTGATATAATTTTGATGTCAATGATATGTACTTCCCTAAGCAATAGAATTGGTAAGTTATTCTTAACTAGAAAGAAACTACAATTTTAAGCCCACTCAAATAAACATTAAATATAATTTACTTATTTATCTTTAACTACCAGAAAGATTAGGACCTGAATATGTAAGTTATTTATAGAAAAATATACATACTTCTCATTTTCAAGTTCAGTTTTCAGCTCTTTAACCTGTTTTGAATAATGTTGTTCACTTGTTCCAATGACAGTCAGTTGTATTTCCAAATCATGTACTTTTTTCTGGAAAAGAAATGTATGTAAACAAAGTATTTTTGTAGTTTTCTCATTGACAAACTGTGGTCACTCTGTAATCAAGTCATGTATTTGTCAAAAAAAAAATCCTAAGAATGTGTCAGTGTTAAAAATTCAATCATTATTAACCACTATAATTTAAACCATTACATATGATTATATCATAGCAAAGAGCAGTCACAGGGCCCTCTCTGGTGGTGCAACGTGTTGGAGCACAGCACAGCAAAAGTTGGCCACATCCACTTCCATGTAAGTTTGATCCCCAGCCCCGGAGGCAATCCACATGGAGCAGAAGACCTGGCCTACCCGCTGCTCCCCTCAGCAGTGTATTTCATCAATCTGCCTGTACTGCTCCCCATTCTGCTCTGACTCTGGTGAATTCTCTCACCACCTCTGAACCTCTAACCTGTACCCCAGTTCTGTGTGCATAAATAAATCTTAAAAAAAAAAAACCAAAGAGCAGTCACAAATGCATTGTAAGTACATTCTATCAACTAATATTTATCCAAAAAATTACATATAGTAAAATGTTTTCATCAGTTTTACTCTACAAGTAATTAAATTCTATTAAAATCATATCTTTTTTAAAAGATCTATTTATTTATGCATACAGAACTGGGCTACAGGCCAGAGGTACAAGGGAGGTGAGAGGATTCACCAAGACAGAGTGGGGAGCAGAACAGACAGACCGATGAAGGGCACTACTGAGGGGATCAGCGGGCGGGCCAGGAGAGGTCTGCCGCGCCATGTGGATCACCTCTGGGGTGGACAGGGAATAAACTCATGCTGAAGTGGCTTTAGCTTCTCAGTGCTGTGCTTTAACCCGTTATACCACAAGGGAGGGGCCTAAAATCTTACATTTTTAAGGAGATTTATAATAATAATAAGGTATCTTAAAAACTAAGTTTTTTTACTAAAAGGATGTAATACTATTATGAACTGAAAACATTCTAAAAATAAGACATTCTAAAAATGTAAGCTGAGCACTATTAAAACTATTGTCTAAGAACTTAAAAACTAAAATTTAAATATATCCATTAGGAAAGACAGTAAGAAATATAATTGCTATAAATCAGAGCATTATGCAAACCATTGATATTTCAAATGTTAATCTTTCTCTGCCACATAATAGGGTCTCCTATCATAAATTTCCTATTAAATCTGATTTAAAATCAATCATTAGCATATTAAATGTAACAGAAACATATACTTTCAGAAGAATTGTGTGGTGAAATCTTTCACAAAGCTGATACCTTATAGTCTATTTTGTAAATCTGTACTATAATAACAAAACATTTTTTTAAGATTTATTTATTTATGCATAAAGAACTGGGTTACAGGCCAGAGGCTGGGGGGGAAGGGGTTGAGAGGAATCACCAGAGACAGAGCGGGGAGCAGAACAACAAAGCACACTGCTAAGGGGAGCAACGGGCGTGTCAGAGGTCTGCTGCTCAAAGCAGGTCACCTGCCTGGTCGGGAATCGATCTGAAGGGACTGAGGCTAGTTAGTTGTGCTTTACTTTAACATGTTGTGCCACCAGGGAGGGCCCTAACAAAATATTTAAAAAAAAAAAAATGTAGGCTTTTTAAACAAACCTCGCTGTTTTGGAGAAGACCAGTTAGTTCTTGTTCTGTTCCTTTTAATTCTTCAATAATCTTCTCAAACTGTCTCTTTTCCTCTAAAAGATTTTGGTTTTCCACCTATTTAAGAATATTAACAAAACATGACAATCAAAGAACATACACATTCAAAATAATCAAACTGCCTAAAGAAGGCTGTGAAAAAAAGTGAGTTTCTCTTTGGCTAATTTTTTTTAAAAAAGAGAAAAGTCATTATTAAGTAAATTTTAAAACAATATAACAAAAGATTTAATGGACAGCATCCAGTAACATTTTTTCAATGCAAAATTAAAGACTTTTAATACTCCCTTCTTAGTAAATAATGGAAATGAGTGAAGAAAATTTTTAAAATAAAGATTTGTAACTGCATATAACACATCTAGTACCTTCTATCAAATCATGGTAGAGTATACTTTCTTTTCCACATACACAGGAAACATTCACTAAGATATACCATTTACTGATTTCTAAAAATAAAATCATTTTAAAAACCTCAACAAATTTAAATAATAATACATAATACCTGATCATTTTAGAATAAAACTAGAACTAAGTAACAGAAATATAACAGGAAAATCTCCAAATTCATGGGAATTAAAGTAAAAAATAAACACCTAAATGCCCCAGATAAATACATAATAAGCCAGGAATAAGAGGAAATCTCAAAAGAAGTTAGAAATATCTTAATCTAAATTAAAGCGAAAATATGAAATACTAACATTGATGGGAGAGCAAAAGAGGTTATTAGAAATTTATTAGAATTAAGCCTCTTAATCAGAAGGCTCAACATAATCTAAGTTTCTATCTTAAGAACCTAAGAAAATAGGGCCCTCTCTGGTGGCGCAGCAGGTTAAAACACAGCACTGAGAAGCTAAAGCCACTTCAGCATGAGTTTGATCCCCGCCTGGGAGGTGACCCACATGGCGCAGCTGACCTCTCCTGACCCGCCCGCTGCTCCATCGATTGGACTTCATCAATTGGCCTGTTCTGCTCCCCAACCTGCCTCTGGTGAATCCTCTCACTGTCTCTGCACCTCTGGCCTATAACCCAGTTCTGTATGCATAAATAAAGCTTAAAAAAAAAAAAAGTCAGCAAACTAAGAAAAGTAAACTTCTACAAAAAAAACTGAAACTAGAATCATACTTAAATGGTGAAACATTAGACGGCTTTCCCTTAAATCAGAATATCAAATGTATATATGCTCATCACTCCTACCCAACATCATACTGAAAGTCTGAGCCAGAACAGGATGACAAGATAAAAAAAGAGGTTAGAGTCCAAGAAATAAAACTATTCTTATGTGCAGTCAACATGGCAATAAAGGAAATTGCAGGGGGGAAAAAATCTCCTAGAGATAAAACGTGAATTTAGTAAAAACTCAGAATACAAGGTTAGTGCATAAAGCAATCATAGTTGTACTTACTAACAGTGGACAACTGGAAAAAATAGCTTTAAATACTATGTAAAATATCTGCAAAAAAATATTTAGAAATACATATAACATGTACAATATCTGTTTGCTGAAAACTAAAAAATGTTAATAATCAAGGAAGAGCTATTTAGTGGAGATATCATGTCCTGTATTAGAAGACTTAACATAGTATTAATATTAATTCATCCCCATTTGATGCAGAGCTTTCACACATTTTCAATCAAAATTTCAAGTTTTTCTTAGCTATAGATGATTATAAATTTTATATAGAAAAGTAAAGGAATTAGAATAGCAACTTTGAAAAATAGTAACAAAATTGGAGGAATTATACCACCCAAACTAATGTATACTATAAAGCTATAATAATCAAACCATTGTTATATTGGTGAATTCACAGACAAGTAGATCAAGGAAACAAAGTACAGAAAGAGACTTGCATGATCATGGTGAACTGATTTTTTTTCAATTCAATGGAAAATGGAGTCTTTCCAAGAATGTCAATATCATATCCCATCAATCCAGTGTTTAAAACTTAAAAGAGCTTTTAAAACCATCCACTTTCTTTTCCTCATTGCCACCACGACCATCTGAAACCACTCATTTCTCTGACTACTGTGGTTGTCCTATTTTAATATACTACAAGTCAAATGAGCTTTTCAGAATGCAAATATTACCAAGTAACTATATAATGAAATGTTTATAGTTACTCATTCTTCTTAAAATACAAAATTTTCTTGATATGAAGAAAAGATATTATTGTTATTGATTTAAAGGTCATTGAGTCCCCAGGCTCCTTCTGCCTAACTCTCTGGCCTTATTCTGCACCACACTCTTTCTTTCACTCCATGTTGTCCTCTCCATAGTACTTCCTATCAAAAGATCTTTGCACATAATATGTACTCTACCTGAGAACTTCCTTCCCCTCTCCTCTGAATTTCAGCTCAATATTTATTTTTTCAAAAAAGCTTCTCCTGGCCCTCCCTGGTGGCAAAGCGGGTTAAAGCACAGCACTGAGAAGCTAAAGCCACTTCCGCATGAGTTCGATTCCCGCCTGCCCCGGAGGTGACC
>NW_004567127.1:5402319-5405467 GCF_000260355.1 Condylura cristata
ATATATATATACAGGTATGATTTCAAATTCAGCAACATCTCCCAGTACCATATTGATAGATATCATATGCTAGAAGCACATTAACCATTCCCTTCTCACTCTTCATCACAATGTGAAATATTGATCATATACACAAACCATAGAAGCAGCTGCAATGGTTGGGGGAGGGTTAGCCACCATGGTAATGCCAGAAGCCTTTACACATTATCAATGCTGCTCTTCTGCACATGATTTCCAAACCCCATCTTTCTCTAGAACTACCCAAAGTGTCTCTGTACCTTAGAATCTACTTTAAATATCAACCTTTTCTGTAAAAGTCTTTTCCAACCAGTCCACATTGATACTTTTTAGCCTCCCCTTACTAGCAATATTAACACTTCAGTAGAAAGAAAAATATATGGGGCCCTCCCTGGTGGCACGGTGGGTTAAAGCATAGCACAAAGAAGCTTAAGCCACTTCCGCATGAGTTCGATCCCCACCTGCCCTGGAGGAGATCCACATAGCGCGGCAGACCTCTCCTGACCCGCCCGCTGCTCCCAGTGTACTTCGTCGATCTGCCTGTTCTGTACCTCACTCTGTCTCTGGTGAATCCTCTCACCCTCCACATCTCTGGCCTGTACCCCAGTTCTGTATGAATAAATAAGTAAATCTTTAAAAAAATAAAAAAAAAAAAAGCTTCTCCTGACCTAATTCAAATGCCTTTATTATAGGTCTCATAATACTCTGAGTCCTTTGTTAGCCTTGTCACTACTGTAATAATACCTTTGAGCTTTCTGATTATATTTAAGTGATTGTTTCGTGCCCATAGTTCCATGAAAGCAAGAATAGGCATCTATTTGTTCCCCAGTATATCCAAGAGTAAGGTAAAAGAGGAATTCAACAAATATTTATTAAATGAATAGATACATTATTTATTCCTCAGGCACCCTAAATAGTGTAAAATTACTTTCCCCGTTTCACAGATGAAAAAACTGAGGTATCAAGAGTTTAGATCAATTGCTCCAGGTCTAATTAATGACTTGAGTACCAGTCAAAGCATTCTGATTCTGAAGACCAAGATATTAATTAGGCTACATCTGTTCAAATGTTACAAAATCCTAAACCAACCCATATCTATGTGGCAGTGATTCTTTACATTAAAAGCAATGCATTAGTACTTCATTCATTCAACAAGTATGTATAAAGTGCTTACAAAGTGTCAATCACTGTGTTAAGTATTGGGATTACAGGGTGAACAAGACACAGGCTTTCTTAGTTTTTATTGAAATATAGAATAATTCTACCATCATATTTACTGAGTACCCACTGTATGCCATCTTACTGTGCTAATGGAAAATCTAAAGGATGAACAAAGCTTTCAATTATACCAAAAATAAATTAATTTCATTTGTGATAAGTATTATAAAGAAATAGTTTAATGTGCTAAGAAACAAATAATACAAAGATGTGAACTTAGAACTACGATATAAAGTATAAATATGCAAAATGAATTGAAAGCAATGTAAACATTACTATTTATAGGAGTTTGTGCAAAAGCAAATCAATAAAAGAAAGGACAAAGATTTGGAAATAATGCTTCCTAAGAGATGGAAGAATGAAGTGTTCCAGAATTAAATGTGATAAGCTACCCCAAAATCAAGTATTTGTAATTATAAATAATATTGCCTATATACCATGGGTTGGCAAACTGCAGCCTACAAGAAAAAATCAAGTCTCATTTGGCAAGCACTTGACCTAAGAGTGATTTTCACATTTCAAAAGGTTATGAAAAATGAAACAAAAGAGGACGACAAAGAGAAAGTGGAGAAAAGGAGGGAATTAACATTTTGTACATACCTTACAAAACTTAAATTTTTACTATCTACTCCCAATGTTTACTATCTACCAAAATGTTTACCAACCCATGCTGTATACAATGTAATCAATTACAATATAATAAAAACTTATCCTAGCATATTCATTAAACATGATCCTACCCACACTCAATGTCACCAACACCCAATTTGTAGCGCAGTATATATCATACATATCTTTCTCAAAATCACAGCTTTGAGGCTCAGAGGTATCAGAGGCATACCAAATTTATGTGTCAGCCACATGAGGTATATTTGATATATTACACTGTCTAAACATGTTCAAATAATATGAGTACTTCCTTAGGGTAATTATCGAGATTTATAAAAATTGATACAAGTGGCCCTCCCTGGTGGCGCAGTGGGTTACAGCACAGCACTGAGAATCTAAAGCCGCTTGCGCATGAGTTCGATCCCCGCCTGCCCCGGAGGTGACCACATGGCGTGGCAGACCTCTCCTGACCCGCCCACTGCTCCCCTCAGCAGTGTACTTCGTAGATCTGCCTGTTCTGTTCCCCGCTCTGTCTCTGGTGAAGCCTCTCACTGCCCCTGAGCCTCTGGCCTGTGTACCCCACTTCTGTATGTACAAATAAATAAATCTTTAAAAAAAAATGAATGTAATTTTTTATATTTTAATTGAAAAAAACTAATGTATAATTTTTTTGAAAATTGCTACATATTAATAAGAAACTACTTACTTACCAGTATTTTTTTCAATTCTTCAAGTTCTACCTCCTTGTTAACTTTAAGTTTAGCCATCTCTTCTAAAATAAACAAAATAATATGAATGTGTTAAAAGTTGAATTAAAAGAATCAGAAAGAAGAGACATGAACTAATACTATTTGAGAGGGAAAACCTAAAGATACAGACTGATACAACTTGAGTACTGAAAAGTACAGGAGTACAGAAAATCCTCCAAGATTTTTTAGTTTTGAAAACTAAACAGCCAAAGAAGGAAATAATCTAATACTACAATTTTTTTTTAGTCAAAACATCTTTATTTTAATCTATAAAGAACTGTTCTTTTCCCAACATAATCATGATTAACTTACAAAACTGGACATTTACATTATATTTTCAACATGTTTCCTTCTGGTGGGAAACTTAGTTTCATGGACTCCAAATATTGAAAGGTTAATATATATATATATATATATATATATATATGTATATATATATACATATATATATATTTGTGTGTGTGTATGCATGTATGGATACACACACACCCATATATATCCATATATATACTTTTTTTTTTAAGATTTATTTATTTGTGCATACAGAACTGGGG
>NW_004567127.1:5406138-5416102 GCF_000260355.1 Condylura cristata
TGGTGAATCCTCTCACCCTCCACATCTCTGGCCTGTACCCCAGTTCTGTATGAATAAATAAGTAAATCTTTAAAAAAATATACATATATATGAACGCTCATCACAAAACGTAACTGTGCATAAAATGCAAATAAGCATTTTATATAAATCTACAAATGTGTATTGTTTAATTCTTTATACAACATACATAAAGCATAAAAATAAAAACAAAATTTTAATATTTCTATCCCTCATTCTAATAGAATTCTAGCTCACTCCCCCTCATTCTGGTAACATTGCTCTAAATTTTGTTGTGTGTTCACTCTTTCTTCCCACCATAACTATAGATTTCTCAAGAGCATGGTATTTTACTTCTTGTATATGTTTCCAGAGTACCTAATGTTAATGAACACACATAGAAGAATCAATTCACAAAAATACATATTATTTCGCCAGTTCCAAAATTCCCTATTCAAAGTTTTCATATTGTTTAAATGAGAAAAATCATTTCAAGGATTTAAATTGTTTAATATGACCATTACTGTCACTTGATTTCAGTATCAGACCAAATTGTTATAAATATCTTTTTTTTTTTTTTAGATTTATTTATTCATATAGAACTGGGGTAGAAGCAAGAGGTGCAGGGGCAGTGAGAGGCTTCACCAGAGAAAGAGTGGGAAGCAGAACAGGTATATGTACTGAAATACACTGCTGAGGGGAGCAGCAGATGGGTCAAAAGAGATCTGCCATGCCATGTGAATCCCCTCCGGGGGTGGGGATCAGACTAGCACGGAAGTGGCTGCGTTAGCTTGCACTACTGCATCCTAACCCACTGCACCACCAGGGAGGGCCCATAAATATCTTTTTTTAAGATGTATTTATTTATGCATACAAGAACTAGGGTGTAGGCCAAGGTGTGAGGGGGGCAAAAGAGATGGGAGGATTCACCAGAGACAGAGTAGGACAGAACAGGCATGTGTACTGAAATCCACTGCTGAGGGGAGCAGCGGTGAGACAGGAGAGGTCTGCTTCACCATGTAGGTCAGCTCCCCATAGAACTCACGCTGCAGTGGCTACAAACAGCTTGATAGTTCAGTCTTTAACGCCTGCACCACCAGGGAGGCTCTATTATAAATATCTTTTAAAGATATTTAAGGACTAAAATTATCTCTTAGTATACAACATTCAACTGAACAATTCTAAAGAAATATAAGCACGGATTTAAGAGTATCAAATGATCTGATTGACTGGAAAATACATTTACAGCTACTATAATACTAAATACTAAAAACTAAAATTATTTACCGTTGGCTAGTACAATTTTGTAAGTCAAAGGTTAATCTAATCTATAGTTGGAAATTAAGCACTGCAAAGGGAAAGTTTAGCTTAAAAGTTCAAATGCCCAAAACAAGGCAATATTATAATTACTTTAATTATAAAAGTATTCAAAGTTAATAACAAACTTATAGAAATGTAGAGATATTCTGAAAAATACCTGCCAATTCATGAACTACTTTAACTGATAAAAAATAATGTAGTAATGAAAGTTGAAAAATATGTGTGTTTATGTCTGGACAAGGGTTATACATGTTATTCTGTAAATCTTACCCAGTTCATTCGATTTCTTCTCAAGTTCCATGGTAAGTATTTTCAGTTGATCTTCACTTTGTTTCAATCTTGTAAAAGACATAAGTTTAAATATAAAATATTATTTTAGTCAGAATTCATCTAGTAATTAAATGTAGTATAATTTAGCAACAATATATAGCATAGATTCACTCATTCAATTATCAAATATTTTTGAGTACCTACTCTATGCCAAATAGTTTGGAACATTTCAAAACATTACCATTATAATTTCATATTTGTATACTGATTACAGCTATATAAAACCTTAAGCTATGGTAATAATTTATCTTTTAGTTAATGATGATTATCAAATTATACATCCTAGAATTTGAAAGGAATTGTGTATGTTATTCCTACCATACTGAATTCTATCTTAGGAACAATATAAGAACTTGTACAATTCATATATCTTTCTTGACTTTCCATATCTCTATCTACACAACTGAGGTAATTAGAACAGTTTACATGTTAAACTTCGAAAATCAAGATTATAGCAGATTAACTAGAAAACAGCTTGCTACCTTCACCACACACAAAACAATAAACAGACCCAATTCATGAATTCAAAGAGAAGCTTGTATTTTCTCTTTTACCCTATCAGCTTTAATTCCCCATCAGCTAATAAATTACTCATAGCAGACTTACATGAGTATTTCTATGATACAAAGTAGTGTAAAAGAAAACTAGCTTTAGACAAACTCCTACTTAGATGAAATGCAAGTAAATAATGTATTTTACATTTAAGTCCATCATAATCATTATTAATTAAATAAAAATGTTTAAGCACCTACTCTGTCAAGCTAGTTGCTAATTTTATAAGCCAGAAAGAATATTATAGATCCCACAATAGTTTCTTAAGACTCTACAAAAAAAAACTATTTCTATAATGCAAATAATCCAATTTCATGTTAGATCACTGCAACATCAGTACTTACAAACTTGAGTTTATAGCATGACTCTACAGTAAAGCATGTACAGGAATTATAGACTAACTTTCAGTATCTTTTCCTAGGATACCAGCACACACAATGCAAGCTTTAAAAATGTATTCCCGTTTTATACACTTAAAAAAAGAAACTTGGTTACAGTTGTTATGGGAATTAAAAATCAGTTGACAATGAAAGGAACTGAATATTAAGAGAAAATCTTTTTATTCAGCAAAATAAGAAAATATTTTACCCTTGCTGTTCTGCTGTCAATAATTCTTTCAAGTTGCTGATGGTACTTTTAAGTTCAGTAACCACAAATGCATGAGCAGCTTTAGCTTTATTAAATTCTTCCATCTGAGCTTCTTTTTCTCCAGTGAGCTGATATATTTTTTTGGTTGCTATCTGTAAATCTTCCTCTAACGCCTTTTGAGTACTCTAAATGAAATAAAGCACAAAAGCTACAATCCAAGTACCTTAAGGATAAAAGCTGAACTCATCTGCTTCTATAATTTGCTGCCTCTCCCTTCCCCCTTGCCCTTTCTGTTCACCCAGGTCAATCTATAATGCCCACACACTACTCTTAACTTCAATTCACACCTCTATTAATTCCACCTATAATCCCAAACTCTCCATAGAATCTTCCTATTTTAGTTCTTACACTTATTGTAGCAAGTTGCCTGAATCACTCTACTGGTACCTACTATAGTTTTGTATTTTAGTTATACTTCTGATGTGTTTTTATGCAAGGTCACTAATTCAATATAAGCATTTGTAGTCTGAGACTGTATCTTCACTAATTGAAGCTCCAGGTCCTTGTGCATTATTAATATTCACTAAATATCTGCTGACCAATTGATAATGTGACATTTATCACATGATGATCAGTATATATATCATACCACATTTCTTTGCAAAGATATCTTAACATCTTCTAGTTCAGATGTCAAACGATCTTGCTTCTCATTTGATTCTTTTAAATTTTCATTTTGCAATTCTATAAGAAAAAGTTGTATTGGTAAGTTGTACTTAGTAGAATATACAGACACAAAAATATTCTTTGTAATAATTACATTCCCCCTTATATTAGGTACTCCAAAATAAGACAGAGTAATGCAAGTATAAATGTACTAATAATGGTCATCAAATTTTATTGACAAAGTAGATATATAAGAATGTTTGGTGCTACATTTTTAATAATAACCAACATTCAAGCATATAAATTAAATTATGGTGGTATACATATACACAGTGATATACTGTGTAGTCACCTATAAATGATAGACTTGATTATTTATAAAATAAAAGAATAAAAATGGTAAATTAAAAATAGTATTTATATAAATAGTACCCATGGAAGGATACACAATACTAAATACAGGAATAATAAAATGTTTTTTTTAAATAAGCTCTAATGTTAAAATTATTCATGATTTTATTTACAATCAAAAAGATAAAATCATAAAAGGATCTACATGACTTGCTCAGCAATATAATCTTCATAAGTGTAGGGCATAAAAAACAATGAAAGATGTTAAGCAACAGAATAATGTTTCAATTTTTAAATTCCATACTGAAAAATCTATGGGAATGAAAGGTTTAGTGGTCCAAATCTTGAAAAAAAAAAAAACAGGAAAAGTAAGTCTGGAAAGAGAGCTAATAGTGTTCATTATAATACTACTTATTATAAGCTGGTATTAAGAGTATTAGAGAAATCATATCGCAGACTAGTTCTTAAGCATGTGTGGAAACTGTATGCTATTTGAATGCTCTAAAAAAAAAAAAATTCCAAGACAAAAGAGCCAGAGTAGGAGTAATAGCCTAGAGAAGAGGAAGAAGGAAGTAGAAGAGGTAGTAGACAGGTGGGTGGAAATGAGAAGTAGATTCCCCAGAAGTATTATTTCCCAGAAGTGAAATAACTGGATAAAAGGATGTTTACCCTGTGTATATAAGTCTGAGTCTCACTGCTGAGAAAAACACGATTGTTACTAAGAGCAGAGGGAGGAAGGGATGAATATGAGAGGTCAATATGATAATAGTGAATATCAGTAGAATTATGGTCATGGGTATAGTATGCTATGAGGCTGTATTCCAAAAACTAAAAAAATATTATATACCTATATAAAATTAATAAAAATGTTAGTTAAAAAAAGATTAGGGAGTTCACTAGAATTTAGCTAATAGATCTGAAGTGAAGTGGACATAGGAGTATCATTTTGGGTAGAAGTAGCCAAATGCTCATATGATAAGATAGAAAGTATATAAAATGTAAGGGAAATTAGGGCCCTCCCTGGTGGCACAATGGGTTGGGACGCAGCACTGCAAGCTGGCTGCAGCCGCTTGAGTGTAAGTTAGATCCCCACCCCGGAGGTGATCCACAAGGCCAGGCAGACCTCCCATGACCTGCCCGCTGCTCCCCTCAGCAGATTTCATAGATCTGCCTGTTCCGCTCCCCAGTCTGACTCTGGTGAAGCCTCTCACCACCCCTGCACCTCTGGCCTGTACCCCACCTCTGTATGAATAAATAAATCTTTTTAAAAAATGTAAGGGAAGTTAAACAATTTCAACATATCTGGAATACTCAATATTATAATCACAGTAAGGTGAAATGAGAAGGCATAGAAGGAACTAATGTATCATGTGAAGAGGACATTTTAAAGAAAAAAGTGGCGAATACAGTAAGAGTCTTGAAATGTTCTGAAAAGTAGTGTTTCACAGTATGCTATGAATTCTAACTGCCCTGCCACTTGAACAAGTTTCAAAAATATTCTAGTGATCTAAACAAATCATACATATTCAAGGTTCTTCATAATATGATCCATTCTTTTCCATTTTCATCTGCTCGAGTTCTCAAGATACACTAATCCCTGTAGCAAATATATTCTAACTTTCACAGTTCCATGACTGATACCATCATTTCCTCTGCCTACACTCTTTCCTCCAATTCACTATCTAGTGAACTTTTAATCTACACTCTAGTTCAACGAACAGTTTTTCCTTAATACTTTTCCAAGGATTTTGGTCTTAAAATAATAATTCCCTCAATGATGCTCCCATAGTATTCATTCATTCCTAAAAACTTTATTGAGTGCCTAATATGTGTCAGTATGTGTTCTAATCACTTGAAATGTATTCATAAACAAAAAAAAAACAAAACTTCAAAGATCCCTGTTTTCATTTATCACTATTAAAGCTGCGAAGATGGAAAAGGAAAAGAAGCATATTTACTTTCCAAACATCCTCTAAAATGATTCTATTATGCCCTCTAACTCGGGTTTTATGAATTACAAAATACAAAGAATACTGAAATAAAATTTTAAGAAAAACACTGGCTTTTCTTTGTCATCTAGGTCATTCTAAGTCAGTAATTACTAGAAAATATTACAGCAAGAGTGTAATGCAATTCTAAATTTAAAAGTAGAATACATAGCACATTGTAATATTTTCTTATATAAATTCTTACTTGTCTTTTCTTCTAACTGATTAACTTTAACTCTGGATTCTTCTAGCAGAAATGTTAAATCTTTCACTTTATTTTCCTTCTCATTGCTTTGGCTCAAAAGCAGTGATACCTAAAATTAAATATTTATATTATGGATAAGAAAAATTAAATGATACATTAGCACTTACTGTCAATGATTAGTTTATACACTTTATGTTTTTCAGCTGGCTCTTCCTGACATTTAGTAGATGCTTACACAATAAATATCTATTATATTAATGAACAAGCTAATATGAATAACATTGAGTATATATTTTATTTCTAAGGTTATATAATAAAATCTACTGGTTTGCTTATTCATAAATATTATTGAGCAGCTACTGCTTTACAGAAACCATAATAACCATTGGGTATACATATTTGTGAGAACTTACCTTCAAGAAATCATCTTAGATTGGGATACAAACAATTATACCTGAATATTATTAGTATTAAGACAAAAAAAGTATAGCAATCAGAGAAAAACACCAAAATCAGTCCTATGGAATATAGTAAAAAAATTAAACCTCTCAGTCCTGCCTGTTGGCCTAGGGGTTAAATCTCAGTGCTATCACTGCTACTGCCTGAGTTCCATCCCTGACCAGGGACCTAACCCACTTGGCACAGCATACCTCTCCTGCCTCCCCTCAGCAAAGTATTTCAGTGGATCTGCCTGTTCTGTTCACCACTCTGTCTCTGGTGAATCCTCTCATACACCCCCAACCTACCTCAACCCTGCATCTCTGGGCCTACACCTGATTTCTTCCATGGAAAAAAAAAAAAAAAGAAAGAAAGAAAAATTAAAATTTCTCAGAGGACTTACTCAGTCTTATTAGACAAATAGGAATTAATCAACCCACACAGGAAATGAGCATTCTAACTCATGCAAGAACACAGAGGATAAAAAAAATCATAGTTTATTTGGAGAATTTAAAATAATGAGATGACTAGACTATGTTTGTGAAAAAGGTAAAAGATAAACTTACAAAGATTAAATGAAGACTTCTAGGTTCAGAAAGATCTCTCTGCCCTAATTTCACCTCTAAATCACCCAAAAGATAACCAGAGAACAAAAAATTAGACTTTATCTTCCATGAAACTATGAGAGTTTTATAATCTAAAACATAATGTGTAAGAAGGAAAACCATTAGAGAGAACATATAATTACTTCGCATAGAAAAGCAATGTCTTATTAGCAATGTCTTATTACCCACAACATAGCTGCTATAGAAGATTCAGGAACATTTTAAAGGGCTAGCATTCAACATGTGCATATTGAAAGGCAGCTATGCTCACCACTATGCCATCAAAGTCCCTGCTAAATGTGTGCATACTGGACCCAGTGGAAATCTATTATTTTAAGCAAAAGGCTAAATATTTGAATATGTATAATATTAGAATTCCCTCATTCACTTATTATTGTGCAGTTAGCAAATACAACATAGAAGTTAATTTAAAGAAAAACACCTGCTTTTCTTTATCATCTACTTCCTTCTTATATTCCTCTTCAAGGTGTTGGATTTTTTCATGATCTTCCTTTACTTTAAAAATAAAACAAATAATACTTACATTTTAACATGATTGTATAATAAAATTTAAAACTGGTGCTATTTTACCCCTTATTTATCTAAATTAAACCCCAAAGGCTTCTAACAAGTCCTAAAACTGTTTTCTCTTGATGTTAACTTTCTGTTCAGTAAAATAGTGAACTTAAATTATTATAATAATTTCAGAAATTATTATAACTTAAATTATAATAACTTAAGAAATTTTAATAATTTTGTATTAGCAACCTATAAATATATTCTTTAAAGACATTTTAAAACTATGTAGTTAAACTTGTAACTTTACCATGAAATGTAAAAATGGGACCAGATCAAACTTCCAAAATTAAATACAAGCCATAATAAGTCTGATTTCAGGGGAAATGTAGCTTTGAAACAAAAAAACAATCATCACTAATTCATTGTCATACAAAAATGACGGGTCTGCAAAAGCATATGCAATTCAAAATTTAAATTAAGGCATCTAATTGAAGAGAAAAATATTAAAAGACTCAAATTAAAACATAAAAAGCAGAATAATAATATACAAAGTAAATAGAACCCCTACACTTAAAATGCATGTCCAGTCTGGAATTCTCAGCTTGCACACGAAGTTCTTCAAAAGCTACGATCATTTTCTGAAACATAACATTTAACTTTTAAAAATCATACTTAACTTTTAATAGCTTCTCTCGAACTATGCAAATATTAATATTAATAAATATCTATTTAATGTATTCAATTTAAACCATGAAAGTCTGAGTAATGAAAACCTTATAGTTTTTAACAATAAAATTAACAATAATTTACTGATAACTAATAATCATGCATATGCTTAATGACAAAGGAGACAGATCATGTAATATCAAATGGCAACAAAACAAATACGGTTATTCTAGTCATTTAATTAATAGTCTGTATCAAAATCTTTAACTTTATATTAATTTGTACTTACTTAATTTCTGTCTTCTGCACTAAAGTAACTGTATGATTTCTCCTCATAATGGTGCAAATTATATCTCATCTCACCGCATAAGTTCATTCAACATATTTTAATTTGCAAAATCAGATTATTCATTTAATAATTTGTTACTGTCGTAAGGATATGGGACAAAGTCCTTCTCTACTGAAGCTAATTTAAATTCCAGTGTAAGAAAGAACAGACACACACAAACATATAGCAAATTAATGTTATGTAGTTTGAGGTGTTCTTTCAGAAAAGTTAAACAAGGTAAGAGAGTAACTGAAAGTAATAGAGTAACTGAATACAAAGACATTTTAATGGCAAAAAGCAGAATGAAGCTTATGAGTTTACATAAGATCTCTGAACATAAAAGTTCTAGATGACAAACAAATTCAAACAACCAAGGTAAAGTTGAGAAATATAAAAGCAGTATGGGAAACATGAAAAAGAAAAGAATGATTACATCAGAGAAGTAGAAAACAATAGAAAATGGGGTAAGAAACCAATGTAGATTACTACTATTTTTAAATTAATCATTATGTATTACAGCAATGTGCTAATTGCTGACACAGTTAATAAATATTTGATAAATTACACCACTAATGTAAATTTAAAAACTATTAAATGAAAAAAACATTAACATATAATATAAACTTTGGGAATTTTATTAGTGATATATATAAACAAATAAATGATAATAACTAATAATAATTGTTCATATATTTATAGTTAAAAAATTTTAATTCAAATTTTCATTACCACTTACTTCAATGTTATTATTTAGATCCATGTAAACTTGTCTAGTTTCTTCCCGTTCATATTCATCTATATTTTAAAAAAGTGAAATTAAAATTTAAAACGATCTTGTTGCCAATACTAAAAATGTCTTAGAAAAACATCAAAATAATTAAAATCCTATACTAGTGAAGGGGTTGGTATATCTTTTGAGACTTTTGAAGAAGTATCGTCAAAGGTGATTTTAGAAGCATGGTTGTACTTCATGATAACCTCAAAAGTTTGGTGCTGTTCAAATATCTCTAATTTTCCTTTATAAAATTACTATCCACAGGGGCCTCCCTGGTGGTGCAGAGATTAAAGTCTCAGCACTATGAAGCTATCACCAACCACTATGGAATGAGTTTGATCCCAAGACAAGAAGCTAACCACATAGTGCAGCAGACCTCTCCTAGCTCATCCACTGTTCCCCATAGCAATCTGGATGGAATTTACACTCATAATGAGCTTTTTTTTTTTTTTTTTAAGAAAAGTCACATTAAGATGTATTCTGTAGTTAACTCTATTAAAAAAAAAAAAGTTTCGGCCCTCCCTGGTGGCGCAGCGGGGTAAAGCACAGCACTGAGAATCTAAAGCCGCTTCTGCATGAGTTCGATTCCTGCCTGCCCCGGAGGTGACCACATGGTGTGGCAGACCTCTCCTGACC
>NW_004567127.1:5416882-5423206 GCF_000260355.1 Condylura cristata
TTCACTGCCAGTTCGATTCCCCGCCCCAGAGGTGATCCACATGGCATGGCAGACCTATCCTGTCTCGCCTGCTGCTCCCCTTAACAGAGTACTTCGTCCATCTGCCTTGCCTGTTCTGCTGCTCACTCTGTCTCTGGTGAAGACTTTCACTGCCCCTGCACCTCTGGCTTGTACCCCAGTTCTGTATGAATAAATTAATTTTAAAAAAAGAAATTTAAAACTAAATGGAGGAAAGAACTAACTAGCAGGCTTCCTTTCTAGCCCAGATTATTTCCTGTGAAGCAGTGAACATAATATCCCTTTTCATCCATACCCTTTTTAGCACGTTTTTATCTATTACAGAAAAACTAACTTTGAAGTTAAATAACGAATGTAGTAGAAGAGCTTGTAATAGCTTTGGAAGCTCACTGGAAATTCCAAAAGCAAACTATCAAGAATAAAAAAATCTAGTAATAGTACATACTGGACGTAAAAACAATAACAATATAAAGAGGTAATATTTATTGAGCATTTTACATTGTTCTAAGCATTTTTTTTTAAGTTTATTTGTTTATGCTTACAGACTGGGATACAGGCCAGAGGTATGGTGGGTGAGAGGACTCATCAGAGACAGAGTGGGGAACAGAACAGGCAGATCTACTGAAATACATTGCTGAGGGCAGCAGCAGGCGGATCAGGAGATCCGCTGACACCATGTGGGTCAGCTCCCTGGCCGGGGGATTCAACTCATGATGCATGAGTTGGATGTGGCTTCAGAGAACTTTATAGTGTGTTGTTTTAACCCACTGTACCACCAGGGAGAGCCCAGCATTTTCTATTTTTTAACTAATTTTTAAAAAAACACTGAGAGGCACTTAAGCTGAGGTTGGAGAGATTAAATAATTTATTCAAATTATTCAAGGTTAAGCAAATAGAAACTGAAAGTTTGAAATTTAGCACAAGTTGTCTAATTCGAAAGTCAAAGCCTTTAAACAGTAAGCAGTGATATCTAAAATTTTAGCTAAGAAAAATAGGAGCTAGTATGAAAAAGCAGAAAAATAACATTTCTCAACAGATTCTTGGCAGAACAAATAAAGTGCACCAGTATCAAATTAGTGGCATACATAAAAATCTATTCTGCCCGCGGGGATTACAATCGAGATGGAAAAAAAAAAGTGCAAAATGATGTAAAAATAAACTTTTGTAATAATTTTTAAAAAAATCTATTCTGATCACTTTTGATAATCAGATTTTTGTTTTTCATCCAACTGAAAATTTTCTTACTTTAACAATTAAATCTCAAAGTACGTCAAAAATAAATATGTTCTGGCCCTCCCTGGTGGCGCAGCGGGTTAAAGCACTGAGAATCTGAAGCCACTTCCGCATGAGTTCGATTCCCGCCTGCCCTGGAGGAGACCACATGGCGAGCCAGACCTCTCCTGACCCGCCCGCTGCTCCCCTCAGCAGTGTACTTCGTAGATCTGCCTGTTCTGCTCCCCACTCTGTCTCTGGTGAAGCCTCTCACCGCCCCTGAGTCTCTGGCCTGTACCCCAGTTCTGTATGCACAAATAAATAAATAAATCTTAAAAAAATAAATAAATAAAATAAATAAATAAATAAATAAATATGTTCTTTCATATACATGCCACAAGTTATTATAATTATTTAAAAGGATGCATCTTTAGAACTTTGACAATTCTAATTAAATTGGGAATAAACATTGTACCACTATTCTTAAGTAGTATGTTCTCAACATAGGCCTCCACAGGTATTTTCTATTATGCACAATAGCTATATATCATATTCTTGATTCAAGTTCCTAGGCTTCAGGTGAAATGGGAACTAACCATGAACACCATATATTTATCTTTTAATACATATTATCTCTCAAAAAGATTCCCAAGCTGAAAAACTCTAGAAATGGTATGAGGTACACATAACTTATTCAAATCAAACTGGCTGCAAAAAGTTAAAAGGTAATTTCCTCCCCTCTCCACACCAACCATTACATAGTAATAAAATGAAAGTTAAGAATAAATTCTAAGAGTTCCCATCATAAGGAGAAAAAACAGTATTTTTCTTAATATCTAAATGACATGATGATGGTAGTTAAATTTAATTGTGGTATTTACTTCACAGTATATGTAAGTCAAATCTTCATGCTTTATACTCTCAGCCTATACAATGTTTTTTTCTCAAAAAAAAAAACTGGGGGGGGGAATTAAATAAATTAATAAATTAAATAAAATAATAAATTGATGAAATAAGAAAGGTATTTACATTTCTTTGTCTTTTCTGCAGACCTGGCACAGGTTTCTTTGAGTACATTACATAAATGCCTTGTAGCATTATTTCTGAAACAAAAGAAAGAGTTTGACTATATATAATCTGACCTCAAAACCATATAGAAGTGATGAAACACATTTTTATGCTTTAAAAAATCTTAGGCATTGTATTCTGTATATCTCACTCATAATTTACTATAGAGAGAAAAATGAATTAACTGTGCTATTAGCAAAGATGATTTAGTAACCACCTCCTTTTAAAATTAAAAAGGAGGCCTCCTCAACCAAATTTCTACCCAAGTAGCTATCAATAGCTATTTAATAAATAGTTCCAGATTTACTTTAGGGGTAAAAATAAGAGGAGAGAATTGATCTTTTCACTTAACTAATTACGCAGACATATTCTAGCTGTCTTACATTCAAAACATAAGAAAGGTAGTTTTATAAGAAAGGTAGTTTTATGACTAGCCATTCATGTGAATAAGATCTCTGATAATCTCAACAAATGGAGAAAAAGTATGACAAAAGTCAACACCCATTTATGATAAAAATGCTCAGTAATGTGGCTATAAAAGAAACATACATATAGCCCACAGCTAACAACATACTCAGTGGTGAAAAGTTGAAAGCGTCTCCGGAATAAGGCAAGTATGCCCACAGTTATCACATTTACACACAGAGTTAGCTCACACACATTATCAAATAGCAGTTTCAGGGCTACAAGAGACATTAGATCTGTCTTAAAAGATTCTACAGGAATGCAATTACATACCCATAAATGTAACCAATAAGTACCAAACATACAGTTGTAACATCATGTTAGAATCTTCCTCCTTTTACTCCCTTCCCTCTAATAACCAAGCCTTATTTCAGGGGAAAAAATTAAGGTGAAGCATTCAAATTTTATCTGGAAAGTGAAAGTTTATATTTCAGCTGGACTAAAACAATTGAAATGGCATTTTTCTTTATCAGCCACTTCACTGATAGCCCTTCCAAAATTATGTAGCAAGATGTTTAACTTAAAATAGGAATAAATAAATATGACACTTTGCACACACTCACACATATTTACTTAGTAGATAAATTAATATCTTTCTATTAAGTTCTACATAATATAATTCTGACTGAGTTAAAGTCAGGCTTAGCTATCATTCAGAAAGGAAGTATCAAAGATGAGAATAAAGATTTAAACCAAAGTTAATGGAGGAAGCACTGGATCACTGGCAAAAACAAATTAAGAAAAGAGTTAGCTTGGAACTAAGTTGAGACCTACTTATAACTGCAGAACCTAAAATAATAGTCAAATAGAAAGTTTGAAAACACACATGGGCTATTGGAGACACAGGATTACCAGGTATTATACCTTCTATGATACCAAGGAATGGTTCCTCCTGCCTGACATTTTAAAAACTTAGTTAATAACTAAGTTGCCAAATATAAGAATGTAACGAATGTAAAAAAAATCAGTAGAACACTACATATAAATCAGTATTATTTAATAGAAATTATTCGTTATTTTAATAATTTGGAATAAAAATAAATTTGGAAAGAACAAATTCATTACTTACTCTTTTATTAAATCTTTATTTTCTTGAATTCCTTCTTCTAATTTCAGACTTACTTTTTCATTTTCAAACTAATTTACAAAAAAGAACAGTTTATCACATTCTGCTTAGTAAAGTAAACATGAGTATATTAATTAATTAAAATCATTACTTTGCTAACATTCCACAATGTTCTGTAAGAACTCTTTGCCAAAAAAAAGAACTTTTCAGTTTATAGATTTTCCATAAAAATACAGATCTCACTTTCATTAATCTAAAATCAAGTTTGCTGAATCAAATCCAAAAATCATCGGACAATATTTAAATTCGATATTATCTTCCTTAAATGTTTTGAAATAATGTTTTATCTGTCCTTATCCAATATTGCATTTTCTAAATATTTTACTCACTAAGCCCTTACACTGAAGCTAAAGTTTAAAATATAGCTTCATCATATCATATGCTAGTAGTAGGCATGTATGTTATAAAGAAAATATCATTAATTAGAATTAATGACTATAAATTAGAATCATTAAAACAGTACTTCTTTAACATCATTCGTTATTTTCCTAATCATTGTCTGATATATTATTTCCCTAATTCAGCTGCATTAAGCTTTGTTCAGCTTGCACCTATGCTCATCTAAAGGGGAAATACAGCTAATATCAATTAAACCTCAAAAAAATACCCTTAAAATTCACATCAGAGTAACAAAATAAATTAAATATATCATGATATAACATTACAAGACAGTATACTGTTTTTCAGTTCCTTATCATGTTATACCTGTAGTTCCTGAATGGCTTTTCTCTGGGCTTCAATTATCTTTCTATTTTCTTGCAATTTACTTTCTTTCTGTTTCAGTTCAGATTCTACATTTACTTTCCACTTTTTGATTTTTTCAGCCTCCTTATACAGTTTTGAATATAGTCTGCTCATTGGTTCTGAATTCTGTTAAAACATGTTTTCAAAGATTATTAAAAATTTTAATGTAACCAAGTACAGCTGCCTATGAAAATAGTCATAAATAATGCTTTAAAATTTGAGATGAGGCCCTCCCTGGTGGCAAAGCAGCTTAAAGCACAGCAGTAAGAAGCTAAAGCCACTTCAGCATGAGTTCAATACCTGCCCCGGAGGTGACCCACATAGGGCGGCAGACCTCTCCTGACCAGCCCGCTGCTCCCCTCAGCAGTGTACTTCATCTGTCAGCCTGTTCTGCTCCCCACTGTCTCTGGTGAATCCTCTCACTACCCCTGCACCTCTGGCCTGTACCCAAGTTCTGTATGCATAAATAAATAAATCTTTAAAAAAAAACTTGAGGTGAACACTTTCCTTAAGTTGATGCCCTAATAGCACACTGAAAGTTACATGTAGCTCTTTTTTTTTTTTTTATACAGAACTGGGGCACAGGCCAAAGATGCGGAGGGTGAGAGGATTCACCAGGAACAGAGTGGGGAGCAGAAGAGGCAGATCAACGAAGTGCACTGCTGAGGGGAGCAGCGGGCGGGTCAGGAGAGGTCTGCCTCCCCATGTGGATCTCCTCCGGGGCAGGCGGGGATTGAACTCTTGCGGAAGTGGCTTAAGCTTCTTAGTGCTGTGCTTTAACCCACTTAGCCACCAGGGAGGGCCACATGTAACTCTTTTAAAGTACTAAGAATGCACCTAAGTCAGACAGAAATATTTTAGTCAGAGAAAATTTGGTTGATTAAGAATTAAAATATAAATCTCTACAATAAATTTTACCAATGATCTTGAAACATTTTGATTATACAATTTGAGGACTCACTAAAAAATAGTGTTAAAATATAATGATAAAATAATGAATACAGATCTTTCATTTGGCCTGAAATTTTATTTGGATTTCCTGCATTATCCATTACCATATTGTAAAGTAAATGTCAGAGTTCAGTTTTTTGTTACACTGATTTCTGCTTGCTGATAGCTTTTCATATCAAAATATATTTTAAAGTCACTATGTTTTAGTTTTGTGATACTATAATCACAGCAATAAATATATAATATTATATCAGGTCATGAAATTTCTCTTCATTTTAAAGAACTTCTTGTACCATAAGTAAAAATGATTCTTATAACTAAAATCAAAAAGTTCAGTATGTCCTACAAATTCCATAGGCAGCAAACTAATCAATTTTATTTACTAGTTAAAGGACTGTTTATTAAATATTGGATTGATTCCCAGCCTTTACACAGACTTTAAATTGTCCCTAAAAAAATGGATACTTTTATAAACCAGGAAAATACTGAAATATAGAGTTTCAGCACATTTAAAAGAGAGAGAGAGGAGGACTCCCTGGTGGCACAAGGAGTTAAATCTCAGCACTGTGAAGCTATTAGCAGCCACTGAAATGCTTGGCAGACAAAGCAACAGGGCACTGGATCCCCTTCCAAGGAGCTGATCCAGGCCTCTCCAGTCTCATTCACAGCTCCCCTCCAAAGTCATCTGCCTGTTCTGCTCCCCACTCTGTCTCTGGTGAATCCTCTCACCCCCCAACCTC
>NW_004567127.1:5423770-5425667 GCF_000260355.1 Condylura cristata
GTGAATCCTCTCACTCTCCGCATCTCTGGCCTGTACCCCAGTTCTGTATGAATAAATAAATAAATCTTTAAAAAAAAAGATGTATTTTAACCAAAAGTAAACATTTCAAAGCTTCAAAAGAAAGATGTACAAATGATACAACACATTTAGTATAGATAGGAAATCTTCTTACCTCAAAATCAGAGTCTTTCAGTCCTTCCTGGTGTTGACTACTGTCAGAATTATCAACCTAAACAAATAAAGGTTTCCTGTAAGAAAATATTTCTGGGCAAGCACTCCTAAATAGTAGCAATTAAATGCTGATGGTTAGTAATCCAACAACTAAAGCAGTTTTTCCTTTTTAAGCAAACAAGAGAATATCTAAACAAATGATGTGCACTATATTGAACTGACCTGTTCAAGCATAGGGAGAAAACTAACTTTTTGTAAAGAAGAATCTGCAATATAAAAGAAAACTAGTATTAAATGTGTCACCTTATTTTTCATAGTAAGTATTATATCTATGTTTATTGTCAAGACTATCAATAGTAACCTGTGTTACAGTTTCAATATCTAGTAATGGGTATTTAAATAAGTCTTCTATGTAAAGTGATTTATTACTTTTCCAATCTCCTACCTGAATCATTGTTTTCCCCATTTTTGGAGAGATTGGTCATTAGAAATGGAAAACCAAAATCATCTTCAATACATTTGCTGAAATTCTAGAAACAGATAAAGAAGTTTTTAAGCATACTGTACTGTACCACTCTGAAAACTAGCAGTGTAATATATATTATAGATGCAATAGACATCTGCTTCAAGAAATGACTTTGCAAATCTTTTAAGATACATAGTATTTACAACAGAAAACGCTTCTACTATGTAAACAAAGCAAAAAAATAAAAAGCCATTTCTCATATAGGATAAAGCTAACATATAAATTATGCAATACAAACTTTCTAAGTATTCCAGACAGTTAGTCATTTTAATTCCTATACAAAATAGTTTTAATTTTATGAAAATCCTTCCCTTGAGAGAATTGATAATTTTCTTCACTGAAAAACATTATGTTGTTATACTCTTCCAGTCTTAAGCCATACAATTTTTTCTATGCCATCTAAATTTAAAATACTCATCGTATCATCCCAATATAAAGTTCCACAAGAACTGTCTGATAAAAACTCTTACTGCAAACTGACTTTCCCTTTTTATCCTGGTTTGACAAGCTTTAAATTCAGTGACATACTAATTTTTACTGACATGACAAGACCCGTCCTAATTGTCCTCTATTGCAATAGTCTCCTAATTTAGAGTTTACTCTTTCACTGTATGTGTCTTGTCAGTTGCCTCAAATCATTTCGGGGAAAGATTAAAATCGGCCCGTCGCACTATGCGTGCAGAGTTCTACAGCAGCCCAGCTCATTCGTCCACATGGTGTTTACACCCTCGAAGGACACAGCTTCTGCATTCAAAGCGATGCTACTCAAAAGGCTCATGGAACCTTAATGGCACTGACCCAAAAGAAGCAAGCATGAAGGACCCTTGGTCAGAAAGTTCGCTTGGCCGCATTCACCCAGCGTTAAGAAGCGTCAAGTCAAGATTCGGATGCAGTTACCTTGAAGAAATTAGACTCTCCTCCCGAGTGATGAGGTTTCACTGCGGACACTTGGCTACTTAATCTCGGTGGTACAAACAACTTAACCGACTTTTGCTTTTCCATTTTCTCTTCCAGTTATACTTAGCTAATGCCCCAGAGGAGGGAAAAAGTGTTTCACATTGTTTCATTAATATGCTACACATTGGCGAGAAGGGGCCGAGGTCACGCAGTGAATGGCCTTGGGCAGGCAGCCAAGGCACCTGTCACTGCGAAGAGAGCGGCCCTGCACGCAGCCAGCGGGGTGGGGGTGGGGCGGGGGTG
>NW_004567127.1:5425982-5426525 GCF_000260355.1 Condylura cristata
GGGGGTCCGGGGGTCTTAGATGCCCCCACCCCCAAGACGCAGGCGCCAGCCTGCTGCGGTGGCAGAGGCTGAGGCCAAGGAACCCCAGCCCCAGCACCCCGGGAAGGGGACCCCGCACCCCAGCGCTCACCTTTAAAGAACCAGCGTGACACCGGGGACTCGCGCCCACGTGAACTGCTACCTGCTACTACGGCAGCAGAAAGAACCGACGAGAACTTCTACGTCCGAACCTCGGGAAAGGCGGGAAAGCGTCCCACCTGGGCGGCCACGAGGGACTGCGGCGACAACAGCTGTTCAACGGCTAAATAACGGTCGCCCGGGGTCTCGCCGCGTGCCGCAGCCCGACCTCTCGCGAGAGTTCCTGCCTCTGCCGCTACCGAACATTCCGCAGGGTTCTATGGCTCCTGGAATCCGCATTCCTCTGCCTTCTGTGGTCGCAGAATGCGGGGGACTCGCCCGAGGAGGCTAGCTGGGCGCTAACCGAGAGAAGCCCACTCTGTCCTCCTGGGCTGAGTCTCGGGAAGGGGACATAATGAGCTTACA
>NW_004567127.1:5427255-5429935 GCF_000260355.1 Condylura cristata
TTCTGCTCCCCACTCTGTCTCTGGTGGATCCTCTCACCCACCGCATTTCTGGACTGTACCCCAGTTCTATATGAATAAATAAATAAATCTTTAAAAAAAAGAAGAAGAAGTGATTTGATCAAATTCAGGAGAAAATGTTTAGTATAAAAAATGATTTTAAGCTTTTGCCACCTGAGTTAGGGAGACAGTTTAATAGTCTGGGACCAACACTATGACAGTGGCTTGAGGATAAGGACATGTCAGATGTAAAGATACTTAAGAAGTAGTTAAGTCTCCACACTATGGATCTCTCGCAACCACTGCAGCACGAGTTCCATCCCCCGCCAGGGAGCTGACCCACATGGCACAGCCGTCTCCCGGATGCTCCCCTCAGCAGTGTATTTCAGTTAATCCACCTGTTCTGATCCTCACTCTGTCTTGGTGTACCTTCGATCCCTTCACACCTCTGGCCTACATCCCAGCTCTTGTATGCATAAATAAAGAAAATAAATCCTTTTTAAAAAGATATTTAAAAATTAGTACAATTAAATGGTTTAGTATTTTCTAATAATGGATGTGGAAAGAGTAAAGTCTGAGGTCAATCCTTCGTTTCTGACTGGGATGGCTATTACAATAAAATATTGCACTGAATATCTACATTTGAACCCTAAGAAAGTAATTTCCATTTTGGACATAATTGGCTTTATTTTCCCCTCCATGTTCTATAATTAATGTTTTTCCAAAGAACTTTAGTAATATTTTTAAATAATCCATTTTGTTTTATGTAATTTTAATCAGGAATAACAGTTTCTGCTACAATTAGAAAATTTTGAGCTAGAAGAGATGGTCAAGTGTAATTACTTCATTTCACATTTTAAGAAAACTGAGTCTAAATAACCTTAAAAAGATAAAATTCTCCCTTCAAGATATGTTACCAAGACTATGCATAAAAGATCTTTCCTGAAAGCAATGATTCATATATCTAGTTAAGATCTTTCTTTAAAGAGTATAAATTCAAATTCCAGTAATTTAAGTTTTACAAGTGAAATTTTTAACTATGGAATTCATTTTTAAATTGAAAACCAAGTGGTGCTACTAATATTAAATTCATACTATTTATTTACATCCAGTCTTCAAAACAATAACGTGCCACCATAGAACTTCTCACTTTCATCTATTTCACTTGAAGTTTTTAATGTACAGTTTGTAACCTGTCCTAACAAGGATTAAAATATTTGTGGAGGGCCACCCTGGTGGCACAGGGGTTAAGTCTCACCCCTGTCAAGCTATCCCAGCACTTCACCCTGAGTTCGATCCCCGGCCAGGGAACGACCACCATGGCACAGCAGACCGCTCATGTGTCACCCACTGCTCCCCTCAGCAGCGGATTTCAGTCCATCTGCCTGTTCTGCTCCCTACTGTCTCTGGTGAATCCTCTCACACCCCCACCTCTGGCCCACACTCCAGTTCTTATGCATAAATAAATAAAATAAATCTTTTTAAAAAAAAAATATTTGTGGAACTATTTCCAGATTTACAAACTTTATTTTTCTACAAAAGATCTTGGCAAAAGTTTCAAAATATCATGTACCAAAACAAACAGTAAATTATACTCACTTCCCAATACATGTTAAAATGTTTTCATGATTTGTCACTCTGTTTTTTTCAATATCTTGTCACTACAAATTTTTTGATTTGGTCTTTAAAAAGATTTCAGTTTTTAAAGACATTAAGGAAAAAATATGAAAATTTTGTTCCTCCTTAGTAATTCACTAAATGCTTTAACAGGAATAGGTTTACATGTCCCTCAGTTATTAATCTGGCCAAATTACCTTTATTCTGATTACAGAATAGACAGCCTTTTCAGTAATTATTTTCTACTAAGTGAGAAAAAGAAAATTTCCCTGGCGTATGAACTCTTATTTCATACAGTTCCCTCTTGGAGGAATCATGCAGTGAACATAAGCCATAGTTTCTGTCTGAGTTGAATCTCAAAAAGAATCCTGGATGTCCCTCTGGTAGCGGGTCTATGTTCCACAACATTTGATGAGCACCTATGGTGTCTATTTTGGATAGATTTGTCCAAAAATGCTATATTGGTAACACAGCAATCATTGTCATTATTTCCAAATTGGTCAGTCTATGACCATAGGTAAGCAACCTAGATTTGGGAAGTTTACAAATAAACCACGACATTTTAAAATTTCAGCAATGTGAGTACAAATTACATTTCTCAGAACAAACTAGCCACTGTAGGGTCCTTTGTTTTCCAAATGCTGAGTATTTCTGAATGGTTGTGATTCAGTGTTCTCAGTTCAGTGAGCATCCCTATGAGACGAGGAAAATGCTGTAGGTCTTCTGGATGATAAATTTTTGAATATTTGTACAAAATTTGTAAGATTGGTTCTTGTAAATTTTCCACATGTTGCTTATTGTTAAGGCATGGTCGATCTGAAAAACATCACATATATCTTAATGAATACAAAAGAATGGTAATGAATTCTATTAAAATAATAGATTTTAGGGCCCTCCCTGGTGGCTCAGTGGGTAAACGCAGCACTAAGAAGCTAAAGCCACTGCAGCATGAGTTCGATCCCTGGCCCCGGAGGTGACCCGCATGGTGTGGCAGACCTCTCCTGACCTGCCCATTGCTCCCCTCAGCAGTGTGCTTCCTCAGTCAGCCTGTTCTGTTCCCCACTCT
>NW_004567127.1:5430979-5448131 GCF_000260355.1 Condylura cristata
AACTCATGTTGAATTGGCTTGAGCTTCTTAGTGCTGTGCTTTAACCCGCTGCGCCACCAGGGAGGGCCCCCAGTAGCTATTTTTTAAGGGTTAATCAGAGCTGGCATTTAGCAGAGATCCAAGATGGTGAAGGAGGGAACAATGTAGCTATCTGGGAAAGTATTTTCCAAACAGATTTTTCAAATATAGTAAAACTGGTAACAGGAGCCTACTTAAATTTTCAAGGACCGTGTGCAGCAAAGGTACTGTGGCTGTGATGCAAGCAAAAAGGATAATAGGAGACAAGAAAGAACTTTTGTTTTAATCTGTATAAAATAAGAAATCGTTAAAAGGTTTAGAGCAGAAGAATGATGTGATCTGAGTCATGTTTTCAGAGTCACTGTGGCTGCTGTATAGGGAATAGACTAGGGCAGAACAGAAACAGAAAAGCAAGTTTGGTGGTATTTTAGGTTAGCATGACAAGTAACTGAGTTCTAGGTATATTTTGAGATGAGCTGCATATTTGATATAGGTAAAAGAGAAGAACAACTTCAGGAATTTGGGGCCAGGCAACCTGAAGGCTGGAATTACCATTTGATAAAGATGGGGGAATAGGATAGGAGGATGGGCGATCGGAGAGAGCAGTTCACCTTTCGGCATGTTGCATTCCATGTCACTTTCATTGTCAGCATATATTCCACAGATGGTGCTTAAAATAATGAGATCCGGTGAAATTTCAAATGAAGGAGGGCTAGAACTGATCCCAGGATACTATTATCGGTGAGTGTGAAGGTGAGAAATTAACCAAGGAGCCAGATACAGACGGTAGTGGGGAGAAAAATAAAGAGAAACTGCATGTGATATGCTGGAATTCGAGTGAAACTGAAAAAAGCCATGTCACAAAGGAAATGAATGATGAAGCCAATAATGACAGTGTTCAAAGAGAGGGGCAGTCATCAGTCCTATCGAATGCAGCTGCTGACTCAAGATTAGGCCTGAGCACTGGCCACTGGAATCACCAGTGCCACATTCCTGAAGATTTGGCAAGCTATAGTGGGAGTGGAAAGATGCCAAGTCTGACTACAAGAGGAATGGTGAAGAAAGAAATGGATTACAGGATAATTTTCTTTTAATTTCCTATAAAGTAGAATGGAGAAATGGGAGAAGAGCTGCAATGCAATTTCAGGCTAAGAAGGCATTTTTTAAGATATATATAAGAAACTACAGCATGTGTAGAAATGGACAGGAATACCCTCATAAAGACAATTTTGATGAAATAAAATTAGTACACTTGGCAAAAATGAATGACAAACTTCATGATTTCATTGCCAAACAAGCCAAGTTGTCACTCAGGAATCATTTTTACCTGAAAAAAACACAACTGTTGCTGCAAGTAGAGCATATTCAGTATGAGTAATATTAAGCTCACTCATTCTTTTGTAGAAGTAGAACAGTGTAGTAATAAATTCCTCAGCAATCCCTAAAAGAGATTAATATCAAATGCATTTTCATCAGTCCATAATGTTGCCCATGACCTTTTATTCTCAAAGCAGGTTAAGAAAATGAAATCACAGATCTGACCAATCTTTTCCACCCAATAGTTTGGAATGGACATATTACCTGTCAGCCCAGCTGAAGGACAACCTTCGTTTACAAAATATTTCCGTAGAATAAATAACACTTGTCTCACCACTTTGACTGTGCAAATTCAGTGAATGAGCTGAATGATCTGATATTTTTTTCTAAATCTTTGTATAGATAATAAATGCAACCTCTCTAATCTCTGTTAGGAAACATTCCCAACAAGTGGTAGCTTTAAAGCTGTTATTACGAAGGGCCCACTTGGTGGCACAGGGGTTAAACTCTCAGTGCTATCCAGCTGAATGTCAGCGACTGTGGGATGAGTTCAATCCCCTGCCAGCGAGTGACCCACAGGGCGCAGCAGACCTCTCCTGTCCAGCCCCCTGCTCCCCTCAGCAGTGATTCAGTAGATCTGCTCCCCACTTCGTCTCTGGTGAACCTTCTCACCCCCTACATCTCTGGCCTACACCCCAGTTCTTATATGCATAAGTAAGTAAGATAAACCTTAAAAAAATAAAAGACTGAGTTAATTGACCTTTTTCATGTTCAGCAGTTGATGAAAGACATTTTTTCTGACTATAAAGTTGGGCCACGTGAAGGAACATCACTTCTATTTTTGATTCCTTCCATAATGTGGTCTGATCCTCTTCGGTTAAATTTTCAAATCCTTTAAGAAAATATAACATAGTTGCTTGAAATATTTAGCTGACGAAAAGATAATTTTCAGGTGTAGAATTTTAATAATATCATTTAATAATGTCATTTGAATACTTTAAAATATATTCATTTTTCCTGATTAAAGTTGATAAAATAAACATGTTTTTGCATTTAGAAGCAGTTTGATAGCAAAATAGAGGTTGTTTTCTTAAAATGTTCACTTCCTTTAAAACAAGAAACTTTTGGGGCCTCCCCGGTAGCCTAGGGGTTAAGCCTCAATGCTACCACCACTGCAACCTGAGTTCAATCCCCGGTCAGGGAACTGATTCACATGGCACAGCAGACCTCTCCTGTCTTACTTGCTGTTCCCCTCAGCAGTGAATTTCAGTAGATCTGCTGTTCTGCTCCCTAGTCTGTCTCTGGTGGGTCTTCTCAAGCCCTGTGCCTCTACATCCAAAAATAAAATAAGGAACTTTCTTCAAATTAAGGAATCTAGGTGGATGTGATGCTACTTATATTTCTGAATCATATGTAAAGTTGTATATTAATGTTAGCTCAATAAAAAAATATTTAAAATAAATAAAGCTTTAAACGAATTCTTCCCAAAAGTGAAATGCTTACCTGGGAGACCCTTGGTAAAATCCATGAACCCCTGGATGTGCAGTGCGACTGTCTCTGAGAGTTGTAAAAAGCTCACTTCGGGATTTGCATGTCCCTGAAGCTAATCAACACAAAGAAATGATAAATGAGCCTTACTTCCTTGCAAATAGCCACTTAAAATTTAAACTTTTGGCCCTCCCTGGTGGCACAGCACTAAGAAGCTAAAGCCACGTCAGCCTGAGTTCGATCCCCACCCAGAGGTGACCCCCATGGCGCGGCAGACCTCGCCCAGCCCACCTGCTGCGCCCCTCAGCAGTGGACTTCGTCAGTCGGGCTGTTCTGCTCCCCACTATGTCTCTGGTGAAGCCTCTCACTGCCCCTGCACCTCTGGCCTGTACCCCAGTTCTATATGCATAAATAAATTTTTTTTTATTTTAACTCTTAAGTTTATGCTCCTCTTCTCTAACAGAATTATAAATGAATTCTTGCCACCAAGGAACACATACAAATTTCTCTGTTTCTTCTGAAGGAATTGTGTATTTCTGATGAGCAACTACAATGTTGTTAATGAGCTGATATTCCTCTTGAGTTAGTTCCAGGCTTTCCTGAATCTGAAAGAAAATATAAGGGGAAAATGAGAATACACACTTATTAAACAAAGCATCATCATTATAGAAAAAGAAACGTTATGAGAAAAGCCTCAGCACTTTTCCAGATCTAGTGATAGATGATACCAGCTTGTCTGCTACCTCCTTTTCCCCTCTGATGGTAGAGTAGCAGTGATTCTGCTTAAAGTTCTTTCGAAGTCTCTTGGATTTGCACTGGATTTCTGAGAGCAAACCTGTGATATTACAAAAGGCAGATGAAATATTTTAGGCACAGCAAATAAGATTATATGGTTTGAAGAAATTTTTCTCATTTTGTACAAATATATGACCTGTCTTTGTTTACAAAGAACTCTTTCTAAAGCAACTACGTACACAATTAAATTTACTACACTACTTTCTCCTTCTCTTTTGACAATTATCTGCTTAAAACTATATGGTCATCTTAAACATAAATTAAAATTTTATTTTTAATCTCCAATTATAAAGTTAGACCTTTTTATTAGAAAAATGCCCATATTTTATCTTGGAAGCAACATAGAATATCAAAGGGCCCAGGAGTTGAACAACCTTACCTAAGGGTTTTAACTTCGTTTTTAAAACATGAGATCAGAAATATATCTTGAGATTCTTTAAATGAGTTAAGTTCTTTTCTTACAAAACAAGACAAAGGTATTTTGTTATAGCAGTCCAAGCTGATAGGATTCAGGTTAATTGTAAGGTAACCTTAAAAATCTGTTCTGATCCCAGAATTTAATATATTAGGAATTATTTTGGTAAAAAAAATTTTGAAGGGTTTGAATTTTATCATAATAAGCATAATAAGCCTAAGTATAATATAAGCAAAACATTGCATTGCAAGAATATATTGAATAATGCAATATTATTGAACAGGAGTAAACCAAAATTGAAAGAGATTATTACAGTAGGTGAAAATAGATGGAAGTAATATGAGAAAAAGTACTACTGGTCGTGAAATTAATATAATGATGATGTAAATGCAAGATAATAAAAGTTTCTGTACGGCTAGATTAGATGTGAAAAGAAAAATTAGCATACTCTATAAAGAAAAAACAAATGTTTAAATTACTGTCAGCTTTTGAACCCTGGGGAATAGGAGGAATTGAAGAAAGAATGCCAAAATCTTAGTATTACTGTGATAGCACGTAATTTATATGCTAAAAAAAAACACAATGACCAGAGAAGGAAACTTAGGTACTAATCTGCCACTTAGCTGGGTTTAACACCTATGTGTTTTTAGTCTCCACAACCCAGGTACACTTCTAAAGCTACAAGACAGAAAAAGAGGAAGGATTAGCCCAAATTCTGTTCTTTCTAGATCATGACGTAACTTTGGATTAAGAATGTGTAAAGGGTTGTCAATTAAAAGTAAAAATATGATTATTCACAAAGTTAGAGCAATGCAGGATTAGAATAAGGTATGAAGAAATACTTACCTACATTGGTAACTGTTCTAATTTAACAGCCACTAGACAAACAACTTGATTCCACAAATGTATATTGATGTTCAAAATGATAACATGAATAGAATGTATTAAATTCTGAAAAAGGTAAGGAAAACTAAAATCCTTCTCAAAAAACATAGTGGCACTTACATTCTGCCAACATTCCTACGGCCTTACACTTCTTCAGTCTGCACTCTTGACACTTCCTACGCATGTACATATCCATTTCACAGTGACCACCATTCTTGCACCTATATACAGCATTTTTGGTGATGCTACGACGAAAAAAACCTAATAAAAAAGTTTTTAATTTTAGGTATGTTTATCATTTGTGGTTTTTATTCACACATACTTCATATTAAAGTAATCAACTAAATTATTTCGATAAAATATCTTTCCTTTGGTTTTTAATGTCTATCCAGATAACTGTATTAATCCTCACTTCTGTTAATATGTCTGTCTCAAGGTTCTTCTTTTCAATAACTTTTGGAAAGTGAACTAAATTAAATAGCTCCATCATACCAAGAAGATTCTACTACATGGTCATAGCATTTAAAAACATTTTTGTGAAATTAGGGCTCTCCCTGGTGGCGCGAAAGGTTAAAGCACCACATTTTGAAGTTCTCCCAAGCCACTGCAGCATGAATTTGATCCCCAGCCCATATGACCCATATGGCATGGCAGACCTCTCCTGACCCACCTGCAGCTCCCCTCAGCAGTGTACTTTGTCAGTCTGCCTGTTCTGCTTCCCACTCTGTCTCTGGTGAATTATCTCACCCACCACACCTCTGGCCTGTACCTCCGTTCTGTAAACATAAATAAATAAATCTTAAAAAAAATATTGTGAGCCCTCCCTGGTGCAACGGTTTAAAGCACAGCACTATGAAGTTGTCTGCAGCCACTGCGGCACGAGTTCAATCCCTGGCCAGCATTGTGAAATCACACAAATACTTTCCCAGCTACTCATTAAATAGGTAATTCGTTTAGTGTGGGCTTTAGCTATTCTGTGCAAGGTTGAGTTGTGAGATTTCAACAATAAAACCTCACACTGAATTTCTACCCAGTATATATATATATAGGTCTAATCATTTCCAGGTTCCATTCCAATACCAGGTTTGTGAATAAAAACAACACAGAAATGTTCCAAATTGCATAAAGATTTTACTCTTTGAAAATGCCATTGCTAAGAGTGATATCCACGTGCAGACCTCCCATTTGTTTTCAAAAAAAGCATTCCAGATAAGACTTTCAGAAGTCATTTAGGTTCAACTTCCTAATGCATGAATTTTTATCAAGCATCTGAGAAGATGTAATGCATAATATTCAGATCATCCTAAAGGTTGTTTTCTACTCCAACATAAGATTCATCTAAAAAAAAGTAGAAAACTTCTGCTAAATAAACATTGAATTTTATTTAAATATATAAATGAGTCTATATATTTATTTGAATTTATAAATATATTTGTTTATGTGTTATATTAATTATTTATATAAATATGTTTCTTAGATGTTATAATTATTTAACATGTTTTATATTAATAAAATATATAAATGTATTTACTTAAGTAAATTAAAGTTGGATCAAAAGTGAAATTAAAATTGAATCAAATTTTCTTACGTTCCATTTTCATGTCTTTGAGCCAATGAACTGACTAACTTAATATATCAATGACTCTCCCTTGTTTTATATTTTCACATTTTAAATAATTAGAACACTTTTACATGCTTAAAGACTTATGACTCTCCAGTGAACACTGAGATTTCAGGCATTTTAAGGTTACCCTTACCTTTGCAACCTTCACAAGTAAGTGCATTATAATGATATCCTGAGGCTTTATCTCCACAAACTACACAGAGTTCTTCCTGTCCCTTAATTCGTATGGAAGAATGACTGAGTCTGCACCTCTTTGTTCTGGGGTATCCATCTTCAGCATCCAGGGCAACCACATAAGTAGGTTTATTTAGTTCACAATAACCAAGTCCATACTCTCCACCACTGAGTTGTAAATCCAAGCTGTAAGTGTTGAAATGCCTTTGTAAGGATGGTGACGGTACAGCTGAAGGAAACTGGACAGTAGAATATTGGCAATAAGGTGATTCTTGGAAATCAGTGTCATGCATCTGATAGTTGATTTGCTCTGGCAAAATATCTAGTTTAAAAAAAAAAAGAAGAAAAAACACATAGCCAAAAGTCAAAATTTCCAAATTGTTCTTTTAAAAAAAAAAAAAAAAGATTTATTTACTTATGCATACAGAATTGGGGTATAGGCCAGAGGTGCAGGGGCAGTGAGAGGCTTCACCAGAGACAGAGTGGGGAGCAGAACAGGCATATCAACAAAGTACACTGCTGAGGGGAGCAGTAGGCGAGACAGGAGAGGTCTGCTGAGCCATGTGGGTCTCTTCAGAGCTGGGGGTCGAACTCTCACTGAGGCGACTGTGGCTAGCCTTCAGGGCTGTGTCCTAACCCATTGCACCACCAGGGAGGGCCTCATAATTCTTCTCCAATGTCAAAGAGCCTTATGCCTAACAAATAGAGGTAGTTCAATATATCACCTCTATACCAGGGACTTGCTGTCCAACATGAGAGACAGACAGTAAATTGAATCGCAATGCATGAAAAGTGCTGCCTTCCCAGAGGTAGGGAGAGGTTACTCAGGAGCTGGGGAAAAGGGCAATAATTGCTACTGGCTCCCTGCCAACCCAGTGTCCCTTCTTAAACACAAATGATGATCACCCAGAGTTTGGAATGGAAGAACGTGTTCTGCATGGCTCTTGTTATGGGTCACTACTTTCAATGCATCAGTTCCATAGAAAAATGAATGAATAAATCATCCCACCCACCCCCAAACTGAAGTACAGTTTGACAGCTATCTGTTTATTCCAAGCAAGGTATCTTTTTGAAAAACATCTTAACATCATATACTCCTTTGCTATTTGCTGATTTAAATTACTAGATTTTGTTTGTTCCTTTTGTTGTCTATCAATTACCTGGAGGTATGTTCACCTACCCCATAGGGTTACTATAAGAATGAAACAAAATATGGTGTGCAAAAGCAGATAAACTATACAAGGAGACTTGATCATTACTAAGAGCTCCAAAAGAGCAGCTTACTTTTACTTTTGCTTTCTGGAGAATTACTAATTCTAAATTCAGAGAACTGACTCCAAAATGATCAAGGAATACTTAATTGTTCTGCATCTTTAACTAGTAATATTTGTGGTTTTTATGGTTTTGAATCACCAGATGAGACTTACTCTGACCCTCAAATCCACCATCAAAATTTGATAGACAATATACTTTTTATTCCTTTTGCAATCTTATAGCATCCTGTCCAATGTAAACCTGTATATAAGGTTGATCTATTCAAATAGAAGAAGAGCCTAATTAAGAAAGAGTGCTAGTAGAAGCAGTGTAACTTTTTTGTTAAAGACGACCCTTTTTGGAGTACTGTCAAAAGACTGAAGAATACCAGCTGATGTCCATTGACATGAAAATTGGAGTTCAAATTAAAAGAAAATTGCATTTAAAATTAAACTTACATTATAACCTTATTCTTTTTGGAGAAAATTCCTATTGCCTGATGCATTCTGATTTATATTTCCTTTCCTTTGCCAGAAATCTTATATTAAGATAAAAACGTTCAAGTATATTGAATAGCTCCTCTGAGATACATTTACTAAATTGCAACTGAATCAGCATCAGCTAGCTCCTAAGAATAACTGCAATTAGTATGTTAATTCTACTTTTAAATCAATATAATTTTAAATTATTGTGTTTTTCCTTCTTTATATTTGATTCTGTATTACATTTAGTATGACTGATTTTTTAAATTAATTATATTCTTTTCTAAGGAATATAAGGTCTTTAGTTCATAGCCATTTTTTAATCTCTGCAATTAATCATAATTCAAGAAAGTTCTGCTCCCCACTCTATAATATTAACTATTATACAGTAAGTTTTTGTTACATACCATAGTACTGGTCCTGTTCGGCAAGACAGTAGCCATCAGAAGCAGTGGCATAAGTATTTGCCATTCTTTGGTCAAATTTTACTTCTTCATCAGAGGATGCTGAAACAGAACGTAAAGAAAACAAATTTTTAGACTATTTGGAAGTATAATTATCAAATCAGTGTAATCTTTCAAAGGCACATTATTGTTTTTGAAAAACAACATAGCAGAATTTATATGAGATATTTGTATTTATACTTTAACTGGAAAATATTGATTTTTCATCTCTACCCCACCAATGACTTAATTCTGCCAAATTCTTATTGTTCAGTTCCTTACAAATAATAAACCTGAAATAATCACCGTAGCTCTTGAAACTACAAATCTTCATAAAATACTTTTACCAACTTTTTTTTTTTTAAGATTTATTTATTTATACATACAGAACTGGAATACAGGCCAGAGGTGCAGGGGCGGTGTGAGGATTCACCAGAGACAGAGTGGGGAGCAGAACAGGCAGATCCACAAAGTACACCGCTGAGAGGAGCAGCAGCGGAGACAGGAGAGGTCTGCCGCGCCACGTGGATCACCTACCAGGCCAGGGATCCAACTCGATTAAAGTGGCTGTGGCCAGCTTGCAATGCTGCATCCTAACCTGTTGTGCCACCAGGGAAGGCCCTTACCAACATGTTTATGGGTCTTTTATCAAAACTCTCTTGCTCTCAGTTTCCTCATTTGCAGAGAAATAGTAAAACACCCCTACCAAAGTTATTGGAGATTAATATATATATATATTAATATAATATAATAATGAATATAATATTATATATATATACACATATAAATCCAAGACAGCTCTTGACTTAATAACTGATTCCCATAATTGTTGTTCTAGTAGTTTCAGGATTTCAGTGTTTAAAATTAAGATAGAACTGGGAAGAAAAATTAGACTTTTCATGAAGGAAAGTAAAGAAAGGATGACTTTCATAGCACTTTTTTAAATAATCGAAATCTGTTGTAAATATTTTCCACAGCACTGTGATATGCTACATATTAAGATTAATTTCAGTTCTGCTTATCTAGTAAAAGTAGTTTGTTGACTACTGAAAGAACTTCATGTTTAATACTAACACCCAAAATCATAAGCTGATTTGAGAAAATTATTCAAAAATCTAAGATTATCCTTTGTGGGAAAAACTATTAATTTTTGTTATGTCCTAGGAAGGAACTCTTAAAAACAGTGTATCTTTGAATAGAATTAAACAGGAAATTACAGTTTAAGAAATTGGAAGTTATCAAGAGAAAATAAAGGTCATTCTAGATTCCACCCTATTTTATAGTTTCATCCTTCCTGTGAAAAGATAAAAACTGCTTTCCCCTTTTAAAAAAACAAAAAAAAAAGTGTTTTAAATCATGCCAAAAGATATACACAAGACAAATATTTGAGAGAACATCTGCAATTAAGATTTCACTATAAAAATAAAGATGATTCAAATAGTAATGGCTCTGAATGCACCCCCTTTATCATCTAATAAGACCTAGGTTCTTTAAAAAGTATTGAATCTTTCATTCTTCTGATAACAGAGCAGCAGTTGCAAAGAATATTGGATGGGATCAAAAGTGGTGCCCCCACTAAGTACAACTTCCATATTAAGTTCTCCTTGAAAGCAAGGACTAACATCAATAGAACTGTCCAGTGTGTACTTCTGATTTCCATGTATTACAACAGGTCAAACTGTATATTCATATAAAAGGAATTTTGGATGTCATTGCTTTACTTTGTGTGCTAGTTTTCAGCAATAACCCTGTTTAGTTCTTGTCAATTTTCACTTTTGAGTCTTAATTCTACTTTAGAAACATGTTAGTGAATGTGAAAACTTGAAGTGGTTATTCATTCTTCTTTTTAAATTGCTGCTTTTACCATTAAGATTCATATATTTGAAGACTGAAAGTCAAAAGGTATTTGATACAGGCTAGACAGAGTGACAGTTCATATGAGAAATATAACAAAAAACAAACCATATGTAGCAAATTGCAGCAAAATTGCTAATATCCTGCCATAAATACCTTATGATAGGGCCACTGTCGGGGTTCACATCCTAAGTAACTATGCTCTAAAACCAAGTCTTTCCAATACTGACAATTGCCCAAAAATATTGTCTAAAATAGACCTTTATAAAACGGTTATAAATTATTTCTACTCCAGGGTATATATATAAATAATATCTATATTAATAAGTCAATAAGATAAATATATAAAAAACCAACAAGATAAATATAAATATATGTTCCTAGTAATAGCATTTTCTACAGAAAATGTTTCACTAGTCAAATTTTTCTTCAGACATCTAAATTCTTAATAGAAATATTACAATATTCATGCATGCATAGTAAAATAAAACTTTCAGAGATAAATCAATCATAAAATTAATCTTGTTTAAAAAGATGTCATTATTCATACAAAAACCAGCATATGGACCAGAGGTGTGGGTGGTAAGAGGAATCACCAGACACAGACTGGGGATCAGAACAGGCAGATCTACTGAAAAAAGCAGCTGAGGGGAGACAGGGGAGGTCTGCCTGCCTTAGGGGACAGCTCCCTGTCCCAGGATCAAACTCATGCTGCTATGGCTGTAATAGCTTAATAAACTGAGTCTTAACCCATTGTGCCCCCAGGAAGGCAGATCTCTGCTGTCTCGCCTGTTGCCCCCCTAAGCACTATATTTCAGTAGATCCCTCTGTTCTGCTCACTATGTTCTCTCTCGTGAATCCATTCACACACACCACATTTCTGGCCTATACTCCCGTTCATATATGCATAAATAAATAAATCTTTAAAAAATCATTGATTCCTGAATTAAAGATTTCTTGTGTAATATGTCACCTGAAGTATAAGTTATATATTGCATAAAATTGATATAACTGAAAAGGAAGTTGTTTCACAAGAAAAATCATTTTCATTTGCATAGTAGCCTCTCATAAAAATCAAAGAATGCCCGCAGGGATTATAATTGAGATGGAAAAAAAATGTACAAAATGATGTAAAAATAAACTTTTGTAATAAAAAAAATCAAAGAATGACAGTGATATGTAATGTTAATTATTAAAAGTTTTTCCAATAGGACTTCTAAAACTATTGGAACCAGGGAAAATGAAAAAATACATATGTGAATGACTCCACAAGTTAAGTCTTCCTGATTCTTTTATAAGAATTTATTATTTAACAATACAGGGAAGACTACATTTCTTCACATACAGTTTTACTATACAATTTAAGTGATGTAATTTACACACATAAAGAGTACAATCTGAAACTTAAGTGTTGAAAACCAAAGTTACCTCCCTTAAAATTTTGTCACAAAAAAAGTACAATTCTATGGTTTTTAGAATATTTTCAGTGTGCAACTATCACTACCATCAAATCCAGAACATTGTTAATCCCCCAGATGAAATCCCACATGTATAGCCAGACAACTCCCTTCCCTGATCCCCCAGCCCAACAACTATTTATCACCTTTCTCAGGAACTCCCCATGCTAAACATTTCATGTAAATGGATTATACATGTCCATGTGCACTTTTAAGTGAAGAAAGTAACATGTCAAGTAATTTTCACAGCTAGAAGTAGCTAGAAAGGGGCAATAGATGAAATACTTAGAAAATCCACAACTATAAAATTAATAGTGTGTATTACCTAGATTTAGAACTATATTTTGTGTTGATTTCCATAATAAGGAATATCATAGCATTTTAAGCAGAGATATAATTTTTTCAAGTGTCTCTAGAAATTGAAATTGAAAGTTGCTTTAAATATGTATATAAACCATTGTTTCAAAAAATAACATATATTCCAGCATACATTCTTGATTTAAAAGCAAGTATCATTTTAAATACACAACAGTAAAAGTCACTGTGAAGGGACGTACATAATAATGTCAAATGCCAACTCAGGTCAATTGCAGTCCGAAATTGCCTTATCAGTCTTTAGCAGAGAACCAAATTACTGTCTAATCTACTTTAGTCAGTTAAATTTCCTAGTTTCAAGGGGGAAATGCTTTTTAGAGTCTGACTATCATAATAAAACTGGTTAATTTGCAATGCAAAAACTAAATGACAGTGGAAACTAAAGATCTCAAAAATCCTTTATAAAACATTTTATAATTTAATCATAGTTTAAAGTAAATTACAAACAAAATCAACACATATTTAACTTTGTATAAAATTCTTAGAGGAGACAAATACTCACTCACCGTTCAACATTACTATAGGTTGTCCTTTCCCACACAGAATGAATATAGATAGATTTAACAATGTTACTTCAACTTTCCAACTAGAGTGAACTGTCTTCTCCCTATTTATCAGGGGTGGAGCAGAGGGCAAGCTGCATAGACTTAAGTTCCAGACACTCTGCAGAGCAATGCTTCGGCTCTATCTCAGAGGCAAACTTCCCACACAATCCTCTCTTGGGTCAAAATGAGGGCACTTACAGATGACATAAATCAAAAAATAACCAGATCACAAGGGATAGAGGCCTTTGGAAACCACAGGTCACACTCCTCCAAAGTCCCTGATTGTTTACTTAATAAATATTTTGCTGTGTTGATTGAAGTTGACATTATCCCATTTTGGTTACAAAACAGTGGGTCTCTACCCACTGTATGAGTAGAACATACAGGGAAAAAAAATTAACTCAAGCTCCACTAATATGTCGATATAACAATTCAACTTGAAACTCATCTTCCATTACCTACACGAAAGAATTTGTTAAGCCAACTGGAAATGTGAATACTAATTCACAGACTGGTACAATGTTCAATGTATACTACCCTTTCATATTATGGCATACAAAAATCTGCAACTTAAGTAGATCAATGATATGAAGTAGACAATAAGAAGTTCTCACAGCTTGTAAATAGCAGGGATGAAACTCTGACAGGGCAAGCAGCTGAGCAGGGCACGTAAGTAACTTCATCATTGCTTGTTTTATATCATTTACATAAACGAAGTCTGTTGGATACCAGCACAGAGTCTCATCCCTTTAAGGCCTTTCTAAGGAAGCAGGTTTCCAAACACGTTCTGCCTTGAAACTCCTTTTCTTCTAGTCTTAACCTCCCGTGGCGTGATGACTCGCCTGTGTTATCAGACCAGACTGGTCTCAGTCTCTCCCAGTTCTACTTTTCTACTAACAACACAGGTTCGGCAGACACCTCTAAATTTCCTGGGTCCACTTCTGGCTCCTGACTTCACAACTACAATACTGAATTTATTCTTCAAGGGTTCTCATGGGGTTGAAGACATACAAGATGTACAATGTACAGATAGTTCTCTTAGCTCTTATCTACCCCATAAGGGATTGTTTTATACAACTACAATTTTACTCCATAGACTCAGAAGGAAAAAAATATCTCAAACTCCTAAAAAAGATGGAGTGTTGCTGGTGGAAGTCATCGCAAATGATTCAAATTATCAACCCAAGACTTTGGAAACAGGATGGAAAAGCTCAGTTAGAGCAATTGCAAAGGAGATACATGTCTTTGTTTATCATTTTAGGGGTTTTCAGTGTTCCAGCTTTCACATCAGAAGTCAATCTGGGGGTATGCTGTACAGCAGCTAAAAGAGCAAAATAAAATTAACTTTCAATCAAAAGGCATCATCTCCATCAGTTAGCCACCAAGCATGCAATCCTTGGGTTTCCTGGAACAGAACCGGAAAGGGCAAAATCAAAACATCAACATTTAACTTATTCAGTTAAAAGGACTCATCTCTTTACTTCTGTCAGCCACCCTGAAACAGAAGCTTAAAGAGCAACATCAAAGCACAAGCAAGGGAGAAGCAACACACAGCTATCAAAAACCAATAAAATCACCCCCTGCCTTTCCAAAACAGACCTTTCTCAATAGAAAACAGTCCTAGTCTTCCACCAGCAACCAAACAAATGCAAGAAGGTACATGGCAACTAGGTTCAAAACAAATGGTGTCGGCAAAATCCCCACCAGCAAACCCATCAAGCTTAGTCTAGATAAAAACACCTTAATGCTTCTGATCCAGACCTTGCAAAACCCCAGATTTTCCAAGACTCCATTCGGGCTACCACCATCAGATATTGCTCAAGCTTCTTCCAGCTCAACACCCAGGCATAAATTTGCTAATTCAAACCACCATTGAAACTTTTTGGCTTGCAAAAGCCCCTGAGGCAGAGATCAGGAGGTAGACCCAATCAAAAGCCCAAAGCACTTCAAAAGCTATCACTATCTTCAGAATTGCTAATTAGACCTATATGCCCAACGAACATATTGTGCAAAGTCATGGCAACTCACCATCATGTATATACTTGGTTCCGGAGAAGGCCACCACGAGACCTCAAACACCATTTTGGAGCAGGGTCCACCTTTGCTCTTGTCACATGGTTCCACCACAGGCATTTTTGAGTAAAGCCCCCTGCTAGCACAGAACAATTCCCACAAAGTCAAACCTCTCAATAAATGACTACAAAGGTCCAAGCACAAGCACAAGGTCCAAGGTAGCTTTTCTAATCTCAGGAAACAAATCTACACATATCTGAAACACAAACACACTAAAAAACAAAAAAACAAATTTGCACTTAGGACACCTAGTGTCATGGGGAAGCTGCTTTCCCCTACAGGGTGACAAACCATGAATGGCTTCTGTCCCTTCTGCCTTGGGCACTAAATCTGTTACAGGTCCCCCAAACCTACCTGTCCTAAATAGGTTCTGCCATATGCCACAAAAAGACAAAGCAAAGCCTAATGCATACAACCTTCAACAGAAGAGGACTTTAATACAGTCTGTGTGCAATAAAGGCAAGAGAACGGAAACAAACACCCAAAGTTACCCATCCCACATGGGTAAATGCCCAGCCAAACAGGGTAGACCCAAAGCAAGGCCACTGAGGCTCAAAAGTTTGCCACAGGCCAAGACACCTTCTGGTGGGTGGGGACCCACAGGAAAGGGGCAGAAGAGGGCAGGCAAGTCTGGAATTAAAGAAGCAAAAGAAAACACAAGTCAAGATAAAGGCTGCCATTGTCAGCTTCCCCACCGCTCTCACCCATGTCTGTCTCTTTCAAGTGTCTCCTTCCACATCCTCCAGGTCCCTGGTGCAGTCCAGGCCAAGAAGGGAGCAAGGCTCCTTCACATGGCTCTTGGCCCCCTGTGTCAACTTCAGCCTTCTTTCTCCATCTCTCTCTGCTTTTTCTCTTGTTTCTGCTTCCTCTCTTCTCTCTTCTCAGCTCTGCCCTTCGTTGGGTGGGGCAGGGAACCTGGAACTGCTCCTGTCTCTGGATGTCACACTGGTAGACCTGGACTAAAGATTTACAGCTTCTCAACTCCCAGCTTTAGGGGTCTGGGACTTCCTTTTAGGGTGAGGAAAATTCCAGGAGATGTAATAGTTGCACAATACTATGAATATAGTAAATACCTCTGAAATGCTCACTTTAAAAGTCCATTTTGTGTTACAGGATCTCATCTCAATTTAAAAACAAGAAAAGCCAGACTTTATCGTTTTGGTTCATATTAAGCAACCAAAAAGAATGTCTCTTACAGTGGTACTAGTTTTTGTTTCTTGTTACCATCAAGTGGATTCCATTTTGTGTTTTGAAGCTATTTCACTGAAATTGAAAACTAAACTAGCTGTGACTTTTAATTCTAAACAAAACAGCAAGAAATAAAGTTATAAGGTAAGTGGTTTGGTTGTTCTATTTTCTCAAGTGTTTTAAAACATTTTTGAGGTTTTTTTCACTAGTAAAAGGAAACCATCTTTAGTACAGCTGGATCATTTCTACTTAATTGGCTTTTTCTTCTTGATCTGGTTTGAATTGTTTATTCCACTGCAGTAATTAACCATTATCAGCTTCATTAATGAAACAGAAACCACCTCCTCTTATCAGTTATAAAATGCTTGTCAAACAAAAATTTAAACAAGAATAGAATGTGGGCAAAGGAACAGCTCTTTAAAAGTGCCTGCAACTAATTATAGGAATTTTCTAGTTATTTTATTGTTGTTTTCCATTTATCCTTTCATAATAACTATGCATTTCTTTGGCATAGTTATCTGAAATATTTTATACAAGAATAATTACTTTGACAATTCCTCTTATCCATTGTAATGAGAAGGTTGAGTTTTGGTTGTTTATTTATATACATAAATTATAAAAATCTTACTTAATCAAGCCACCTTTAGAGATAATATTTTCTATTCTGGTTATTTTCTTTCTAGTGAAAAAGAGCAGGGTAGATAGTTTAAGATACATTTCTCAGTTTAAGATATATTTATGAGACTGCACAAACAAAATTATCAG
>NW_004567127.1:5448385-5448861 GCF_000260355.1 Condylura cristata
CTCTGGCCTGTACCCCAATTCTGTATGAATAAAAAAATAAAAAATAATAAAAATAAAAAAAAAAAGGTTTTTCTACTGGGATCTAATGAGAATGTCACAAAGTTTTAAATGATTTATGGGAAACTAACTTCCACAGTTATAATCCTTTCTCCCGAAAGTTTTATTTTTGATGAGTCTAGAATTTTATTGATTTAGAAAAAGTAAAATAAAAAAAACTAAAATCCTAATTCAGAATATAAGAAATAATGCTGAGGTGTGACCTTCATGTACATAAATTATGATAATGGAAGATCATAAATTGAACTTTCTCATTAACAATTGTGCTTTGGTGACTACAGGGTCGATCTGCAAAAAAAGGTTCATAGGGTAATTTCATCCTCATCCTTTTCTCGTTACTATCTCATTAGACCCTTGTTCTCTTCTCCCCTATTATGTTCTCAATGCAAGTCTGGAATTAAAGAAGCAAAAGAAAACAC
>NW_004567127.1:5449322-5456532 GCF_000260355.1 Condylura cristata
AATCAAGGAGTTCATTGTCTTACACCTTCTGTTTTGAATTCAAGATTTGTTTATTCTCATTTTGTAGGAGGTAAACTCAATACCAGCAGTTGACATTTTGTTTTTATACCTATTAATGCTTTATCTCACTGGGTGTAATCACTTCATTTATATTTTCCTAACCAACTAATAATGTTTAGCTTATAGGCAAAGACCATGCACATTTTACCTGGTGTTTAATTCATAAAAGATACTCAATAAATGTTTGTTGAACTAGCTTTAATACTTTTTTTCTTAACAGTTTTCTTATTTAGCTTATGTTATTTCTAATTAATAATATAGTGGAGCTCTATCAGAATACAGATATCTGTACAGACAATGGAAGGAAATTATCTACCTGCTTATAGCAATGTATTTTCAAAATCTTATTGCTCAGATTTGGTAAATGAAGCTATTATTTAAAAAATGCATTGTCCCTGCTAGCACTTCTTGTGAAGTTTCTTCACTCAGCTCTTGCAGAATACTATACACTTTTAAGTTACAATAATATAATAACAAATGGAGAAATTAAATCTTATAGCAATCTAAAATTGCTGGATAGGGGATTTTTCTAAAATGGTCTAGGTCAATTTTTCTATCTAGAAAATTTGGAAAAGAATATTGGTTAACATCTTTCCACAATACCAGTAAAAATATACAGGAAAAAAGATTACTTTTTCTTAAATATCTGTGAGTACCCATTCATGGTTCTTATTCTAAGGGGAGGTGAGCAGGAAATGTGTGGTTTAAGTGACCAGGTGAATCTTCTTTGTATGCATTAAAGAATTTAATCTCAGGGTGAAATTGGGAATCAGCACTGAACTCTACCTGAAAACTTGATGAAACCATTGGCTTTAAACTGTTAGATATTTTGTACATATGTATCGTGAAATATAAAATTAGGGCCTCCCTGGTGGCACAAGAGTGTTAAATCTCAGCACCTTGAAGCTATCTGCAGCCACCACTGCAGCATAGGCTCCATCCCTAGTCAGGGAGCCCACCCACATGGCAAAGCAGACCAGCCTCCCACAACACTCCCCTCAGCAGTGTATTTCAGTCATTCTGCCTGTTCTGCTCCCCACTCTGTCTCTGGTGGATCTTCTCACTACCACCACCACCCCTAACCCTGCACCTCTGGGTTGCACCCCACCTCTTGTATGCATAAATAAATAAAACAAATCTTTTTTTTAAGATTTATTTATGCATACAGAACTGGAGTAACAGGTCAGAGGTGCAGGGGCAGTGAGAGGATTCACCAGAGACAGAGCGGACAGCAGAACAGGCCAACTGATGAAGTACACTGCTGAGGGGAGCAGCGGGCTGGTCAGGAGAGGTCTGCTGTGCCCTGTGGGTCACCTCTGGGGCCGGGAGTTTGAACTCTCACTGAGGTGGCTTTGGTCAGCTTGCAGTGCTGTACTTTAACCCTCTGTACCACCAGGGAGAGCCTAAAACATATCTTTTTTTTTTAAATAAATATAAAATTTACATATACTAAAACTTCACTTTTCTTCTGTTTTTGTTTAGTCAATATTATGTTTGACATCATGTAGATGATCTGTGTGGACTGTTTTTGGTTTTGTTTTGTTTTTTAATCATTGTTGTGTGAAAGAACATGACAGATCAGTTTAGGCTCAACTGTAAGATTTACAAATTATTCCCACCTTAATGTAGTGTTTATGACTACTTGATGTCTCTCTTTATATTAATGCCAGAGTAAGAATGAGTATTTTTAAAATCATCTATGGAGGAAGATAGTTGTTCTTTCCTGGTTTTTTTTTTTTTTTAACTAACTCAAGTAATTCATTATTAATGCTCTTCTGAGTCCTGCCACAGGGAACTTGTATCATTTTGACAAGATACAGAAGTGACACTACTAGTTGTTAAAACATTAACCTTTAACAACCTCATTTTTCACTTGGTAGTCATGTTTAAGTGTTTTATCAAACTGAAGTTAAACACTAAAAATCAGATACATTCGCTTCCACTTGAAAAGTATAAATGTGATAATAAGTAAAGACATTAGAAAGAGAGACAATGTAAATAGTTGTTTTACTGTTAATTTAACATAATTCTCATCACTTCACCTAGTGAAACTAATGTGGGTAAGGAACTGCTTTAGGAATATTCATTACCATTATCACTTAATCTTCAGAATTTCAAGATTAGTAGCATCAGGGCTTGATTTATTAAATATTATGTGAGAACGCTAGATTAAAGAATTTTCAGATCTCACTGTTTTAGATAGAAGCCCCTCTAATCACATTTAATTGATTTCAATTCATATTCATTCACAGCACGCCTTAATAGGAGGTTCTCAACAAATATTAATTACTATCCAAGCTTCTTGTTGCCTATGTATAAACTAAGTTCTTCACTGTTCACTAGAGAAATGCAAAGATAAATACAACATAATTTCTTTACTAGGTTGGGAGTAGGACATGTATGTAAGGAACTACTACACATATAAAATATAAATGCAGGACCCTCCCTCGTGACACAATGGGTTAAAGCACAGCACTATGAAGCTATCCGCAGCTACTGCAGCACGAGTTCGATCCCCTGCCAGGGAGGTGACCCACATGACACAGCAGACTTCTCCTATCTCCCCGCTACTCCTCTCAGCAGTGTAGTTCAGTATATCTGCCTGTTCTGCTCCCAACTCTCTCTCTGGTGAATTCTCTCACCCCCCCACACCTCTGGCCTGTTCTTGTGTGCATAAATAAATAAATCTTTAAAAAAAAACTACATGAAAAGCATAAATATTTCATATATATATATATGAGTGCAATACAAAATACTATATATACATATACATATATATACACATATATACATATGTACATATATATACACACACACATATATATGCAATACAAAAACAGAAACAGAAGACATGATTCACATATGCAGGAAATATTTGTAGTTGATATTTATCATTCTTTTTATCCACCCAGTACCTGAAACATTTCAAAATGCTTTTAAAATTCTCAGTAAGGCAGAGCCCAACTACCACTATGGAAACTAAAAATATGGTTTTTCCCTCTTCCCTTAGAGTTAGAATACAAGCCCATGACTTAGGTTCAACTGCTCAGAAATCTCCCCCTCCTGAACTTTGCCCAACAACAAAATCTGTACAGAACTCTCTCTGTGGTGGCAAACTGAGTTCCTGGGCAAAGTAGCAAAGATACAGGCTTCCCCCACTGTCCACATTTATATGGAAAATTTCTTTAGCTTTCTCAAGTCCCAAAAAATAACCTATCAGGGCCCTCCCTGGTGGTGCAACGGGTTAGGACACAGCACTGCAAGATGGCCGCAGCCTCTTCAGTGTTAGTTCGATCCCCGGCCCCAGAGGTGACCCACATGGCGCGGCAGACCTCTCTTGACCCACCGCTGCTCCCCTCAGCAGTATGCTTCACTGATCTGCCTGTTCAGCTCCCCACTTTGTCTCTGGTGAAGTCTCTCACTGCCCCTGCACCTCTGGCTTGTACCCCAGTTCTGTGTGCATAAATAAATCAATCTTTAAAAAAATAATAATAACCTATCAAATGATACCAAGTAGCACATAAGGCCTAAAATAGCACTACCATGCAGTAAAAGGAGGAGTGATGTAATAAACCTTACAGTGAAAGGAGGCTGGGCCCTCCCTGGTGGAGCAGCACTGCAAAGCCACGCCAAGCTGTGGCCATTTCAGCGCAAGTTCGACCCCTGGCCCAGAGGTGATCCACAAGGCGCCGCAGACCTCTCCTGTCTCGCCCACTGCTCCTCTCAGCAGGGTACTTTGTCTATCTGCCTGTCCTGCTCCCACTCCCCAGCATCTCGGAGCAGAAGCTTAGTGGCTGTGCTTGCAGCCAGCCTCCTGAGTCTTGTGCTGGAAAACAAATGCTGAATGCTGTTTGTTTTTTACCTTTTGTCATACAAGTCACCGTTTTCAGTTGTTTTTAGTTAGTGAACACAGGTGCTAAACAGGTATTTCATAAAAACGTAGTATGTAACCCAAACTTTTGGAAAGTGGAGGGTACCAGTATTTGACAACTGTTTGCTGAGCTAGTTAAAGCAATGAGTCAGGATGACAGGCCTCAACGTTTTCATGAGACCAGTTCTGCAACATGATGGTAACACTGTTCCAAGTTGCACAACTGTGAACTTGAGTTTCCAGTCTTCCGGGGTTTCTTAGGGAAAATAAAATCATCCCTAAAATAGATGATTCTCCATTCAAACCACTGAAAATATGCTTATTCAGCTAGCAGCAAAGGGCTTTGGTGGATGTAACAATAAATAGTAACCAACTTTTCGTCTGTCAAGATCCCACCTGCTGATCCAGCCCAATATATTAACAAGAGCCTCTTTCACGCTAATGTAGTTACAGCAATGGTCCTCAAGTCTGGCTGGTCTTCAAACTGAGCAGTTTCCAAATTCAAGTTAATGGATTTGGATCAAGAAACGCATTCATTCATTCCACAATATTTATTGCATACTAACTGTCTTTTAGGAACCCTAGAAGTCAAAAACAAAAATGTAAGTAGCAAAAACCAGCCTATCTCTACACCCTGGAGATTACTATGCCATGATATTCTGATGAATACATCATTATAAATGACATAAGGTTCAGAAAGAACACAATGTTAGGGCAGTATGTATAAAAGGAACCTACCCAAAACCAAGAAATTGCAGAAGGCTTCCTTCATGAGGGAGCTTATGTTGAGATCTGGAGGATGATATCATTGAGTTAGGACTGGCAGGGCCAAAGGTGTCAGAGCAGGGATGAAATGACTTCCTCATCTCCTGGAACTATGAGACAGTGGGAGATCAAGAGCAAGGTCACTTTCTTTTCTTTGTGATGATGCTTTGTTTGTGGTATAATTGACAGTCAACACCATCGGTTTTCGGTATGCAACAAAATGATTCATTACATGTATTGTCTGCAAAATGATCACAATAAGTTCTAAGAAAAGAGAAAATAAATTTGAAGGGCCTTCCTGGTGGCATAAAAGGTTAAGTATCATAAAAGGTTAACTATGAAGCTATCGCAGCCACTGCAGCACAAATTCAATCCCTGGGCAGGGAGTTGACCCACAGGGTGAAGCAGACCCACAGGGAGGCTGACGATGGTGGCTGTTACCTTGATTTGGACTTTGATCTTGCTTCTCTGGTCCCAGACCATTCTGGCCCCTTTTACCTTTCCCTGTGGTTTCCCACCAGAAGGTGCCTTAGACTTGTGGTGAGTTTTGGACCCCTCGTGGGCCAACTCTGATTGGCTGGGTATTCACTTACCCACAAGAGAAGGGTAACTTGGAGTATTTTGTTGGGAAACTAATGTCCTTTCTTCTCTCTCTCTTTATACACACTAATTCCCACTAAAATTCTTTCACTCTAACAGTATGCTTTGCCTTTGTGTGCACAGATAGCCAGATCCCTTAAGAAAGTGTAAGTTAAGGGGTCCCAAGAGGTCCTTATTTGCCTGCTAACACCACCAAAAATGTTGACTCTGACTACTGCTACTGCATACAGTAATCAAATGCTCCTGTCTCTGAGTTGGGGTACTTGGAGAGAGTTCCCCCTATTATTTTAGAGGGTCTTTCCCTGGCCTCAGGATCACACACATGTGTGACCAGCACATACATGTATGGATTAGTACTTGGCTGAAGAACTTAGGGCAGCGCTTTTCAGATCCAGGACTGGGATCTGGGTGTGGTGAGTAAGATGCCCAAGGCACAAAATTTAACAACATTGTCACTCCCAGCAAGAAGCTAAGAATGGTGCTTCCTTGTACTTCCTGTCTCTGCCTCACCTCAGTCCAGCCCTATCCAGGTACCTAGGGGCTCTCGCTCTCTCTCTCTCTCCTCTTTCTCTGTCTCTCTCTTGTCTTTAGATCCTTTTCTTGTAGGCAGTGATTTCACTAAAAATATAAGCTACTATTATTTTTATTGTCACGGCCAATGATCCAGAACTCGACTTTTTTAACAGCTTTAGTCACATATTCTTTATATAACATAAAACGCACACATTTAAAGTGTACATTTCTATCACTTTCAGAATGTTGAATTATAGAATCATCAGATCAGATTGTTTTTAGTACTCCATAACACAACTGGATTTTGAGAAATGAAAAACTAAAATAACTTTAAGCCATGTCTTGGAGGAAAGGCCAAGAACCCAACAGGAAAGACCAAATCCTGACACCCTGCAAGGAGCTTGCACAGAGCATAAGCAAGCAATGAACACAGTGTCAGAGGCATGAGGAAACAGGTCAGAGGCATGCGGAAACAGGATTGGAGAAAAGTTGATAGAAGAAAGGGAGATTCAGACACCGACAGTAAGAGAGTATGTCTGGCACCACACACAGTCTGTAGGCCAGACTGACTCACAGCCACACCCTAACCCAGGGCTGACACAGCCAGCCAAGGGTTGCCCCAGATTTCTACACTCTAAAATGGCACTTGGTCAATGTTCTTTTGGTTACTTTTCAGATATTTCCTAAGTTCTCCAGAAGTGAGGGGTTACTTTTCCCTTCAAGCTCCAGCTACCATGCTGTCTGTCTGCATCCCTTTCTATATATTCCTTGGAAAATGCTGACCTGTCCACACATCAATCCTTATTGTTTCTTCCATCTCTTAATCCATACTGTTATTCTGTGTTGCTCTTAAAATCTCTTCCTACTATCTCAAAATAAATTTCCCATTCTGTTAGGGCTATTTCCTTAATACCTTTTCCCAAATGCCAACATAGGTACTTTCCTAAAATCCTACAGTATATAACCTAGGCCTTCAATATATATATATATATATATATATATATATATACATTAAAGGAAGTCCTTTGATCTGAATGGAAATGATGCCAAATATCAGTTTGGATCGAAATAAAGAATATAAAGAAGAGAATAAGAACAGTGAATAAGAAGGTACATATAAAGGAATGTTTTTCTCAGATTTAAATCAGATAAAGATATCAATCTAATATGAATCTTTCATGTAGACATAAAACGTTATATTTAGAGGATTGAAGAAGTTAATAGTATAAATAGAATTCTGTTACAAAATTCTCATACATGAATTGGTATAGTGAATATATAATATACATAATATTATTCTTGTTACTGTATGGTAATAACACTATTACTTAGACTGATCAGTTACAGATACATATTTTAACCTCTTTGGCAACTATTTAAAAGAGGTCTATTAAAAAAAAA
>NW_004567127.1:5456632-5459858 GCF_000260355.1 Condylura cristata
ATATATTTTAAAGATTTATTTATTTATTCATACAGAACTGGGATGCAGGCCAGAGATGCGGAGGGTGAGAGGATTCACCAGACAGAGCAGGGAGCAGAACAGGCAGACCGACGAAGTACACTGCTGAGGGGAGCAGCGGGTGGATCAGGAGAGGTCTGCTGAGCCATGTGGATCGAACTCCTGCCGAAGTGGCTTAAGCTTCTTAGTGCTGTGTTTTAACCCACTGCGCCACCAGGGAGGGCCAGCCTTCAATATACTTTTTAAAGATTTGTTCTATTTATTTATGCCTATAAGAGCTAGGGTGTAAGCCAGAGGAGGGGGGACTGGGGGAGGTGGTGAGCAGATTCACCAGAGACAGGGTGGGGAGCAGAACAGGTGGATCCACTGAAATACAGGGAGACAGGAGAGGTCTGCTGTGCCATGTGGGTCAGCTCCCTGGCCGGGAATTGAACTTGTACTACGTGGCTGTGCACAGCTTCATAGTGCTGCACTTTAACCCGTTACACCACCAGGGAGGGAGGGCCCTTTCAATGACATTTTTAAACCATTTGCCCAGGAACAGTTTTCTGGTTTCCTGACCAGGAAGAATGGTGTGCTAATCCATGCTCCAACTTTTAGGTGGGCAGTGCCCACTGCAATATGTCCACCACTCACGGCTATCTAGCCCTATGGGGGAACTTACAGAGGCCTCCTGTGTCTTGCCTGAAGTGCTGACTGCCTTAAGTACCTTGCATTAATTTTGGTGCAATAAAAGAAAAGGGACAGTTTTAGTTAGAGGCTGAGGTTTTGTTTTGTTGTGACAGATATGGATTTGGCCACTAATTTAGGAGGCCTGACTTTGGCCTTGTGGAGTCATTTTTATGGATTTGTGTATAGTCTAGGGAATCTGGTTTTGCCTTTATTGAATTTTCTTTGGGAGTATGTATCTGTTGGGGGAACATGGTTTTGGTTTGTGGAAGTCCTTTTTGGTTATATGTGTAGTTTAATTTCCATCCTTACTTAGAGCGTGTGATCTTGTGGGGCTTCTTGGGTATGTGTATTCTTTTGTTTTGGATACAAGAACTTTTTTTCTTAAGGCACAGCCATTTATAAGAGAGCAATCTGGAGTCACATGACAAGATGGCATCTATCCATTGAGTCTGTTCTTCCTAGAACTTTGTTTTCTTCTCCCAAATATTATTGGGAGTGTTCATGGATATTCCCTGATATCGGTTGGCTTGGACATTAAATATGTCTGCATTCTTCTCATCTTGACTAAGGTATACAAGTGGTAATTCGCCCTTGGGTTTGAGACTGAGTTATCTAAGCCACCTGACTTCCTACATCCAACTATCTTTTTCTAAGATTTTATTTATTTATTTATTTTATATAGAAAACTGGCATGTAAACCAGAGGTACAGGGGTAAGAGGATTCACCAGAGATAGAGTGGGGACCAGAACAGACAGCTCTACTGAAACACACTGCTGAGGGGAGCAGCAGGCCAGACAGGAGAGGTCTGCTGCGCCATGTGAGTCAGCTCCCTGGCTGGGAATTGGGATCCAACTCAGACAGTAGAGGGGATCACTGGGATATAACCCCTAGGCCACCAGGCAGGCCAATGCTGCTTTTCTAATGTGAGTGGCATGTACAACCGCTTTGCTTGATTAAGCTTCAGGTCTGCTCTGTTCAGTGAGGTGGAACAGAGTCAGCATCTGCACTTTGAGGTTTCACAGGCACAGTGGACACGGGACACGAGGCCACACTGTTGAAGGTTCAACAAATCAAGGTGTTAATTTTTTTGCAATCTTCACTTTGAGGAAGCTCAGAAATACTGTTTTAAGGAAATGAGAATCTTTAAAAAAAACCAAAAGGTAAGAAATTCTGACACATGCTATGACATGGATGAACAGCTGAGTCAGTCAGACATAAAACAACACACAGGATATGCACTGTGGGTCCAGTGCAAGAGCCATCTCACTGCCAGGTCTGTGCCCTCTGATACCAACTGGCTCCGACTACCCATACAAGGGGCGGGGAAGCTGGAGGCCCCCTGGACCTACTATCTCAGCCCCGGGGCTCTGAAACTTTAGAAAGCCTAAAAAGCATCCTCTACAACTAGGCAGTCAAGAAAAAAAGCCACAAAGGTTCCAATGACAACCTAGGGCTGGGGCATTGTTAAACTGTAAGGTTCATCCCCCTACACGGCTCAATCCTGGAAGACCTAGAGACAGCGTGTGCTGTTATGCCAGACACAAGAACAGGGTCAAGCAGACCAAGGAGACCCAGTCATGTATTTCAAAAGAAAGGACCCGGGAAGAGTAAAGAAATGTAACTAAATAATTTATCTGATAAAGACGTCTATCAAGTCATGGTCATAAAGACACTGACCCAAGTGGGAAGCACGATGGGCACAGCAGGAGCTTGGACAGAGACAGAAAATGAAGTTCCAAAGGGACCTGTCAGAACTGAAAGGTGCAACAGTCGATGTGCATCCATTTACCAGCTACCTGAAGCAGTCCAACCCAGTGACGGAGACTAAAGTACAGGTGGCCAAGGGCTGGGAGGGGGCAGGCTGGGGACGTCTGCATTTAAAGAGCTTTCAGTTTTGCAAGATGACAAAGCTGTGGAGACCCAGTGAAGACCGCTCAATGAGTGCCTTTACACACGGCTCGGGTGGCAGATGATGTGCTGACCCAGGCTGCTCGAAAAGTAAAACGCAACGACGGAGTAGCAATCAACACCAGCAGGGGAAGCGGGGCCCCGCTCAGCCCCGGCCCGAGCACCCCGCCGCGGCGAGGGCCCGGGAGGTCGCTGCTCCGGCGGTGCCTTCGGCTCGGGCCTGGTGGCTCCCCGTCGGCCAGCCCGCCGTGCCCCTCTCCTGGGCGGCCGCTGACTCGTGGTGGCGAGAGCCCTGGTCCTGCTTCCCCGCAGGGTCACCGCCGCTCTGCAGGGGCCAGCCCGGGCCTCCCGAACGCCCCGCTCAGCCCCGGCCCCCAACCTGGCCCCTTCACGCCCCCCCAGTAGAGAAGCCCTCTTGCGTGAGCAGCTGCTGGCCTTAGGGCCGCCAAGCGCCCTGCCCCGCTGCCCGCCCCGCTCTCAGCTCCCGCGGCCTTGGGTGCCGCTTCTCCTGCCAGGCTGGGCTCAGCTGCTGTGGCCCCTTCTTGCAGAAACCCGGGCGGCACTGGCGCTGCCCAGCAGTGCCGACCCTGCCCTCACCGAGACCCGAGCTGCGGGGAGTCTCCTTCG
>NW_004567127.1:5459958-5461284 GCF_000260355.1 Condylura cristata
CCGCCGGCGAACGTGCCCGGAAGTGACGTCGCGCGCGGAGCCAGCTCGGGCGAACCGAGCGAGCCGCGGAGCCGCGCGGCGCGGGGTCGTGTCGCGGGCACGATGAGCTGCACCATCGAGAAGATCCTGACGGACGCGAAGACGCTGCTGGAGAGGCTGCGGGAACACGACGCGGCGGCGGAGTCGCTGGTGGACCAGTCGGCCGCGTTGCACCGGCGGGTGGCCGCTATGCGGGAGGCGGGCACGTCGCTGCCCGAGCAGGTCAGGCGGAGGGTGGGGGCCGAGCCCCGTCTGCTGGGCATGTGAGGGGCTTGGAGCCAGGTAAAGTGGGAACGAGGTGTGGTGGGTTCCCGGCCCGGAGGGTGGCTGCGAGGCTTCTCCGCGACCGGGGTCGAGACTGCTGCCCTTCAGGGGTAGCTGCTGCTGGTCACCTGTTTATGGCGCGCTCAGTCTGTCTCTGTTTGTCCAGTATCAAGAGGATGCATCCGATATAAAGGACATGTCCAAATACAAACCTCACATTCTGCTGTCCCAAGAGAATACACAGATTAGAGACTTGCAGCAAGAAAACAGAGGTTAGTCAGGCTTTTGTGTGTAGTTATGATTTTGTCATATCCCGTAATATTTCAAAAGTTCTTGCAAGACTAACTCTCCGCCCCAGTGCACATCCTGTATGTGTTTCCAGGTCAGTAGTTTTTAAAGAGTTGTTTCGTATTACCCAATGACAGTTTGTTACTTACCTTTTTCAAGGTCATCTGATTTTCTTTTTCCAGGTTGCTTATCAAAGAGGAGCTTAGTGGAACTGAATTATTTCCTGGCTTGTGTAGACACCCCCAAATAGAGACTCGAATAAGCATAGTAAGAGTTCAGATCCTCAGGGACTTACAATGTAATATTTACATAATGACTGGGACTTACAGTGTAATATTTACATACTGATTGCAGTAAAAACGAGTTTTGGGGGTTTTCTTATGCAAGTAGAAGAGCTGAGCATGTATGTTTTTAGTCTTGATGAGCACATTATTAAAGATACTAACATGAATAATTAGTTATAGGTCAGTTTATATGTATCATTCCATTGGAATCCCATATCTTCATTTTGAAGTAGACAAGGGTATGATAATATTAACGTATTATCATAATAACAAATAACAAGAGATGCAAAATAGACTGAAAACTGGCTAGGAAACGGACTGAGAAGTTAAATGATTTGCTTAAGAGTATTAAACTAGGCCCTCCCTGGTGGCGCAGCGGGTTAAAGCACAGCACTGAGAATCTAAAGCCGCTTCCTCATGAGCTCGATTCCCGCCTGCCCCGGAGGTGACC
>NW_004567127.1:5461784-5482607 GCF_000260355.1 Condylura cristata
TTCTGCTCCCCACTCTGTCTCTGGTGAATCCTCTCACCACCCCTGCACCTCTGGCCTGTACCCCAGTTCTGTATGCATAAATAAATAAATCTTTTAAAAAAGAAAAAAGCTGTCTTCCAGACGTCGCTGCCAAGTTATTTTATTTATTGATAGCGCTATGGATTTCTTTGGAAGAACACCAGGATGCTTTGGAACTCATCATGAGCAAATACCGGAAGCAGATGTTACAGTTAATGGTTGCGAAAAAAGCAGTGGACACCGAACCAGTCCTGAAAGCTCACCAGTCTCACTCTGCAGTAAGAAACTTTGATGGCTAAATACTCAGTGAACAGAACTGAACTCTTGAAATTGTTTTAGATTATATCCTTGTTTTTGAAAAAAATAAGTTTGTTTTTCCATTTATGTTCATCACATTCACTGTTGATTTTGCTGTCTTTGTAAAGACAAAAGTAGGTTCTTTATTTGAGTGGAGCTTATGTTCCTCCCTCAATTACTAAGATGTCTTTACATGATGTTAACAAAATGCTTTGTTTCTTTCACCAAACATCATAATGCCAATTAGTATTGACATTGCCCTATAAATACTTGGATGGTTATTGTTATACTTGTCACTAAACTAATTATAAGGAACATGAATTCACCTTTCATCTTTTTTTCCATTTTTCTAATTTTCTTTTCAGTTTTTTCTTTTTTTTTTTTCATTGTTTCTTGCCTTTCACCTTTAACATAGTACCTGTAGCAGTAGGCCAGTGTTTATTAAAACATACTACATAGGTCCTCCCTATTGGCACAGGGGTTAAAGTCTTAGCACTATCAAGCTATGGCCAGCCACTGTGGCATGAGTTCGCTCCTGGCCAGGGAGGTGACCTCCAAGGTGCAGCAGACCTCTCCTGTCTTACCTGTTGCTCCCCAACAGTGCATTTCAGTCAATCCGCCTGTTCTCCTCCCCACTCTGTCTCTGGTGACTCCTTTAACCCCACCCCCACCCCCAACCTACACACTTTTGGCCTACACTCCCATTCTTGTATGCATAAATATGTAAATACAATAAATCTTAAAAAATAAAACTACATAGTATTATACTATGTTGCTAGGAGAGAGGTGAATGGGGTAAAAAATATATAAATATTATTTCTATGTACGTGTCTGGCCTAGTTTCTCTACTATGGTTGCTTAATGGATGACCCAGCAACTGTTCTCATGTTTATAGAGTGCTTCAGAACTGTCATGGTACAGTCACATGTGCTCTGTCATTTAATCCTGGATGAGCAGACCAACACCTCACAGTGGAACTTCATCTTAATTCCATTATAAGCACTTACTGGCTTAACAGAAGTTAGGAAACAGGGATATTTTAAATATGTAGATTTCATCTAAAGAGATAAAGTAAAACTATTTTCTGTGACTTACAGGAGAAAACTTGAAACTTGAAAGAGACTTAGGAAAAACTTGTTAAGAGATACGTCCAAAGATAGAATAAGGTACTTCAGAACGTGGTGAACTTCCTGCCGTTGAAAGTGTTGGAATTTATAAGTTAAGCAGCCACATGGACATATTATCTGACATGTGGTTGCTGATTAGATCAGACTTAATTGTGTGAAAAAAACTGAATACTATAAAGTAAATTTATTGTGGTCTTACCTCTGAGAGCTCAAATTATGGTGAAACTCCAGCATAGCCTCTGTAAAATCGATGAAATGAATCTTTAAATGTCATAATACATGTGTTCTTAGGAACTCCAAATCTTTAGAGAAGAATGCTTCCCCCACCACACATTATTTTTCTTGATTATCTCCACAGGAAATTGAAAGTCAGATTGACAGAATCTGTGAAATGGGAGAAGTGATGAGGAAAGCAGTTCAGGTGGATGATGACCAGTTTTGTAAGATTCAGGAAAAACTAGCCCAATTAGAGGTAAGATTGTTAATACTTCAGGTTCACAGCACTACAGCAGGGAGTTCTCTGAGTCTGAAATGCATGTCATCACTATCCTGTCACTGCTATGTGTCCGTGTTTCCTGTTTGTGTGACTTAAAGTGAAAACTCCTCCCTATTCTTTTTAAGAAAGGAAATGTCATTAGTAGCAAACAAAGAAAATGCCAGCTGGTGAGAAATGGAGATATTACCATATCAAGAAGGTTGAAGGGGGGGTGGAAGGGACAGATTACAGGTAAGCTAAAATCCTTGCCACAAAAGCAATATGTTTAAAAGTAATGGTCAGGAAATAGCAATACAGGCATATTATTTAGAATTACGGGAGTAATTCTACACATGTTCCTAAGAAATAGATTAAAGTAATAAAGAAATAGATAAAAAGAAAGCAGATAAAAGTACTAAAATTGATTGCCTTTGGGGAACAATGCCAAGGGAAAACCTGTAAAACTTTATAAGCTGTAAACTCTAAAATTGTAAAAGCTATTACCAAGTAACATTTTGACTAAAATAAGAATATATTATAAAAGACTGGGGTGTTAATGTGCTCATAAACTGTTAAGGGAAAACTAGCACCAATATGATATGAAAGAGTAAAATGCAGGATACTAAAGGAAACACATTTTATGGTAGAAGATTTTATGACCATGGGCTCTGACTCTTGGGGAAACCTGAAGATGACTCTGGTTTAGCAGAATTCCCTGCTGAGGGAATAAGGATGAAGAATGCAAGCGGCCCGTTGTAGAAATCCAAGGGAGAGACAAGGTCCTAAATAGGAACAGGAGCCAGTTAAACTGATAGAATCACACCGTCCTTGATTTACCTTATTCATGAAAACAGCCCTACGAAGAGACAGAACAGGGCCCTCCCTGGTGGCAGAACAGGTTGAAGCCCAGCACAGCACTGCAGAACTGACCACTGCCAATTCAGCATAAATTCAAGCCCTGGCCAGGGAGCTGACCCTCCGCTCTCACCCGCTGCTCCCCTCAGCAGTATTTTGTCATCTGCCTGTTCTGCTCCCCACCCGTCTGGTGACTCCTCAGACCTTCCATGCCCCCCACACCTCTGGCCTGTACCCTAGTTCCGCAAAGTGGAAACGTGGAGTGAGACTGAGACACAGCAGTACTCCCTCTGTTTCCTCGGCTCAGACAAATGTGCAGGCTTCCGAGAGCCACCATGTCCTCCTAAGGGAGTGGGGTGTCAGCAGAGTAACCAACTGCACCGTGTTGTACGTGTGAGGCATCCAGGTGCTACGTGCCTCTGTGCGCCTTAAGCAGTTTGCTCTTCCCTTTCCTTCCCTTTCTCCAAAACTAGGATCTCTGATAGAGAAGATTCAGCAGAGTGAAAATATTATTAGGAATCTGAAAGATAGAACAATGATAAAGCTTGCAGGAACCATGAAGAATATGATGAGCAGTGAATTCTTCAACCAGAGTAGGACCTTGTTATTGTCTTCCTTTGTAGTTCTAACACTTGGCATATAGAATGTTATTGTTAAATAAGTAGTATATTAGGAAATTCTCAGTTCTTTTGTTTCCTTAAAACTTGTAAAATAAAAAAAAATTAAAATAATATGCTTTTTGTTTCTAACCCAGAACAGCATGTTCTGATGTGATTTGACAATCAAAATACCAAAAATAAACAGATCTTTTTTTTTCTTTCAGCTTGAAAATAAGGAACTGCGAGAATTGTTGTCCATTAGCAGTGAGTCTCTTCAGGTTGGGGAGGAAAACTCCATGGATACTGCTTCCCAGGCAGGCAAATAATTGAACTGCTGAATGACTGCTAGACATTGTCCAACAGGAGCAATCACGGAAAGAAGCTGTCGTCTTCCTAATCAACTATTATCCATTCAGTGTCTTGCCTCCAACCTGTTGATTTAAGGTATCAAGTGACAATTTAGAACTCATGGTCAAAATTGACGATCCACAAAACAATGTTTGTGTGCAGTGTATTAGTGAAAAATACAGACTGAATTTCACCATTCCTTTTTCTAAGAGACTACCTTTTAAATTTTCATTTGTGGGACCTCAATTTATATTAACTTTTTGATTCTTTTTTTTTTCCACATCTTGAAACTTAGAACATTTTATTGCAAATCAGCAATTTTGTTTCCTATTGGATTTTTAATGCTTTGCAATTCTAAAACATTTGTAAGCAATTTAGCTTTTTAAATCTATTTGGCATAAACCTGGGTTATTCCCATTTAAGAAAAGGAGTACAGTAATACAGAACTAGATCAACAGCTTCTTTGATTTGTAATCTCATTCACCTTCATGAAGTTTAAGTCTCTCTGGTGCTAAGAGTTGCCGCTTCATGACCCAAGAGTCTTCACTCTTAATTTGAGAGAACCTACTGCTAGTCCCCAGGAAACATACTTGAAAATAGTTCCGTTGTTTTTTCTTGTGGTAGCATCGTTACTGTGTTGTTCAGAGAATGCTGAGAAACTTGTCCTGTGTGTGTGCATGCATAATGCACTCTTGGTCCAAATGCTAAAAGTAGCGCTTATTTATTCTATTGGGTTTCAATTTTGCCCCAGGAAATCTCCAACTTGAGTAGTTTACGTGAAAAGCACGTAATAGTCACATCAGAGTTGTTCGGTCCTACATCCTACTGTTCTTATATGACAGTAACTGCAGCTTTAGAGCTGAGTACCACGCTTACCTGGACATCCGTCTTCCGTTACTAGTACTTTTTTTTCCAAGGAAACAGTTTGGTCACGTACTAAAAGCCGTCATATCTGTAGTGCTGTGTGGACAAGGCGGTGTTGAGAGCAGATACTAAGTGGTCAGCTGTGCCCACTGACAACTCAGTCCCCTCGCGGTCTACTCACATTTCAGATTTATCCATTCTTGTCAGTGTCACTTCGGCAGCACACATACAAATTAATTCACATGATATATCAAACTAGGTTTGCCCAAAAATAACTGAAATAATGCTAAACTTGTCACAGTTTTGCAGTAACACTAAACTCCATACTGCAGGGGTGAGACAGAAAAAAAAAGTATTTTGTGAGATACAAAATACTGTTTTGTACTGCCATAAAGAATTCACTCCAGTTAAAACAACAAAATCTCTCCAGGATATCTGAAAAGAAATCTGATCCCATATTTCTAATGAATTTTGCCCACAGCGGTGAGTTTTACAAATAGATATATGTCATTTTAGAATTTGCCGCATTTCCACTGTTGAGTCCTACACAGAATTTGAGAAATGTTCCCACCCACGTGTGGGTATTATTTCATCTCCCAAGAGTGAGGACTCTCCGTCCAGCTGTTTGCCTTCAAGTTAATGCCCCAAGTGCCGTCTTCCATTAAGCAGCTACCTTATACCATTTCTTAATTGCTGTGCAGCTTTCAGTGAAAATCATAATGAGATGGGCCACTGATAATCTAACATGGTCTCACCTGTAGCTGCCTTATATTCCTTTAGAGTTGCTTCTAAAGTTCTTTACACAGATATTACAATAAATTGTATGGTAACTTTCCCCTCAACAAAACCCTGATATATTGTAAGTCCAAAGAACTATCAGCAGCAATTTCTCACTGGTGTTAATGCTATGATGATAGAGGATAGTTAGGAAATTGAAAGGAAGAAGTTATTTCTTCACTATGATCAGAGTGGATATTAAAGTTTTTTTTTTGCAGTGATAACTGGCTTTTAAAATCTTCGTTCAAACTTCGAGAGTATCAGCTGATTTCACTCAGTAGTGATTATAGTTATTTAAAAATTAAAAATCGGGTTTTTTCCTCTCCTACATATACATATAGTAAACTGTCACTAGACAAGACTTCAAATCTGTCATTCACATAATAAGCCAACAGTATACTTTTACAGATAGTTGTTTCTGGAATGGTCGTAGAGCTGTTGTCACATTAGACATCAAAGTTATCAGTTCATAATTTTTTTCAGTTTATAAATTAAAGCTTAATTTGAAAGTGTCTTGAAAATCTTTAACGTTTTTAAATTAAGGTAATACTGGTTTGCAATACTGTTTTAGGAGTACAAGTTCACACTGAAAATTTTTTCAGTATTAGCAGTATTCATTTATTAATTTCACTTACATTAATACCTGTGCATAAATTGATTCAAACATTGAAGGCCCTTTAGTGTTTCTCAAAATGTGTTTCACTGACCTACTGAAATGGAAATTTGGGGATGAGTCCAGGAGTTAGTATTTTAATGATAATCCTGGATAATGTTTAAGGACATTCATTTGACAATATCTAGTTACTACCTATTAGACACCTCATTTGGAGTTATAAATAGAAAAAGGTGGGGTAGTATGGACACTTTCTGAAGAAAATCTGGCAGAGACAGACAAGAATATATAATGAAAGTGCACTGTAATGAGTCTAATATAAGAACGTATAGGACACAGAGGAGGGGCTTTTTAAACTTGAGACAACAAATGAACTAGAGAGTTTAGTGCTTTCTAATTATTATAAATATTTTCATTGCTCCTCTTTGTACAGATACCAAGGTGCTTTCTAATTATTATAAAATCTTTATTTTGATTGCACCTCATTTTACAGATACCAAGGTACAGGTTGTTTGGTCCAAACAACCAAGATTCAAACCCAAACAGACTTAAAAACACATTCTTAACCACTAAGTCAGGGTACAGCTACTTTCCAGAGTTCAGGTAGTTCTTCATTAGCAAAATCTCTACATTACAGTCAAACAAACAAACAAAAAAATCACAGCCCTTGTAGTAGGAAATAGAAATTCAGTGAGTTAATTTTAACAATATATAGTTATCTGATTTCTAGAATGGTGTGACTGAGACTGTGTATGAAAGGAACAGTGTTCAACTTGTGCTTATTATTACACACAGTTCTGACTTTCAAATCTGCCTGCTTAGCTTCTTTTCATCTTTCTTGCTATGTTCTTAGGATTGCAAGAAAGTTGCTGCTGGGCCAGATGTCATGTTGAAGGCAGGTGGGGGCGAGTGGAAAATAGCACATGCCAGATCTATTACCCTCATTTATGATGAAAAGCAAAGTTTTCTCAGAGGTTACAGACAAATTTCCCCATCTTATTTGGTCATTTCTAGCTGCAAAAGAGGCTGAGCACATAATTGCGTGAAGTAAAATCAATGATAGAAAAAAAGAGTATTGAAAAAGCAGCTAACACTGACACAGTCCTTTTTTTTTTTTTTTAAGACTTGTTTGTTTATGCACACAGAACTGGGGGATAGGCCATAGGTGCAGGGGTGGTGAGAGGATTCATCAGAGACAGAGCGGGGAGCAGAACAGACGGCTTGACGAAGTACACTGCTGAGGGGAGCAGACAGGAGAAGTCTGCCCCACCATGTGGGTCACCTCCCTGGCTGGGGATCAAACTCGTGCTGCACAGGCTGTGGCCAGCTTCATAGTGCTGCACGTTAACCCGCTGCACCACTAGGGAGGCCTGACACAGTCCTTTTATGCCAAGTAGTTTTTAACAAGTCTAAGTATCAGCTGAAAGAGGGTGTTGATGCTGAGCAGCCCGGAGAATGGGCTGTGGCAGACACACTTCTTTTCCACCACCCAGTATCTTAACTCCTAGCCTATGTTTACAGAATTCCTCACCTAATGGTGCATAGCCTTCCTCCTTCCTAAAAAAGTTGAAAGTACCAGTTTTTCTCAGTCTCTTTTGCAGCTGGGGAACATTAGGTATATCTGCCTTAAACTTTAAAGGGAACAAAGCAGAATCCTTGAGTTGAGATCTGCAACACCTGCCTCCTACAGCGCTGCAGAAGAACAGCCAAGTGAACTCGGCAACAGTGTTCAGTGTCTGGTCAGCAAAGCAAACGGTGTGAGCTGCAGTACCTCTGCCTGAAAGGGGACAGGGTGGATCTTCACTGAAGCCAGCAGCCAACAGTCACGGGCTTGTAGCCTCTAATTCTGGTTTTCTGTCTGCCCTAGAGCTCCTGAGAATTCTAGTAACCTAATAACATCACATTTTTGTTAAAATTAACCTGAATTGCCTATAATCTGATCAAATAGTGTTTAAAAATACATGCAAATATAAACTGTCAACACTTTATGCATCATTTTGCACTTAAAATATTTTAAAGTAATATTTGCCACTTTAAGGGATAAATGTGTTTTGTAAATACATAATCAAGTATAATAATTCACTTAATTTAATAATTAGAATATAACCCATACTTGGCACTTATCTACTTGAGCTCTTTTACTGTCTCCACTGCTCTGCCTTTTTAATAATTTTATCACATGTAAAAAGACCTAAATATGTATGTGTCCCTCAAGAAATATTTTAATTTTTTTTGAGCTCTATAAAATTAACATCATGAGATGTAGTCTATGAGGATTTGTTTTTCACTCAGCATTATGAATTTCAGATTCATAATTTTGTGTATAGCTGTCATTCATTTTCATCAATGTGCATTTCATCATGTGTCTACAGTGTATTAAAGGGTACATATATAATAAAGTATACATTTTTAAGATCCTTGGTAATATCTGACATTTTTTAATTATTTAATTCTCCATGTTATAGGAGCAGCTACATTTCATATTTTAATGTGAACTTTCATATTCACTTAGTTTTCTCACAGCAACTTTCATGGTGAGTGAGGGCGTATTAACCACTCGTACTCACAGCCAACAATGCTTTTGTCATGCTCCAGAAATGCTACAGAGGTACAACCTTCCGAGTGTTAATTATCATTCACTCACCACGTCATGTTAACTTCTGGGAATATGAAGGAATTGACAGGAGTGTTTCCATGTTACTGATCCTAAAGTTCAGTTTTATTTAATATTTAGCATCTCTGAAGTTGGGATATATCTTATACCTGCAGGGCCATGGTGCAGTGCTTCTAAGCATAAGCAAAACTGGCTTCATTCCCAGCAGCATGACCAAAGAAAGGAAAGCTCTTGCTATTTCCACCAACAGAAAGTAAGGAGCTAAGAAAGGTTTTTACATTTTTAGGTTGTGGGGAAAGAAATATGAGTTCATGACATATGAAAATCTTAACAAAATTCAAACTTTAGTGCTTATAAAGCTCTAGTGGACACAGTCACACTCAGCTGTGGGCTCCTCTCTTACAGCAGCAGAGTGGAACATTCGAGGCGACTGCACTTTGTAAAATATGGACTTTTTGGTCCTTCAGAGAAAAGGTTTGCCAACCTCTGCTTTTACACAAGCCCTTTTACATCCTGGGAGAATTAAGGGCTATCCCACAGGTAATTATAGTTCTATTTTAATCTTACTAGGGGAAATGGGCCCTAATGCAGTCTAAAGCCAGAAGTCAGTCTGAAGCAAGGCCCAGAGGCCTGGATTAGAGCTCCAGCTATGCGTGGCCTCGGGAAAGTCCCCTCTCCCCTGTGAGCCTCTTTTATCCCCTGCAGCTTGGGGTGGGACTAGTAGGTGTGACAGATTGGCACTGGAAGGGACTGAGGAACAAAATCCAAGGGAATTTTGGGAAGACTAGGCAGGCCCCATCCGAGATGCAGGCCACTATAATGAGTCCTCAGAAAATGCTGCTGGGCTGAACCAAGAGGCCTGCCTAGCCCCTGTGACAGGCCAGACAGAGCTTTGTGTTTGTTGTGTGTTTGTTAAAATGAAAACAGTAAAATACAAGATGCCGTGAAAAAATTGGACAAAAGAAACAAGCACCTGGGTATGTTTTTGCCCAGCAGAACATCCATTTCCTAACTTTTTAACAATGAGTTTAGTTTTTTTGTTTGTTTGTTTGTTTGTTTTTTTAAAGATTTATTTATTTGTGCATACAGAACTGGGGTACAGGCCAGAGGCTCAGGGGCGGCGAGAGGCTTCACCAGAGACAGAGTGGGGAGCAGAACAGGCAGATCGACGAAGTACACTGCTGAGGGGAGCAGCGGGCGGGTCAGGAGAGGTCTGCCACGCCATGTGGTCACCTCCCGGGCAGGCGGGAATCGAACTCATGCGGAAGCGGCTTTAGATTCTCAGTGCTGGGCTTTAACCCGCTGCGCCACCAGGGAGGGCCTGAGTTTAGTTTTTTAAAAAATTACGCTTAAAAGAAATAACAGACCTGAAAGGCTGCTCTTCTGCCCACTTGAGACTGTGCACGTGCCTCTCTTTAACCCCTTTCTCCTAATAAACCTGTCCTTTAACAAACAATAAAACAGACCTGAGAGGAATTAGGGCCTAGGCCCCAAGGAACAGCTACTCCAGTTGGTCCAAGGAATTGAAAGATATTGGGAGGTTGGGAGGAAATAACAGGAAAATAAGGGCCTTAAAGTGGGTAATGAGAAGGGCTTGGAGGCCACAGAGTGGATATGGGTGGAGGGAGGCCTCCTAGCACTCCCCACCACCCAGCCCATATATCCATGGGAGAATGTTAGTGGAGAAGGGCCACACATATACCATGTCATGCTGAGGACCAGGGGACCCATAGGAGAGCTGGGGAGCACGCCCATGAGGTTCAGGATGAGGTGTTCCAGCAGCGGTCTGTGTGCGGCAGCTGCTCCTCAGAGCTTAGGGGCCTGGCTGGGGGTGTCTTTAGCCATGAGACCTCCGTGGGCCAGCTATGTCTGAGACATGACAGATAGGGCATCCCATGACAGATAGGATGTGACTATGAAGGTCTAGGGAGTCCAGTCCCTGAGGTCCTGTAGATGGGAAGTCATGTCCTCTGGCCCTGGGAGTCATATGTGTGGAAGAAATGGCTGGGGATATCCCAGGTGAAAAGGCTCTGAGGCAGCACTAGGTGTGGTGAGCAGCCAGGAAGAGGCGTACCTGTAGGAGGAAGCCAGATGCCAGTGATGACGCCATAGGACTGGGAGCAGAGTAGAGGCATGTACAAACAGCTGGCGAGAGCAGTGAGCCTGGAAGAGTAGGTTCTGGCCTGCCAGAAGTCGCTCGTCTGCTGAGTCATGGTGCCTACCCTTGGCATCCTTGAAGGCACAGGATACAGCAATAGGATGGTTACAGAGGTCCTGCCTCTCCATGGCTTCAATTGCTGCATGTACAGCATCAAATGAAGCAATATCAGTAAAGGCGTAGTCTGGAGTTGCCTGTGCCAGGTTTTAAGATGACCCCCAAAGGTGCTAAAAGTATAAAGCAATTTCTCATCAACCTCCAGGTCCAGGTTCCCAGTGAAAATATTGGCCCCACATGTAGGTTTTTGTTGTGAATTGATGCCCTGCTTACCCATATTGGCTTCCCATAGTTATGTAATTTAATATTTTATGATCTTAATCGTATGTATGTTAAATCAGCATCTTCCTCACCTAAGAATTCCGCATAACCATAGCCTTTGTATTTACCAGTGACTCTGATGCTGTACAACATCTGGGGAAGGGCATGGTGTGTGGGTCCTCACCCAGGTGCTCACAGTTGTAAGACAGGGCTCAGGCTCCAGGTGCAGGAACAGGGTTTATTAACAGAGGGTATATTAGGGGAAAGGAGGGAGTTTCCAAAGCTACTCCTATCACAAGTGGTGTCCGCAGAGTCCAGTAGGCCAACCCAAAGGCTGTTGTGCAAGGCAGTTTTGTCCCTTCCCAAGAGCCTGGCGCTGGTGGCACACCGGTAAGTGATGGCCTGGGACCTAACTCACTGTGGCTGCTGAAGGATGAGTGGTAGCCTGGTTTACCCCAAGTTGTGTCCTGCAGCCTAGTGAAAAAGCACGGCGTTCTCTTTAATAACGCCTCACACTGTTCAGTGCTATCTATTCAACAAGCTTTTGAGGGTTCTCTCTACCAGAAATAGTAATCAGGGATGCAAATATGATTGTAGCTAGTACTACTAACTAGTATATACTGATTATCAAGACGGAATGAACAATGTAACCATTGAAAGGAAAGCAAGCATCTGTGTCTAGCAACTAGGAAAGGTAACAAGGAGACAATTTGAAGATAGTATGTATCAGATTGGACTAATAGCAACAGAGGTGAGAAAAATCTTAAACATCAACCTCTTAGTATTCAAGATTTTTACTTAAAAAAGAAAATAATAAAAGTAAAAACTCTTTAAAAATGATTTGCTCAGAATTGGAGAGTACATTCTCTTAACACTGTGCACCTTTCTTGTAGTCCACTTATTTCATTGTGCACATTTAGATTTGCACACTAGTCTGGAAAAGTGAAAGGTCCTTGAGAACAAATGCATGCAATTGACATTATTAATGTATACATCCCAGCGATGACACACCTGAGATGCCTTCAAAGGGAAAAAAAGTGGGTGGGAGAGATCTCAGGAGTGTTCCTGGTCAGTTTATCCAAAACTGTCAAGGGAGGGAGCCACAGAATCTCTGAAGAGCATTCACCCCCAAAGGGGCTTGCTCTGTTTGCAAAGGGATAATTCATTGAACATTTTTGTGGCTAGAATTAACCATTCTCTTTCCTCTCATTCCATTGGATGAACCACCCACCTTGATTTCAACCATTTGGTTACTGCTTCAGCCTTTCTAATTACCAGGTAGACTACAGTTTTTTTCTGGTAACTAAAAAGGTCAGTTGAAGTTCTTATTTGGAGAGTGGGGTGGGGAGACTTGTTTTTAATGATTATGCTACCGTGCACAACTCTGGCCGTCACAAAAATCTCAGTTAAGACTTACAAATTACCTCGCTCTACACCTGACTATTTAATAATGAACCCGGTAAGTGAAAGAAGGTTTGCATTATAAGGACGGGAACCTGGAGTTTGGAGGCTTCTGGATTATCGATGGAAACAGAAATTCTTTATATGACATTCCTGGATATCTTCAAACATGTTCGCCTTCAGGGTTTACTTGGTCTTGCCGCTTAAAGTATAATCAGACTTGCAAAGACTAGAGACGCCGAGTCACTCTCCACCCCAGCCTTTGCGTCCCAGCGGAGTCAGTAAACACCGAGATTGTTTCCTGCAACTCATTTGGGGGGCTGGGGGGGGTGAAAAGGGGGGGTAGGGAAATGTAAGGGAATGAAGCCACCATCTTGGTTATGGTTAAGTACAGCGCACAGACTGCCGTCACTCAGCTCTTGTGCGCAAGCGTGTTAGGAGCACGCCCCCCCCTCCCTTCCTGTGCACGCGCTCGGAGCCCGCAACTCTCGCGAGAGAAGCGAGATTTATTCCTACGTACCGGGCCGTGCTGCTTATGGCGGCGCTGGAGAGGGGGCGCTGAGCTGTTGGGGTGAGTACGACCTTAGGGTCCAAATGGGGGTAGCAAAAAACCAGGCTAAGAGGGAATGAGAAGACCAGTACTAGCGGGAGAGACTTCTGAGTCAAGGTGGGCACTCCTAAAGATCCGGGTAGAGACGATCTCATCCGCGTTCCCACCCCGAGCTTTTCCTCCAGGCCTCTGTTCAACCGTCTGCACTCCACGTCAGCCCACAGAGCCGAGGCGAAGAGTCGAGGCCCGGCGGTCGCGCGTGCTGATGGTGGTGGTGGTGACTTAAGTGGGGGGAGGGAGCGAAAATGGAGGCTCCGACCGCAGCCAAGATGGAGGAAGGGGTGCGGGGCTCGGGCGCAGAGGCTGCTGGGAGCTGTAGTCTGGCCGCTTCCTGCTTTGCGGCTTGGCGGAGGAAACGAGAACTACAAGTCCCGGCGGGCGGGGCGAGGGGGGTGGTGGCGCGGTCCTTTGTGTGAGGCTGGAGGAGCCTGAGGCTCCGGAGGGGGCCTGTTCTCACCTTGGACGCTGTAATTTTCTGATCGTCGCCAGTTAGGGGTCAGACTACGAATACCAGAGCACAGTGCGGCCGAGGCGCCTCCTTTGTGTAGGAACCGAGACCCCGCTTCATCCAAGTGCTTGGGGCATCGCCTTTCCCCCGTCCCTCCAGGCGAAGTCGCGGTTCAGATTGTCAAGCTCGCACCCACTCCCTAGGGCTGTCTTGATTCTCAACACTCAGGCTTACCTTCTTCACCTTCCGTTCAGCTTCTAAAGGGAACCAGACCCTCATCTTAGGCACGTGGCTTTCACGACTCTTTCCTAAGGATGGGTCATGCGCCCACCCGGCGCAGTCCTCCCTATCACCACTTCTGGCTTTTATGGTGCAAGAGCCTGGCCCATATTGTGCAATGTTTCAGTTGTCTTCGTCATTTCGTTTATATAGTTCGTTTTTTAGCGTCCTGGTCGACACACTTTCAACTTGCCATCCAAATAGGAAATTTCCTGGTGCCACCATTTCATCTGGCTTTCAAGTTTTCCTTTAGGAACATCTAGATGGTTCTCTTGCTTGATTCACAAGTGAGAACAGGGACACTCCCTAAAAGTCTTAGGGCTGCAAAGACAAAACACCTGAATGGTGTTGAGCAAGGTTAATATCCTTGGTTTGCGTTTAAAATGAAAGAATGTGGTGCTCTTTAAAAGCAGCTGGAAGACGATTAAGAGAGGAAAGGAGGTGGGACGAGCAAAGGCACTGTGTTGGTTAAATACTACTATTTTGGAGAGGCCTAGCTTTTTATGAGGACGGTATAAATTGGCCGCCCTCAAAAGAGCTACCAAAACGCTGACTTTCATTTTGACTCTCTAGAAGCAAGGTTCTCAGCACTACAGTGAGTAGCTGCATCATTGTCTCCTTTTACACTAATCAAAAGTATTTTAGTCAAATATTCAATCTTGTTTCTTTTGTCTCCTATTGTCTGTAGGCCAAAATGAAAGAGGTGGTAACTAATAGTTTGAGTGATTTTGCAGCTGCTCTGGATGTTTACCATCCACATGAGTATTTATAGCAGCTGAGTTGAAAAGTAAAGTATTTGAGGCACAGTAGATATGTTTCCTTCTTTTGTAAATAAGTTGTGACTTAATAAGTATGACCTTTGAAAGAGTGGTTGCCATTCTGGTAAATTCCTAGTAAATAAAAGTGAGGGTGTGAAACCTGCCAGTGTGCTTTATTCTGCTCTTAGTTTTTTCCTTCTTTCAGCTAAGCTAAGGGCATGGAGTCTGGCTCTCCAGCATTTTTTTTTTTTTTACTTAAATTTTTAAGCTGCAGAATATACAAAAGAAAATTTACCATTTTAACATATATTTAAATGTCCATTCAATGGCACTAAGTTCATTCACATTGTAGTAAAGACTTTTGACATGGTAGTTGGTGCATGGAAATGCCATTTTACAGTTTTCTAAGTAGTTGAATTTTTGGACTGTGTTACAAAATAAAAGTCGTGAGATTTTGTTAAACAAACAGAATTGATTGCTTACTTATCTTTGTCTCTTCAAAAACAAAGGGATTTGAGGGCTGTTTCCCAAACTTTATGAGCACTGTAAGGTTTTTAATAATTAGGAATTATAGCCAGAAAAATTACAACTGTATTTTTAGTGATTTAGTAGCTAGAGTGTCTTCTGTGGTGACCATGCTGCAATGGGAGTGACTTGTGTTTTTAAATCCCATCATTCCTTGCTGTTAAATAAGCCTCTTGTCAAGTCAGGATTAAAAAATTCCTTTGTCTTGTTAGAATGTGTTTCCATCTGAGTATGTAAGTACCTGGTTAAAAAAAAAAAAGGACTAGTTCAGTTCTTAATGCCAAGTCTGAAGAATTTCTTTGGTGTTTTATTGTGCGTTATAGTTTGCATTAGGGCTATTAGACTGTTTCAGAAGTATTGAATGATTTTTAATTTTTATTTTTTAGAATTTAGATATTAAACATCCTTCATGCTGAGGCAAAACTATTGTGTAGTTGAAAATAATTTGATCAGCATTTTCTTCACTTTGAGCATGTATGTTATCCATTGATTTGCAGCTACGTCTAGTCTATAACTGGGTAGTTATTAGCACTTTCAGTTCTCAGATGTAGTAACTGTACTCTCCTGCTATGCCTAGTTTAGGTAGGTACTCTGCCTTTTATTGTTGAAAGTCTCTGTCCAGGGGTTTTATATTTACTTTGACTTTTGGGGCATGCCATTTTCTTTCTTTTTGCAGTGGCCCCACCAGTCTACACCTATTCTGATCCCTAATCGTGTACACTTGAACTGCACAATTCTGAATTGCAATGTGCTGTAATTGTAAAATGAACCATTGAATTTCAAAATAATTGCAGTATTTAAAGACTTGTTACCTTTGGTAAATAACTGATCTATTTGGTCTGTAAGATGTTTAATTAAAATGTTCCACCTGTTCCCTTTGGCGTTAATAATATGGTTACTTAAAATTTGAAATTACATGTGTGCGTTGCACTCTATTTGGGGTCTAGAGCATTTCTTCCACTTTCTTCCCACACTGGTGTTAATGCTATGTGAAAGCCATGCATGGGTCTATACTAATAAATAACTTAGTCTGGGTAACTGTCCAGCACAGCTGTTACTACTAAATATTTACAAAACAGTGCAGTAATATATTCATGCAGCTGTAATAACTTGTATCAAGTTGGTTATTTAGTGTAAAGTAAAAATGAAGTCAAGCCTTTTAGGCATTTACTTCAGTTACATCAAATATGTATATACTTGCGCCTTTGTCTTAAGGTAGAGTAAATCAAAAAACATGAATTTGGAAGCTAAGGCAAAACTTACTCCTATAAATCAACAATAGAGCCTTTTAGCCTCATGATACTTACATGAGTTGTGCTGAAGGTATTCTTTGAAGGAAGTGGGTTGGGAGGAAACACTTGTAGACTGATTCAGTCTTTTATTAACTTTCTGCCCTGTGAGTACTGTACAAACTTTTGAGAATAATTTTGTCAAAATGATACACTGGGTAATGTGATACATTTTAGACTAATCACCTACCGCATAAGTGTATTAGTTCAACATGTATTAATTCAGTGCCTGCTGTGTGCCTAGCTTCTGCTCAGCCTTGGAGATAAAGCAGCAAACTGATGGAGACAGGAAATGACAAAACAGGTAATGATAATTTTAAGACAGGTGAAATAGGGAAATAACTTAATTTGGATGATCAGTTCAAGTAAAGAAATTAACTCCTAAAACAACACGATGTAATAGCTGATAATTAACTAATGGTGATAGTGTTTCCATACAGAGCAAAGGAAAAGGGAGTTGATTATTAGCAATCAGGCAGTGTTTCAATGTCCACCTTTAAATTGTTAGTTTTTTTTACTGGTATTCTGTATTTCATGTGGTTCTGTTTTTCAGGTGTCTAGCTTTTGATGGGGGTGGAAAGGATGCACTGTGTTCAGAGGGTTAAGGTAAAAGAAGTGGAGAATACCTCCCCTGTTAATAATCTTGGCAATGGGTGGATAGCTGATTTTATTAAACTGCTCAGCTAGTACCTTTTAACTGTTCTATTATGTGCGGTTATGATTCACAGCTTAACCATAGAAATCTCCTAGCTTAAGATACTAATGAAACATTTCGACCACTCATTCATGATTGTTGGTGGATTTGTTTGTGTTTTAATTGACCCAAATAGATTTCATTGATGCCCAAGACTAGATAATGCATTTCTCCAGATTTTAGATTTTGGAAGTCTTAATCTTTTTCTAAAGAATCTTGATAGTATTTAACAAAAATATAACACTTTAGACTGGGTTAGGCTAATTCAAGTTTTCAAGATAAATTGAATGTCCTGATTATTACTTCTCTCCTTTGCCCCGTCCCTTGCCCCCAAACACAAGCCTTGTCCTTAGCAGTTTGATAAAATTTTTTATCTATTTTATCAGAGAGCAAGTTGGAAGTCTTTGGAGTCATTAGTAGACCTAAGATAAAAAGGTAAAAGCAATGTACCATGCTGTATTATTAAAAGAAGAGATTCTTTCTTGATTAAATAATTAAGAAATTATACAGCTAATCAAAACCAAAAAGATTGTCAATAGACCTGTACTTTGAGTTGTGTTCTTCACACATTATGGGTTACTACCTTTTTCATATTAGTTTTGGCTTTGCTAATGGGGGGCTGTGAAAATATATTTGAAATAAGGTAAGTTTCTCAGAAATTTGAAATAATGGAAGAGCAAAAACATGGAAGTGAGCAAAATGTATTATGATTTGGTACCAAAAAGAAAGGCATGTGGTGGGTGGTTGTTAATGCCTTGGCAGAGTAGAAATGAAGTAGTCGAGACAGACTTTATCTTAAAGATGGCAGAATTACTTTCTTTGTGGGAAGACCCATGTGTGCACGAATATTAGAATTCATGACTACTAAGAAATGTGTTTAAGGTTTATGGCGGGACCTGTTTAGAAGATCTGGGAGTGCAGTCGAAGGTAAAGATGGAAAGGTAGCACAAGGGTTAGCACCATGAAGCCATCAGCAGCTACTGCAGCATGAGTTTGATGCCTGGCCAGGGAGGTGACCCTCACGGCGTGGCAGACTCCTGACCCGCCTATTCTCCCCACTCTGTCTCTGGTGAATCCTCTCCCCTTCTCCTCCAGCCTACACCCCAGATTTTGTGTGCATTTAGAAATACAGGCCAGCTACAAAGCAGAAACATCTTGAGGGAAGAGGGATAAAGAAATTATACCAAAACCTGGGACCTAATCTAGAAAACCTAAATTATTAGAATCTCCTGGTGGGATCCAAGCTTTTTTTTTTTTTTTAATGTATCCAAGAACTGGGTATAGGCCAGTTCTTGGGTTGAGCAGATTCACTAGAGACAGAGAGAGTGGGGAGCAGAACAGGCAGACTGAAGTAAACTACTGCGGGGGTCAGTGTGCAGCACAGGAAGTCTGCTGTGCCATGTGGGTCAGGCAGCATCTTGGCTGGGCATCAAACTCTTGCTGCAGTGACTTCCTATAGCCTCATTGTGCTGAGACTGCACCACCAGGGTGGCCCTGGCTATCGAATTTTAAGTCGCCAGTATGGTTGGGTTGGAAGTGAAGCCAGGATTAAGATAATTCACCTCTAGATTATGAAAAAAGAATTACTAAAGATTTTGGATGAGGACATAAGATGTAATTGGAGTTTTAGATAGATTAGTCTTCAGTATTCTGTGGCAAAATGAAAGCCACCTATTGTAGAAGTTGGTAGGTGTGCTAAGCACCTGGACTAAGCTATGATGCTATTTAGGTTAAAGGATGAGTACAAAAGATACTTCTTTGAAGGAAATATTGGTAAGACTGTGACAGTGGGTAGGGAGGTAGAGAAATCAAACGATCATTAACAGAAGTGGGTATTTGAAGCACCTATGTAGTGTCATGGAACGTAACAAATAGCCACAGCAAATGTCTGCAGAAGAGCTATTGCTGAGTTTTCCTTTTGACTTTGAGAAAACCTGAATTCAGAGATTAAGTAACCAGCCCGTAGCCTTTTATTAGTATCTGATTAGAATTGAGCTCTCGTAGTCTAAGCTATTTCACTAGGTTTTACCTACCATCTTACAGTCTTCTAATGTTTTTCAGTATACTTTCTCAGCATATCTAAAGCTAAAGCCATCTTTTTTTCTCCCCATGTAAGTAATTTTTTGTTAAAATCTCCATTTTAGATTAAGTCATCTCCCATAGGACTTCATACTTGGTATAAGAACTAAGGCTGTTTCCTGTTGCATCAACTTAAAATCAGTCCAAATCGACTCACGTACACTTGTCTCCACATAGCCTGTTTTCTTTAACTTAGCTCTCTATTCTAGTCAGACTTTAGCCTATTGATTCCGCTGTCATTCATGCAGTATACAGCAAACCTCATTTGATGTCGGGCGTAAGAAATAGCACACGTGGTCCCTACTGCAAGGAACTTAGAATTTAGTGGCATACTCTGACTTGGCTTATGTGATATTCCATGTCTAGAATACCTAGCTGTTTGCTTTCTCTTAAAAATTTGTGATTTTTCCAAATTACGCTCAAATTTTACCTATTGCTTAAAAGCCACCTCAATTTGTGTAGTTTTGATGCACATGCAGTTATAAGTTAGTATTTCTAGTATAGTGTGATACAGTATGTGATATAGTTGGTACCAAATATAGGTTGAACTATATATAGTTTTTTTGGCATTTTCTACTGTTAACTGTTTTTCACATTGTATACCTTCTCAGCAAGAGTATAAATTCCCTGATGGCAAGAACTTTGACCTTTTTTTGCTAATCCTTAACAGTGCAAGGTACTTTAAAGTGCTTGTGCTGAGTTTATTATTGTACTTTGTATCTTGAGTTTTTGGGGGGAGGAGGGGTCAGTAAGCACTGATCATTTCAGGTTTTTGATTGTGTGATGTCAAAGGAAGTATCAGCATCAAACAAATATGATTCCAGGTTCCTTGTATTATTTCACCAGTGATTGTAAATTAATAAAATGAGCCTGTATTCTCCTTCCTACCTTCTGACTGCTATTTTTCTATGACTTATACTCCATGTCTTCATTTTTCAATCTCTAGTATGAAGTGTAACAGAACCGACATTACCACCTGAAACTGCTGCTTCAAGTTCAGATCAGGCACGGAACAAACCTCGAAACAACCAACAAGACCAAAGAAGAGTACACTTAAGTTGAAGACACAACACTTGATCTGAAACAGGAAGTTTGTGCCTACTCAACAGCTTTGAAAGAGCACTTCCCCACGCTGCCAGTAGTCTTTGTTTCCTTCAGTGCTGTGCTGCGAGACTGCCCGGTGCAGCAGCAGTTGTATTCTTTATTAGCCTGATAGATCATTTTCTCTCGCTCTTTTTTTTTCTTTTTTTTTTTTTTAATACTAGCCACCTTCATCCTTTGAAACGTGTGCTGAAAAAGAAGAATCAGCAAATACTACTGAAAGTGCAATATTTGATTATCACTGCGAGGTAGGTGTATAGTTTCCATTGGCACTCTTAATTATTGGTCAAATATAAAGTTGCTTGATCTGTTTTAAAAGTGTTCTGGAAACAGTTTCTGTTTTCCACTAGTTAGTCTGAAAATAGCAACACTGAATTATTTTAAATGTGTCTTATCAGATGAAGACATTAATGGCCAAAATGACAGGATTTTTCATACAAGATTGTATTATTACATGCTGATACCTTTTGATCTGTTGATCTGTTAGAAAAACTACCTACTGTTTGAAATGTTAGTGGAAGAATCCTCTTTACACTCTGTTCTGGGGATCTTTGTGATCTAGCATAAAAATCTCTA
>NW_004567127.1:5482707-5483936 GCF_000260355.1 Condylura cristata
AAAAAGAAAAAGAAACGACCTAGGAATTATATACAAAGTTTTTGAAACTGCAGAATCCAGAAGCATAACCTCTAAGTATTCTCTTTATATTGGTCAGGATACAGAAAGTATAGTGAAATAGTTTTCAAAAATTAGTAATTATTTAGAATATAATCTAGAGAGCGGCAGTTAGTTTGAAAAACAGTTGCATCTAAAAATTGAAAGGAACAATGGAAGTTAAAAGGTCTGTTCAGATTAACAATATTGTCATTTTCTAAAACTGTCTTAGGAGTGAAAGAGACTGCCTTTTCTAATGATTTCCTTTGTTAGTATGAACCAAGCAAAGTGTATCAAGGAAAAAGGGAAAGCAAATCAATTGTGATACAGTAATGAATATTACAAAGCAAAACAATTTTCACCTGTTGTGGAATGGGGACAAGGAACAGAAAACATGTTGGTAAACTGGTCTTTGCTCTTTGCTGCTTTTTTAACACTTTTGATCTGACTCCCAGTAGAGACAGTTATCATCCCCCTCAACTTTCTGCTGCGAGGTAGGTAGTCCTTTAAAAGTAAGAGGACTCCTCTTCCAAAGTAACCGCAGTGAGCAGATTCCGCGATCTCTGGAAGCACTTGCTGTATGTGTTGAGTGGCGCAGTAGGAGCAGAGGCTAGAACACTGTTTGTGGGGCGAGTGTGACTGGAAAGGGAAACTTGGTGAGGCAGGTTCGAAAGGGTATTTGACTTTTCTGTAAGAAAGTTGTCAGATGTTTTAAGTATGGGCTTCCTGCATCTTTGTATTTTAAATCGGAGCATAAGATTTAAAGAAAAAATAAAACATTGGGGCCTGGGCAGAGAAAAAGGTAGACTTGTTGGGTATTTTGGTGGTAGATGTGCTTGAACGTGGAGATGACGACAGACCTGGAGGTGCTGGGTCCGTCCAGTTGTCCAGACTAGAAAACTTTGCTACTCACTGGATAGGGAAGTTTAGATGTGAGACCTACTGAATGAAAATACATGATGGGGGTCTATTTTCGATTTTCTAAACTGGGTAGAAATAAAGGTGCAGAATTGAGGATGGAGTCATCACTTTGTAAGTGATAAAAGAAGTACAAAAGAAAATTTAAAGAAGGCAAGTCAGGATGAAATGCTAAGGAAGAATTTTTTTTTTAAGATTTATTTATTCATATAGAACTGGGGTACAGGCCAGAGATGCGGAGGGTGAGAGGATTCACCAGAGACAGAGTGGGGAGC
>NW_004567127.1:5484036-5486131 GCF_000260355.1 Condylura cristata
GCTCCCCTCAGCAGTGTACTTCGTCGATCTGCCTGTTCTGCTCCCCGCTCTGTCTCTGGTGAATCCTCTCACCCTCTGCATCTCTAGCCTGTACCCCAGTTCTGTATGAATAAATAAATCTTAAATAAAAAAAAAAAAGTAAGTCTGAGTATAGGTTCATACATCCACAAGCACTGCCCCAAGGGAATTTGGAAACTGCTTAGGCCCTAATTTCACATTTAAGGGAAAGAACCTGAAGAGAAAAGTAAGAAGAAGGGCTAAACATGTCTCTTTGATTCTGGTTCTCTGTTCTTCAGGTATTGTTGGTTGATGTCTTAGATTGGAAGTGAAGTTTAAGTTTAACCAGAGATTCATTTCAGTTCTCTTTTTATTAAAGGTGGGAGAGATTTACATTGCTAATGACTTCCCAATTTGAAGAATAAATATGTAGAAAGTCTAAATCAGGAGGTGGATTTTTGTCAGTTGTATTCACTGCTATGTAAGTAGGGTCTAGATGGTGCTGATAATGGTACTCAGATGTTAAAGATACAAGGCAGAGATTAAGAATGTGAGCCATCGAGTCAGAACTAGATTCTGTTCTCAATTACCATTTTTAGTTCTATACTCTTTACATCTCCTACGTACTTTCTCGTCTGTGAGCATTAATTAGACTTTGCTGGTTTTCTTTAAGATTTATTTATGCATAGAGAACTGGGATACAGGCCAGAGGTACAGGGGTGGTGAGAGGCTTCACCAGAAGCAGAATGAGGAGTAGAAGATGGACAAAGCACACTGCTGAGGGGAACAGCAGGCTCGACAGAATTCTGCCAGGCCATGTGGGTCACCTACCTGGCCGGTGATTGAAATTGTGCTGCAGTGGCTGCAGATAGCTGCATAGAGCTGTGTTTTAACCTGTTGTGCCACCACAACTGTGTGTTTTAACCTGATGTACCATATATTATGTACCATGATAAGTACCATGTCATATCACAGCACATTTCATATTCACACATTCTCTCTAGTGATTCTATAGCATAAGTTACTGTGATTTCTCCAACCAGCAATAGACATATTCCAGAAATGCATTATTTGTTATTAGAACATTTCAGTGAATCCTTGTCCATTTCAAATTTCTGCAGGATTTTTCTGCAATGGAATAACTAAATATACTTCCATATTTTGATAAATGTTCCTAAACTACATTTCAGAAAGGTTATAACAACTTACCACCATAATAGTATATGAGTCTATTATTCATGGCCTCCTTGTAGATATTTTTTAATCCTTTTTCTTTCGTAGATGGATAAGTGAATAATTTACATACTTTTTTTTTCAAAAGTGAAGGGATTTTGTATGTTTTGTGTTAAAGATTTTGAACACTTGTATTACTATTTAATCATCTTCAGCACTTTTTATGTCTTTATTTAATTCAACAAATCAGTGCCATAATAACGTCAAGAACTTTTTTTAGCTTTCAGTAAAAAGCTTTGTGTTCATGGAAATTATATTCTGGTAGTTTAATTCTTAAATGATTTGCTTAAATTCTTTAATGATACACTGTTGAAATTCTATTTGCTACTCCTCAGATAATGAATATAAAAATGTATATATACCTTTTGTTCGATCAAATATCAATCCTTTTCCTAGCAGTTTTTTTGTTTTGTTTTGTTTTTTTGTTTCTAGTCTCAATTTAGGATATTCTTATTCGAAAAAATTTTATGAATATACACTTTTTTAAATATTTTTGCATCAAAGAACTGGGGTACAGACCAGAGGTTTGTGGGGCATTAGAGAGAGAGGTGAAAGGACTCACCAGAGATAGAGTGGGAAACAGAACAGGCAGATCAGGTGAACCACACTGCTGAGAGCAACAGGGAGATAGGAGATCTTCTGAGCCATGTGGGTCACTCTCTGGCCAGGGAAGGAATTCAGACCATGGCGGTGACAGCACTAAGACTTAACTAGGTTACCCTTACTAGGTTAATGAGGGAGGCCTGAATATACACACATTTTTTTTTTTTTTAAATAATGAGACATGGGCCCTCCCTGGTGGTGCAACGGGTTAAAGCACAGCACTAAGAAGCTAAAGCCACTTCAGCATGAGTTCGATCCCCGC
>NW_004567127.1:5486231-5487211 GCF_000260355.1 Condylura cristata
TCCAAGTTGCTGCAAAAGACATGTGTTTCTCTTTTTTGGTTGCTGAGTAATATTCCATTGTATATATGTACCACATCTTTTTTATCCAGTCATTTGGGCTGCTTCCATGTTTTTCCAATTGTAAGTAAAGCAGCAATAAACATGGGGGTGCAGAGAAATTTTTTTTTAATTGGTTATAAACCTTTTTTGAAATGTAGCAGTCAGAACAAGAAATAAAAACAGGTCATTCTTAGGTGGTGATTTTACAAAAACTTCAAGAAGCATTCAGGCCTTTATCTCCATTTACTTAGAGGTTAATTATTGCTTAACTGCCAGTAGCCACAATTTAATTGTGTTCTATAATCACTCAGTTCTAAGGCCTTTGCTTTTCCTCTTTATTCCTATCTGATCTGATTTTATTTTTTTATTTCATTTTACTTATTTATGTGTACAGAAGCTGTGGTATAGGCCAAAGGTGGGGGAAGAAGGTGAGAGGATTCATCAGAGGCAGAGTGGGGAGCAGCAGGCAAGATAGGAGAGGTCTGCTGGGACACCTGGGTCACCATGCCCCCTGCTGCCATGGCTTCGGCCAGCTTCACAGTGCTGCTCTTCAACCCTTTGCGCCTCCAAGGAGGCAGCAGTGAATACCATGACTGGTTTGCAAACTCAGGTGTGGAGACTTTGGGGCTTATTCTCTACTAGCAAATATCTAGGATCCAATGAGTGAAAAATAGAACTTTACAGTAAAGACTTTGACAGAGTAACACTTGGATAGTCAGTATGGAGAAATACAGGTGGAAGTGAGACCAAACTCTGGCTATACTACAGCAGAATCCATATTTGCCCTGCTTTTCAAAAATTTGTAGTTATGTGAGCAGTTACATATGAAGCACTGTTTTTGTATTTGTTTTTTTAAGATTTATTCATACAGAACTGGGGTACAGGCCAGAGATGTGGAGGGTGAGAGGATTCACCTGAGACAGAGTGGGGAGCAGAACAGG
>NW_004567127.1:5491806-5502482 GCF_000260355.1 Condylura cristata
CAATCAGCCTATTCTGCTACCTACTCTGTCTGATAAATCCTCTCACTGCCCCTGCACCTCTGGCCTGTACCCCAGTTCTGTATGCAGAAATAAATCTTAAAAAAAGAAGAGTGAGATGTGGGCGCACAACTGGTTAGGACGCAGCACTGCAGGCTAGCCATAGCTGCCTCACACTGAGCTTGATATCCACCCCAGAGGTGACCCACACGGTGTGGCAGACCTCTCTCCTGACCCGCCCGCTGCTGCCCTCAGCAATGTACTTCATCTCTGCCTGTTTTACTCCCCACTGTATTTCTGGTGAAGCCTCTCACTGCCCCCTGCACCTCTGGCTTGTAACCCAGCTCTGTATGAATAAATAATAAAAAAGTTTTTTAATTAAAAATAGTGAGACGTTTAAGACATTTAAAAAGTACTAAGGCCTTTTTTTGTATGTGGTGAGGTGAGCAAGTAAAATGATTCTTCACCCCTTTTAAAAGGGGTATTTACATACTGGTTCTTCCTCAATTTTTTGAGGGAAAGTATCTGAATTTTTTATAAATAAGCATCTGTTTTTTGAGCTTAGTACTTCTCATTGCATTTCTACTTTAATGGTTCTGTTTTTAAGTGAACCTCCATTCTTTTTAATGGTACTTAAAAGTGTCTTGGTGCTGCTGCTTAAATTACTCACAATGTCATAGAAATAATAATTTAACCAAATAATTAGGAATTCTATACAGGGAAAGGTATTAACATTTATTTTCTCGAAAGTTGCTCAAGTGGCCTGTTTTCCCCTTAAAAAAATTCAGATGGGTAAAGGCTAGAGAAAAAAAAATGCCAGGAAAGTTTCTAGGAGAAGGTAGAAGTTCTTTTCAGTTCCATTTTGATTTCCCTTAGAGGTGAGCTGAGAGTCAGTAGCAGTACCAATTGCCTCAATTCCAGTTTTAGGGAAACTAGAGTCTCTGAAGGAAATTATAGCTTTAATCCTTTTTGATTCTGATTTATTTTCCCTTAAAATGAGAAAAACAGAATCTTAACCTTCTACTTGTAAGATGTGTCATAAGGACTGGAGTCTTTAGAATGTGATTTTGTGCAGCTCCTAACCTGTATATCACAACTCACACTGTGTTCTTATTCATATAGTGTGAAGAACTAATCACTGAACAGAAAAGAACTATAACTTAAAACTCACAATCGAATTCAGTGATTAAAGCGAGTGATTATGAAGTTAATTTGATCATGTTTGTCAGTAAAAGTTTATAGTCACTAGTACATGAGCTCATACAACTGCATTGTAAAATGTGGCTGTGCAAATAGAGCACAAGGATGAAATAAACCCTACTGTAAAGATAGCATAAGCTTACACCCTCGTGGAAAAATACATGGAGATGTGTAGTTTGAGTGTTTAATTTTAAAATTTTCTTTTTTTAGATGTATTTATGCATACGAGAATTGGGGTACATACATACAAGAATTGGGCCATAGGCGTGGGGTGGGGGTAAGAGGATTCACCAGAGACAAGAGTGGAGAACAGAACAGGTGGATTGAGGGAAATTCACTGCTAAGGGGAGCAGCAGGCAAGACAGGAGCGGTCTGCTGCTCCCTGTGGGTCAGCTTCCTGGTGGGATATCGAACTTGTGCTGCAGTGGCTGCCCGTAGCTTTAGCTTCATAGTGCTGAGACTTAACCCCGTGTCAACAGGGAGGCCCCTAATTTGAAAACTTCATGGTATAATGAATTAATATCTGAGGGACAGCTTAATTACAGTGAGTTGTTATTTGTGTAGTCTACATCATAGTTCTGATCTTAAGTTTTGGCAGACTTGTCACATCTTATTAGATGGCCATTAGCTTCATAAAGGGGGGAGGGGTTAAAAGCCTCATACTAGGATTTAGAAATAAAAGCTTTCTTCATCTGTGATCACCTTAATAACAGGAATCTTTTAACTTTGTCTAACCTAACTAAACCAGTTTAGCTAGCTTTGTGTGTCCACTTGACTGGGACGGTATAAATTACATGCTGAAAATAAATGGAGTTAAATAGCTTCACTACCAACCTTTTGTGGAGTTTTCCACTCTTAAAATACATGAGTAATCTATGAGCTATGATATTGCTACTATATCAGTATTTCTAAAAGCTATAGTTCTGATGTTTTCTTCCTTAAATCCATTGCATAATCTTTTTTGTTCCCTGCTTAGAGAGACAAGTAATTGAGAATATTGGATTCTGTTTAAAGTTGTGAGATATGTGGAAGAAATTGGGCTGATTTAGCTCACTCTAGCAGCCACCAAAGTCCTTATGGTATTTTCAAAATTATAAATAACTATGAATCAGGATTATATAAGGGCTTTTAAAAGTACATTTTAGTTTGATCTCTTATCATAAATGCCATTATCTAATTGACTATAGTATTCTGATTCAAATTACATTTTGCTAAAGTAACCTAACAGTAAATTTATAAAGATGTAGGTTGACTGTTAATTGTGTTAAATTGTTACTGATTATTGTTGTAAACATTGTGCTATGTTATCACAGCTGTTTGAAAATGGAGAACATTTTTACTGTGTCATCAGATCCTCATCCCCCTTCTGTAGCCCCTCCTTCTCTTTCTTTACCTTTATCTTCATCTTCTACCTCACCTGGGACTAAAAAACAAAAGAGGACCCCCACGTATCAGAGATCTGTAAGTCAGGGAAGCAGCCAGCCCAGCTTAATTGCTTTGTTTTAAGGGAAAGAGCATGACTTAGGAAGGCCACTTGGATTGATTGACATAACCTGCAGATTTACTAACTTCCCTAAGCATTTCCATTCACTTTGGCTTTTCAGAGAGAAGGTTAGTAGGTTAGGGCCTTGCTACTTACAGTGTGTCCAAGAATCAAAAGCTTTAGTATCACCTCAGAAGCTTGTTAGGAAACCCAAGACCCCTGCCCACAATGAACAGATAGTGTGCTTTGACTAGATTGCCTGGTAACTTTTAGTTTAAGTGCTAGATAAGAGTCCGGCTTATGGAGGTAATGGGCCTTTCTGATTTTAGTTCTTTACCATTTAGCTTTGGCAAGTCATTTAACCTCTCTGTATCTGTTTCCTCATTGGTTATATGGGGATATTGCTGTCTGGTGGGTTTTTACAAACATTAACACATGTCAAACATGAAACTGTAGAACTAGAATTGAACCACCTACAGCTGTGACAACCTAAATTTGTTGGGTTAGCCACTCATACTTGGGTTTATTTTCCTACTGTTTTGTTTCCTTTTTTCACTAATGAAAACAATTTTTATGATGCCCAGCATTGCATTTAAGCAAAAGTGCTTAATTTTCCATGAAAGTGTCTAAAAATAGTTGTAAAGATAATAGGTATGTTACTGTATTGTAAATTAAGTTAAAGACTTAAATTTTGCTAGGGAATTTTTCCAGTTTTTTTTTCACTTAATAGTTGGTTTTTCTATGTTACTCAAACAGGATAAAGTATCCATAAGATGGACAGAATTTGATGAGCTAAACAGCTTACATTCCATTACTTTTAAATAGTTCTCACGAAAAAATTTTTTTTTATATAAAAACATGCAGTAGTTAGCTATTTCACATTGTATGTGAAACACATGAAAAATTTCTTTAAATGCACTGATCAAGTGATTGAACATATTTAGAGAAGTAGTGTTGCTCTCTGAGTTTTGTCTTAAACTCTTGGGATTAAACTGCCTATTTGGGGTTCCATTAAAGGACCTAAGCATGCATTATTCTGGTATTTTCTAATTTGAAGCAAGTGTTGCATTAAAAGTTTTGTTGTGTTAACCTCTACTAACTTAAGTGCTTTCAAGATGCATGGCTTACCAAATAGTTTTAAGGTTTCTGTGTTAATTTTCAGTAGTTAAAATTTCTTAGTCTTGGGTGTTTGGGTTGCCATCTCATAAATATTAGTTATTTTTGTTCTACAGTTGTTTTAGTAATTTTAAGTTAACATAAAGGCAGCTTGAACTTTACCTTAATACTAAACTCAAGAAATTGTATTTACTTGGTAAGTGAAAATTCTACCATAAGTGGGAGCAGTTGCCCAAAATAATTGAAATTATTTCCTCTGAAATGTTTTATTAGCTAAATTAACAAACATTTCAGTAATAAAAGCCCATCATGTTCCCTTTACCTTTTACACCTTTATTTTCTTAGCTTTTTATAGTAAAGACTTAGTAACTTGTTAATCAGACCTAGTGTGTTGTGGAGATAATGCACATATCTGTATATATTGAGTTCTTTTTCTTTTCAAAACAGATGAGCTTTGATCCAAACCTTCTCCACAACAATGGACACAATGGGTACCCCAATGGTACATCAGCAGCACTGCGTGAAACTGGGGTTATTGAAAAACTGCTAACCTCTTATGGATTTATTCAGTGTTCAGAACGTCAAGCTAGACTTTTCTTCCACTGTTCACAGTATAATGGCAACCTGCAGGACTTAAAAGTAGGAGGTAATCTGTCCATTCTCCTTTTTTTGTTTTTTAAGTAATCACAAATCTCTCTTCCATAACAACTTGCTCATGATAATGTTAACATTTTGGCCTATGGCAGCCTGCAGGAAATAATTATAAGGTAATCTATTGGTTTTCTTTTTTAAGTAGTCATGAGGGACTTTACATATCAGCTTATTTTGGAGAGTTGTAGTTTGGTCTTTAACTTGTACCAGTTATTGAAGTCTTATCTGCATAAACCAGAGTCCTGATTGCTATTGTGTTATCTAAGATAAAATACTGACCAAAGGATGTCTGGATTTTTTTTTATATAATTAAAAGATTTGTTACTTCTCTAATATTATTTAGGAGATTTTTGAGTCTATGAAAATATTAAACTTCCATATGGTATTTTACCAGGTACTGTTTCTGGTAATGCTTTGAGGGGGAACAAACTTCAGTTCACCAGCTTGGACTATATGAAAATTTATCTTGGTTGGCACCATAGAAATGATTTTCAGTTATGAAAATGTCGTATTAAAGGTCTGAAGTTTCAAGGTCTCTGTACACTTTTTAATTTAAAACACTTTTTTAAGGGAAAAATGTCAAAACAGTAAGCCTAAGTCCAAAGAGAGTATTGTTTTGATTTATTCTCATTTTAGAAGTGAGGAAACAGGTTACAGAGAGGTTAAGAAGGGAAAAAACTTGCCAAAGGTTACTCTTAAATATTGCCTCACTTGCAGTATGTGTAAACATCATGAAACCTAAGGTTAAAATATGGCTATCTCAGGCTCAAGCACTGGTTGTGACATGTTAGTGTTTATCAGAATTCACTGGGAAGCTTGTTAAACCACAGATTGCTTTGTCTGAGCCTCGGAGTTTGTCTTTGTATTGGTGTGAGGTGGGGACCAACAGTTTGCATTTCTGCTAAGCTCCCAGATGATGTTACTGCTGCTGGTCCAGGTACTACACTTTTTGAGAATCGCTGATCTAAGGCCGTTCAAATGCTACGTTAAGTTTATCTTGAAAGTGACACGCCATTTTGCCTAAATGAGTCCAACAAAACACACTTTCTTTGTTGTAGATGATGTTGAATTCGAAGTATCATCTGACCGGCGGACTGGGAAACCCATTGCTGTTAAACTGGTGAAGATAAAAACAGAAATCCTCCCTGAAGAACGAATTAATGGACAAGTTAGTGACATTGATGCTTTGTGTTTTCTTAGGGCCCTGCATTTGCATATCTTTCACATCAGAAAGGGAAGATTTCTCCCCATTTCCTCAGTTTGCACGCAAGAGAGCTGTAGTATATAAAGATTATTATTTTAAAATTATATCAGAAGCACTGGCATTTCTTGACCTAAAATAAAAATGTGGTCAAGATATTTTTACTATAACCCCAAGCCTAGACTTGCAGTCAGCTATGTACTGTGAGCTTGAAACTTGGCAGCATGGCGTCCTCTTGTGGATCATACTAAACTGCATCCCTGTGTTTAGTGTAGAGGATATTAAATTCAGTTTATATTGCACAGTGCTACTCCTGAAATGATTAGCAATGGAAATTTTTTTTTTTTTGACTGGTAGGTTGTGTGCGCTGTTCCTCACAACTTAGAGAGTAAATCTCCAGCTGCCCCGGGTCAGAGTCCAACAGGGAGTGTATGCTACGAACGTAATGGGGTAAACTTGTGTATTTTTCTTAAACCTTTGCCTGATCCACCATGTGATCTATAAGCGTACTTTAAAATTCAAAATAGAAAACGTAAGCTGCAATTAATAAAAATCAGTTTTGAATTTGATTTCTAAGAAACTTTGAGTGCAGCATAATAAAAAAAAGAAAAAGAAAAAAATCCATAGGACTTCCAAGTGTCTTAGCTTACCCAAGTGTGACCTTAGTTAGAACATTAAGGTAAAATGCTCCTTTGCTCACTTTTTTGGGGGTTGTGGGCAGGGGGATCTTTTTTCTGGTTCTTTTTAAAAACTGACTCCAGCCTTTTTGTTTGGAATGCCTTATATAAAAATTGGGGTGTTTTTTGTTTGTTTTTTTTTGTTTTTTTTTTGTTTTGTTTTGTTTTTTTTTTAAAATGTAACTACAGTCTCTGGGCAAATGCTTCCACGTGTGTAAGCTTTTTGAAGTTGGATTGCTGCTCAGCTGTGAACTCGCAGAAGTCATCAGCATCATGGAGGGAAAGTGTATTTTATGAATTAAACAGCCTACTTGTCATAAAACATTGAATTTTAAGAAATTTGGCTAAAAATACCAGTTTGAGATATTTAAGTAAGTAAATCACAGTATACAGTGATCAAGCATCCTGCCAGTATATTAATAATGACTTGTTAATTCACAGGAAGTGTTTTATCTGACTTACACCCCTGAAGATGTTGAAGGGAACGTTCAGCTGGAAACCGGAGATAAAATAAACTTTGTAATTGATAACAATAAACAGTAAGTTCTTTTCTAGACTGTTGGAGGCATTTACGAGTCTATCCTGTGGTAGGAACCTGTAGGATGTTAGGTCTAGGAAGTTAATGAAAATGGTTAGCGCTTTCAAGGAGCTGTCTTGGAGGTCAGTGAAGGGTTTGTGAAAGCACCAGCACTCAGTTATCTTGTGGAAAGGGTGGTGTAAGTCATTCGGAAAACGAGGTGTAATTTGCGTTCTGGGCACAAGAAGTAATCATGTCGGGGGAATGGTCAAGAATTGGGAGTTGTTGAATTGCCTAAGTCCAAAGTAAGATGAAGTTTGAGCTTTATCCCATGGTCATTGAATCTTGGAAGGATTATAATGAAGTATGTTTGCTGGCAGTGGAGGCAGTGGTGATGGTAGATATTTGGATCATGAGGGATGCTCTAAATTAGATGTGATGATAGGGGAGTTACTATGACAACGGTAAGGGCCTAATAAAGATAGGCAGAGGTAGTTCAGTGGAGAAGTGAAGTCTGTTCACACTGGGAAAATAAGATCATTGAGTTTATCAATTAGATAAGAGGTATGTATTGGAATTAAGGAAAGGACAGGCCCATATACCATGTCTCTGGCTTGGGTTTCCAGGTAGATGAATGATACTGTTAATGAGAATAGGTAATAATAGGAGAAAGTATTAAAGATTGAAAAATTATACTTTTATTTTGTAATTTGAATTTGAGGTGTCTGTGGGTATAGATGTGTGGGGTTCTGAGTACGTCAGTGCATGTGTAGGCCTGAGGCAGGCTAGCCATAGACAAGAGAATATAGTTCTGAAACTTTATCTGTAGAGTTACAGAAAATACAGTGAAGAAAATTCCAGTGATCTTTTTTTTTTTTTTAAGATTTATTTATGCATATAGAAATGGGGTATAGGCAAGAGGTGCAAGGGCGGTGAGGATTCACCAGAGACAGAGTGGGGAGCAGAACAGGCAGATTTACTGAGATACACTGCTGAGGGGAGCCGCGGGGAGGTCTGCTGTGCCATGTGAGTCAGCTCCCCCGCAGGGTTTCGAACTCATGCTGGGGGAGCTGCAGCTGGTTAGCTTCACAGTGCTGTGCTTTAATCCATTGCACCACCAGGGAGGATCTAGGGATAATTATTTTTGATTGGATGAGTAGAAATGTAAAATACGGAATTTCAAGAAAGTGCTAAGAATGCATTTTCAACTACATAAGGCGTAACAAGGTTCAAAAAATATGTGCCTATTTATTATCTTTGAACCTCGACTCTTGTGAGACTAGAACTCAGACTTGAGTTACTGGTTTTAGTTAATTCTAGACTGCAGGACCTAACTTTAATCTCCAGTAGAAAGCAAACAATAGGGCTTAAGTTTGAGGAGAGGGTTACTCTTTACTAAATTGTCATATATGAGCTACACACTTGTGTTAGACAACTTAGTGCTTTTATCCTCAAAACAGCCTCACCTAGTGAATACCAGTTGTAAAAAATTGTTCTCAACAATAAAAGCCTAAAATTGTACAACTTTTAACTAGAAGTCATTTGACTTCTAACATGGCTTCATAACCTTTTCACTGCAAAAAGTTGCAGAGGCAAGTAGGATTTTTCCAGTGTCTTTGCTAGTGTGTGAAGTTTTTAATAAAAAGCATGTCGTGTTTTTCCAAGTGGAATTAAGGAAAATAATTATTTGATGCACAGCTCCTTGAAACTTCTACTGTACCTATAAATAGTACAGTGTCTTCTAGTGAGTACTATCTTGAAAACAAGATAGAAACAGTTTGCAGCAGCATGCAGTGTGTCCGGTTTTAATGAAGGTGGATGTCATTTTTTTTAATATAGTAAATTTCTCTTCTAATCGCTACATTTACTTAGTTTTTATGTCCATTTAACCAGTAATAATTGAAAAGCTATTAAGTTCAGCTCTTACTACAAATAGGCACCATCATTTATTCATTTCTATCCCCAGTTTTTTTTTTTTCAATATTTATACACACAGAACTGGGGTACAGGCCAGAAGTGCACAGGCAGTGAGAGGATTCACCAGAGATAGAGTGGGAGCAGGACAGGCAGATCTTTTGAAATAAATTGCTGAAAGGAGTAGCAAGCGGGACAGGAGAGGTTCGCTGAACTACGTTTGTCACCTCCCTGGCCACGGATTGAACTCGAACTGAAGTAACTGTGGCTAGCTTCATAGTCTGGGTTCAAACCTGTTGCACCACCAGCAAGGGCCCTAGCCCCAGTTTCTTCATTGTACACATAAAACCTACTCAAATGTTTGTTCAGTGAATAACTTTTCTAAACTTTGAGTATTCCCCAATTTTGACTGCATCCAATTTGTGGCTTTATTTTATTGTGATATAATAACAGTACAATGTTAGGTGCCCTTATAAATACAAATATTTTAGCCAGTCCAAAAGAAAAATTATACATGTGTGCCCAATTTGGAAGGCACGGGAATTTGAACAAAAGTTTTTATATAAAGCCATATGAAAAGAATAATGTGTCAAGGCCCCACTCTAGTGGCACAAGGGGTTAAAGCACAACACTATGAAGCTCTCCAAAGCCACTGCAGCACAAGTTTGATCCCCAGCCAGGAGCTGACCCACATGGTGCAGCAGACCTCTCCTGACCTGCCTGCTGCTCCCCTCAGCAGGTATTTCAGTTAACCCTCCTGTTCTGTTCCCCACTCTGTCTCTGGTGAATCCTCTCACCCACCCACTCCCGCCCCCACCTCTGGCCATTACCCTAGTTCTTATGTATAAGTAAATAAATCTTTGAAAATAAAAAGAATGTGTCATAAACTTCTAAGCTTATATAATAAATTAGTGATAAATTCTTGAAGCTCCAGAAAATTAATATTTCTCTCCTGACTCAGCATATCTAACCAAGCCAGTGCATTTTTTTATACCTCTTCCCCCTTTCCCCACATCCCTTATTTTTTCTAGTACTGGTGCTGTAAGTGCTCGTAACATTATGCTTTTGAAAAAGAAACAAGCCCGCTGTCAGGGAGTAGTTTGTGCCATGAAGGTAAGTATTAACTAAATACAGTCAATTTGGGGTTTTGTTTGACTACTTTTAATTCTTACACCTCAAATCCAGCCTTTTGTTTTTCATGTCTGTCTTAAAAATAATTCCCTGTTAAACTCAAAAGTACAATTTCTTAGTTACTAAAGTTGATTTTCTTTACAATAAACCATTTAACTATACATACGTTACCATAAATAATTGTTTCCACCAAAGTACAATTTTATAAGACTTATTGCAAATTACAGTAAATATGTACAATAAATAATACTTAATGTTCAGGGTTTTTTGTTGTTGGCTTTTTTTTTTTTGGCTTTAGGAGGCGTTTGGCTTTATTGAAAGAGGTGATGTTGTAAAAGAGATATTCTTTCACTATAGTGAATTTAAAGGTGACTTAGAAGCCTTACAGCCTGGAGATGATGTGGAATTCACAATCAAGGACAGAAATGTAAGCTAGTTGACTGAACGTTTGACCTTCTTTTAAGAATTAATAGGAATTTTTTTAAAAAGATTTATTTATGCATACAGAACTGGGGTACAAGCAAGAGGTGCAGGGGTGGTGAGAGGCTTCACCAGAGAGTGGGGAGCAAAACAGGCAGATCGATGAAGTACACTGCTGAGGGGAGCAGCGGGCGGGTCAGGAGAGGTCTGCCGCACCATGTGGGTCACCTCTGGGGCAGGAATCGATCTCACACTGAAGCAGCTGCAGCCCGCTAGGCAGTGGTGATGGTAGATATTTGGATCATGAGGGATGCTCTAAATTAGATGTGATGATAGGGGAGTTACTATGACAACGGTAAGGGCCTAATA
>NW_004567127.1:5502582-5530797 GCF_000260355.1 Condylura cristata
AAAACAGGCAGATCGATGAAGTACACTGCTGAGGGGAGCAGCGGGCGGGTCAGGAGAGGTCTGCCGCACCATGTGGGTCACCTCTGGGGCAGGAATCGATCTCACACTGAAGCAGCTGCAGCCCGCTTGTAGTGCTGTGCTTTAACACATTGCGTCACAAAGGAGAGCCCAAATTAATAGTGAATTATATTTGTAAGAAACACTTAAAGATTTCCCCTTACACTCCTTTCTGACTTAGGGTAAAGAAGTTGCAACCGATGTCAGACTATTGCCTCAAGGAACAGTCATCTTTGAAGACATCAGCATTGAACATTTTGAAGGAACTGTAACCAAAGTTATCCCAAAAGTACCCAGTAAAAACCAGGTAAATAGTTGTTTTCATGAGTCGTCTTTTGTCTTGTTAGTGATATGATATAATATGATATGATTTGATGTGCAGTTTTACTCCATTCAATTAATGTAATTACATGCTAATAGAACAATGAAATACTTAATGTGTACAATTAAACATAAATGAGAAAGCACTGATCAATGAATCCAGGAGTTCTTAAAAATCTGGATGATGAGAATGGTTTAGAAGAAAAAATGATGGTAACTTTGGGAAAATGTAACTGACAGCCATGCAGGTGTGCTTTTCTCCCATTTGTTTCTTTGGTGGGGAATATGTGGAGAGGGGTCCAGCAGTATTGTTGCTGAGGAAATGTGAAACATAAGTGTGCATAATTTTCCTCTTCAAATATCGCTCAGTATCTGAGTGGTGCAGGATAATGCACTGTTGTGACTTCACGGTTGTATTATGTGACCGTAGAATGTGCAGCTGTCAGATTGGACTATGTGGTGCCAACCCCATTTTTCCCCTTCAGGGAAATAATTATTTATGAAGAACATGGTTTTGCTGTGCATTCCTCTTGTTTGAATTAGAATTAAAAAGGATGAGAAATAGCCAGCTAAAAGTTTTCCTTCTCATCAGAATGACCCATTGCCAGGACGCATCAAAGTTGACTTTGTGATTCCTAAAGAACTTCCCTTTGGAGACAAAGACACAAAATCCAAGGTGACCCTGCTGGAAGGAGACCATGTTAGGTTTAATATATCAACAGACCGACGTGACAAATTAGAACGAGCAACCAACATAGAGGTTCTTTCAAATACCTTTCAGTTCACTAATGAAGCCAGAGAAATGGTAAGTGCTGGATATTAGGTTTGGAGATAAGGAGTCTAGGTTGAAAATAAGTTTGTAGACTGTATTGAAAATTCTTTTAAGCTGATGACAGTATTGGGCATTTTTAACTTCTGAACTCAAAACATTTCAGCATTCCGTACATGACAGCTACTTCTGCCAGTTGCCTTGATAGAGATGTGGAAGAGTTTTAGAATGAAAATCTAAACAGGATAATTTCTGAGATCTTTTGAGAATGAGCGATTCGCTGATCCTTAAATAAGAAGACTAAGGAAGATTGAAGTGCATCTTGTATTGAAAATAGATTGTCGCAAACTCTTCCCTAAGACATTTTAGTAAATACTCAAGTTTATTTGCTTCTTTTGTTTTACAGTAGAATTTTACATATACTAGAATTGTTTCCCAAACATTTTACAAGTTTGAGTTTTTACAAATGAACTTTTTCAGGTGTGGTTTACATTTAGTTCTGTTTGGCCCATAACACTGAGAGTATATTTCAGCTTACATTTTTTTTTTTAACGTTTGCCTTATGGAGTACTGATTTTGACACTTGTTTTGATCTTTCAACTGAAATTTGGAGATCCAAATGTGTGATTTTAAATTTCTCAGACTGGATCTCTTTTACTTGACAACATCAAATGCATTTTGGATTAGTTTGGCTACTATCAATATTGAACAGATTGTCAGAATATTGTTTGGGCTCTATTCAAATCTACTTTTAAAATAATCTTTGCACATATAGCAATGCAGGGTATGTCACTGGCAGTTTAATAATTTTATTTCAGTAAACATTTGCCACAGACCAATCACTATGCAATGTAGTCATTGGCAGGTTGATAATGCTTTTGTTTAAGTAAATATCTGAGTACCTGCTATGTAACAATTACTCTGGATATAATGCCTCCACAGGACTGATAATTTAGTAAGAGGGGGAATGAAGAAAACTTTTTCTAACAAAAATACTTCATTTTCCTAACCAAAATAAAAACTCCTTCCTGTTTGCAAGCTCACTTAAAGTGTTTTAGATAGACTAGTAATGCCTTCATCACAGGTATCTGAAGTACTGGTCTGTAGTGTTATTGCCTTGGTTCCTTTGAAATTCCAGTTTCTGCTGCTTTCCGTCTGATTTGGCCAAATTGTTTAGTTTCCTTGTCTTGTAAAAGAAGATGATAATACCATGTTCACAGAATTGAAAATTAAGTAGAAAGAACCTTGTATGTATGTGTTTATAGTCCCAAAAACTTTTCCTAATCCCTCTTGGCAAAAGTGTGGTGTCTGGGGAGTCTCAGACAATTGCTTAGAAGTGTAATTTACTTTTATCATTTCTTTTTGCTAGAAAAATCAAAGTTCTGATAGGGAATTCAGGTTATTAATAGAATTCCAATGTATTTACTTGATGCTTTCAAACTTAATGTTGATTTGACAAAGTTGACAGCCATGAAAATATTTATTTGACTTTCAGGGTGTAATTGCTGCCATGAGAGATGGTTTTGGGTTCATCAAGTGTGTGGATCGTGATGCTCGTATGTTCTTCCACTTCAGTGAAATATTGGATGGAAACCAGCTCCATATTGCAGATGAGGTCGAGTTTACTGTGGTTCCTGTGAGTAGTTCTTGAAAGAAGTATTGGGAGAATTTCTAGGGTTTTGGTGGTTTTTTTTGTTTTTTGTTTTTAAAATTACTTTAATTTCTCATTTGTAGGATATGCTTTCTGCCCAAAGAAATCATGCTATTAGGATTAAAAAACTTGCAAAGGGCACGGTCTCATTCCATTCACATTCAGATCACCGTTTTCTGGGCACTGTAGAAAAAGAAGCCACTTTTTCCAATCCCAAAACCACTAGCCCAAATAAAGGCAAAGAAAAGGTAAGTTTCACAGGGTAAAAAAATTTTGTAGCTCTTCCTCTTTGTGCTTAAAGGGGTAATTCGTGCTCATGCAACAACGTAATAATGGAGTTGTCCCTTCCAGAATTCCCTGTAATGTTGATAGTGAGCTACTCTAAAGCAGAAGTGTGTGTCCTCAGCATTGACATGTAAAACTGGATAATTCTTTCCTTTGGCATGGGGGTGGGATAGGTCTTCTGTGCATTATGGGAGGGTTAGCAGCATCCCTGGGTTTTACCCATTGGAGGTCATTATCTCTCTTCCCCTACCCCTCATCTTTGTGTGAAGCCCAAAATATATCTATAGGCAGTGTCGTGTTTCCCTAAGTATCCCCAGTTGGTATCAGCTCACATAATACGATAGTAATTAGCTCTCGGACAAAGGGGGGGTAGGAAAAGAGAGAACACTCACCCCAAGGAGAGGAAAATCTCCATGTAATTGTAAGTCAGCCCATGTGTCCATGCATGAAGTGGACTTGTACAGTTTAAGCTAGTATTGCTCAGGGGTCAACAGTATTTGTCTTGCAGTCAGTTTAAAAACATGGACATTTGGGTAGAAATTGTTCACACGTTCAAACTCTACTTACTAAAAAATTCACTGAGTAGGAAATAAAAAGATGTCTAAGATGGCTTCTGCTCTCAGTTCGTACAGAATACATACATGTTTTATAAAAGGTCAACAAGCAAGCACTGTCAAAAGATCCATATTGGCAGGATCTGGAGGTACTTTTTACTATTCATCTTTAATAGGTGAATAAAAATCAGAGAAAGAACACCTCAAAGTATAGGTACAGATAAAGAAAATTAAGGATTTCTTTACGAAGCAGCAAGTGATTAGTCAGGTCAGCTTGTTTTTTGCTGTTTTGGTAGCAGTGACTTGGAGAGACTGGTTTTTCTCTTGATTATATGACCTCAGTCAAGTTTAACTTACTCGGACTTGTAATTTGTTAAGATGAGGAATAAGGGTAATTAGAAATGGTTTTATTATAACATTAGAGTTATCAAAACGTTGGAACATCATGGATTAATTCTCTGGGAGCAGATACTCTAAACTGTGCTAGATCTTACAGAAAAGTAAAGTTTCATGTATTGTTGAATACATACATTATATACACAATAAGGGAGATACAAAATCGGTGTTATAAAAGCTAAGAAATTTTCACCAGGCAAAAGATAAACGCCCCGTTTGATTTCTATTGGCTGTAAGAATTTTACAATGGGCGTGTTCTTTATTTTCAGTAAACTTTCCTCTTCAGTAACAAGAAATAGGTTCTTACGACTAAAAGTCTCAATTACAACAGATGGATCCTGTCCTAGATGAAGGCAAGACCTCCTCTCCCATATGAATAAAATCTGTTACAGTTGGAGTACCCTAGAATAGGGATTTGCTACATCTGTACCAAGGCTCAAAGGGCCTATGAGGAGAGCACCTACTTACATTGCTTTTTTGTTCTTTTCTTTGTGTGCTGACTATCTCTTCAGGAGGCTGAGGATGGCATTATTGCTTATGATGATTGTGGGGTGAAATTGACTATTGCTTTTCAAGCCAAGGATGTGGAAGGATCCACTTCTCCTCAAATAGGAGATAAGGCAAGATACTTTTACTTATTTGAGAGAGGGAGGGTTAAAAGTTGTCATCTTACTTAATCATGAATACTGCAAAAGGATTTCTTTACCAGTTTTGCTGAAATGTATAGGTTTTAGTATATGAACATCCTATTTAAAATGAAGCAGTTTATTCAGTAGACATAAGTCTAGTAAATTCTTTGTCAAAGATTTTTGAGAACTGAGTATTTGAACATTAGCTATGTCTAAAACAATTAGCTTAAATAAAATTAACATTGGATAGAAAAATTTTAAAAGTCACTGAAACATTATCAAAGTAAAATCATACCAAAGACCTCACATTGCTGTTCATTTTACCCTTGTATATCTGATTTTCTGATAGCCCTCCTTTAGATAAAAGATTATACCAGGAATCTACATTGAAAAACACATTTGGTCCTTCAGTGGAAAGTAGAATTGTTTGTTTTGGTGAAAAGTCTATTTCATGAGAATGTTTGCAAAGGATATTTGGAGTAGAAAATGTGGCCCAGGACTTGTAGGTCAAAGGCAAGAGTAGGTAAGAAGCATGGTATGGAAATACTATGGTATTAATGAGCATCCTTATTTGTCATAGGTTGAATTTAGTATTAGTGACAAACAGAGGCCTGGTCAGCAGATTGCAACTTGTGTGCGGCTTTTAGGTCGTAATTCCAACTCGAAGAGGCTTTTGGGTTATGTGGCAACTCTGAAGGATAATTTTGGATTCATTGAAACAGCCAATCATGATAAGGAAATCTTTTTCCATTACAGGTAAGGAATGCCTTTTAAGAACTCAGAGCTTACTGCTGATTTTTTTAATTTCGCATTAAAACATTTACTATTGGGGTAATTGTTGGGTATAAATTTCATTTTGTAAAGTTTATGACAATACATAAAGGAAAATTGCTTAACCATTTCTATGTCGAGAACATGAAGCTACAGGAAATAGAAGGACCTGCAGCACCTATAGACGCTTTTGACTATTAGATAGAAAACTTACCACTTGAGTAAAAGCACATTTCACACATTACCAGAGAGTTGTACATTTGGCTTTGTAATACAGCACAGTGGTCGAGTGCTGAGCTCTCAGAGCCAGACAATTCAGATTTGAGCTCCTTTTAAATGCGATTCCAGCTTGGCCACTTAACTGCATGTATAGCTTATTGGATGAAATTAACCTGGTATCTTAGTTTCATTATCTCGAAGCTGAGGTTGACATCTCCTCATAGGGTGTTTCTGAGTTAAGTGAGTACATATAATGTGTTTAAAACAGTGTCCGTCCTGCATAAGCAAGCGCACTTTCAGTGTTACTATAAAAGAAAAAAGGGGCCCCCACTGGTGGCCCACGGGGTTAAGTCTTAGCACTATGAAGCTGAGAGCAACCACTGCAGCAAGAGTTCACTCCCTAGCCAGGGAATGACCCACACAGTACAGTCTCCTGTCTCCCCGCTGCTCCCCTCAGTGTATTTCATAGGTCCACCTGTTCTGCTCCCCACTCTGTCTCTGGTGAGTCCCCTTAACTTCATATCTCTGGCCTACACCCAACTCTTACATGCATGAAAAAAAATTGTTTTTAAGGAAGAAATAAAGGCTATTTACTACTGTTGATGTTTATGATAATTGCTTATTGAAATATTTTCTTTTCCCTTAGTGAATTCTCTGGTGATGTTGATAGCCTGGAACTGGGGGATATGGTTGAGTACAGTTTGTCCAAAGGCAAAGGCAACAAAGTCAGTGCTGAAAAGGTGAACAAAACACACTCAGGTAATGAATTATGACTTGTACTGATTCAGTCTGTCTTTGGCTAGGAGATATGGGAAGGAGGCTGGGAGGAGAATAAAGAACTTTTTTTCCTAAGCAGTTCTTAGGGTATGGGACTCCACACACTTGATTAGCAGCAATCGGCATCTTTGTCAGAAGTATAGTACATTTTCTGACTCTGTCACTCTCATAAACACACACATGACCTCACCCCCATGAAAACTTGGGATTGTCTGTTTTAACAAGTCCTTCGGGTGATTCTGATGTGCTCTGAAATTTAGGGGTCAAAGTTACAGATGCATTTTTCAGGCAACCTCTTCAAAAATACAAAACCTTTCAGATATAAATCTCCATGGGGTGGGAGAGAAAGGTGTTACCCTCAAAGACTTATGTTCTAGAAAATTTGTGTAATGTGAAAATTTGTGTAAAAGTAATGGGAACTTAAGAAAATTGTTGCTATTTAGGAACTCTGGCTTTTATACGACTATCAATAAACTCTCTAGTAACACTTAATCTTGGTGAGGCCTAGAGAAGTGATACCCAGGAACAGTTCAGTAAATTGCAGGGTACAAGCTATGTTTTAGATGCTGGGCTATAGCAGTGAAGAAGTTAGGCAGTTCTTTATCTTCGTTGAATTTATTTTTTAGTGGACAATAAAGGCAAATAAGATGATCGAAATAATTGTTTAAAAAGGCAGTTAATACATATTAAGATAAGTCAGGGATGTATTTAAGTATTAGGGTTACCGTTTTAGAGACCAAGGAAAGTCTAACAAGGTGGTATTTATGGGGCCTCCCTGGTGGCTAGGAGTTAGGTCTCAGTATTATCACCACTAGGGCAGTTCATTCCCCAGCCAGGGAGTTGACTCACATGGCACAGCAGGCCTCTCCTATCTCGACTGCTACTCCCCTAAGCAGTATATTTCAATGGTCTGCCTGTTCTGTTCTCCCCTTCTGTCTCTGGATCCTCTTTCCCCCTCTGGCCTATACCCCAGTTGTACCAAAAAGAAAAATAGGATGGTATTTGGACACCTAACTAGAAAAGTTGAAGAGACTGATGTGTTTTAAATATGAATAGTTAATTCCTTAAACAAGTTCAATTTGTTTTAATGGTAGTTTAGCGGTATTTGAAGAATAGCCAGCAGCCAGCCAACCAACCCTGTATTAACATGTCCCAGTAATTTTTGCTTTTTTCCCCCGTTGATAAGATTTACATAGAACTGTTAATGAGAGGATACATGCTTGTGTTTTATAGTGAATGGCATTACTGAGGAAGCTGATCCCACCATCTACTCTGGTAAAGTCATTCGCCCCTTGAGGAGTGTTGATCCAACACAGACTGAGTACCAAGGAATGATTGAGATTGTGGAGGAAGGTAAGAACACCCCTGTAGATTGTTCGGTATTTTCTTCACCTTCAGCTTTCTTGTAGTTTTTAGATTCCAAAAAATAAATTAACAGTAGCTCTTACCAAACCCCTCTCTTCGTGTTTGCTTTTCACATCCCTTACATATCAGGTCAGCCAGGATTTCCGCTTACACTGAAATAAACCGAGAACAAAATCCCACCATTACAATACACTTTTCAGGGGCCCAGTGGATTAAAGCACAGGACTATGAAGCTAGCCTCAGCTGCTTCAGCACATGTTCAATCCCCAGCCAGGGAGTGGCCCAGTTGGCGGGGCAGACTTCTGTCTCCCCGCTGTTCCCCTCAGGAGTGTACTTCATCAGTCTCCCTGTTCTGCTCCCTGCTCTATCTCTACTGAATCTTCTTACCACCCCTGCACCTCTGGCCTGTACCCCAGTTCTTTATGCATGCATGCATAAATAAATAAATCTTTAAAAAAAAAATAAAACACTTGTCTAGCAGCAGCTCTTCTACCAGCCTGTGACTGACTCTGCATACCTCTCATAACAGACCTGCCCTTTTGGGGGCATCTTTTTCTGCCCACTTGGATCTGTGCAAGTGTCATTGCGCTCTCCTTTTTTATAATAAACCTGTCCTTTTGGATATCCACACTTGTGTGTGCATGTGCATGCACAAATTGCTTAAATCTTTGCTGCTGTATTTCCTTTATCTTTATCACATGGGTAGCGTCTCCAGCTTCAGGGGATCTATGGAGATGAGATATGAATCAATACAGCTTAATAAGTGGTAGTTACTAATGCCTCTACATTAGACCTAGTAGTTCTTCAGCGTGACTTATTTGCTTTGATAATCTCCTATTTTTTGTTCTTGTATGATTATAAAGAAAACCTTCCCTTAACCCTGTGGTCATCAAGAAAATAAAGTAATTTCAGTTCTGAAGCTTTCACTTATTCTTTGATGCACTAGATTCACCTTCCAAGGAACTGATAAGCAGCTAAACTCTTGGTCTATAGCCTGCACTAACCTCCAGCTAATGTTTTACTTAAGGACAGAGCTCAGCAATATGTTTGCTGGTTTTTGTAGATACAGTTTTATTGAAAAGCAGCCAGTCATTTATTTATGTACATTTTCTGGTTGCTCTCATCATAACAGTAGTTGTGGCATAGGCAAGATGATACGCAAACAGAACGTTTGTCTGGAGACAAGTGCGCTCAGCCCTATTGGGAAAAGGTGCCTGTTAGTTAGACAGAGCCACGGTCAAAGGGGGGGCATACCAGGGAAGTTTTTATTTTGTTTTCGCCTGTGCCTGTCATATTTAATGCGCAGTTACAGTCAGAAATATTTTAGCTGTGAGTTCAAGAAAGTAACCCAGTGGATCAGAGCAGCCAACAGATCAGAGCAGCCAAATGCTAGATTGTGAGTAATTATTTTAAATTCTCACGCGTGGCTTAAAACTTCTCAGAATTTCATAGCTGGTAAAGTGATAATGATCTATAAGTTTTGATTTGTTTTTATGGTAGTACTTAACATGATTTCATTGAAGCTTTAAAATTGAGCATTTTAGGTTTCAAAAAGACTTTTGGGGGGCCCTCCCAGGTAGTGTGACGTGCTGAAGTGCAGCACTGTGAGGCTGTCCACAGCTTCTACAGCACCAGTTCCATCTCTGGCCAGGGAGCTGACCCACAAGATCTGGCAGACTTCTGGCCCACCCACTGCTCCCCTCAAGCAGTGTTTCAGTCCATCTGCCTGTTCTGCTCCCCATTCTGTCTCTGGTGAGTCCTCTCACCCCCCCCAATACCTCAGGCTTGTACCCCAATTCTTGTATGGGAAAAAAAATTTTTTTTAAAGGCTTAGGGAATATATATTTTTAGCGACTTCATCTTTTATTGGAGCCATGAGCAGAGAAATATTTTGAAATACTAGCTCTTAGACTTTGTACCTGTTTCTCTTTCCAGGAGATATGAAAGGTGAAGTCTATCCATTTGGCATAGTTGGGATGGCCAACAAAGGGGATTGCCTGCAGAAGGGAGAGAGCGTCAAGTTTCAGCTGTGTGTCCTGGGCCAGAATGCACAAACTATGGCCTGCAACATCACACCCCTGCGCAGGGCCACAGTGGAGTGTGTGAAAGATCAGGTAAGTGTAGTGTTTCGGGATCTAATTTGATTCTTTCGGTTTGATTGAATAGTAGCCAAAATCTAACATTTTTCAACTAAAAAGCAACTATTAACATTCAATTATTTTGGTTTTTATTTCAAGACTACCACCAGAGGGCCTCCATGTAGAGGTCAAATCTCAGCCTTCTCAGTGCTGAGACATGCCCCATGCTGAGCCATGCTGAGTCCATGCCGCAGCCACACAGGGCACAGCAGGCCTCTCCTGGCTCATCCTTCGCTCCCCTCAACAGTGTTTCAGTACCATCCACCTGTTCTCCCCACTCTGTCTCTGAATCTCACCCCTCTGCACCTCTGGCCTATACCTCAGCTCTTAATTGCATAAATAAATTAATTTTTTTAATGGGTATTAACTAAAAGAACGTTATTAATAAAAGACATTATGTGATGAAGAACACAAGTTTTGGGGGCTTTTTTTCTTTTTTTTTTCTTTTGCAGATCACACAGAAACCATGTAAGAAGGATTCATAAAATAAGCTTAGGGCCAACAAAATTACAGATAGTAAGATCTCGGAAATTTTTATGACTTCTCAGGATATTTTCAACAGCGGTATAACATTTTTTTATGGCTGCTATAATGCCCTAATGCAGCTTAATTATCCTAGAAAGGCTCAAAATATTTAAGTAACAGCTCCCTCCTACAGTTTTCTCTTAATTCCAAAACTCAGCTCGTATAATATATGAAGACATACTACAACCTTTGTTACAGGGAAGCTTTGCCTTGAACTTAAAATCCATTTTTCCCCTTGATCTGACAGGTTTTACAAACCTATCGGCTATTCTGTTATAGCACAAGCAGCTGAATGAGAGCATCAGTATTAAAGCCATGTTTACTAAATCCCCTTCCAGTTAGGGTCAGATACTGTGCTTCATTTAAAATAAGGTGTTTTGGGCCCTCCCTGGTAGCACAAGGGTTAAGCACTATGAAGCTGTAGCAGCCACTGCAGCACAAGTTTGATCCCCAGCTAGAGATTGACCCACATGGCATGGCAGACCTCTCCTGACCCGCCCGCTGCTCCCCTCAGCAGTGTACTTCCGGCAGTAGGCCTGCTTGCTCCCCGCTCTGTCTCTGGGGAATCCTCTCACTGTCCCTGCACCTCTGGCCTGTACCAAATTCTGTATGCATAAATAATAATAAGTAAGTCATTAAAGAAATAAGGTGTTTTCCCCCCTAGGGTACATCTTTCTTAGCTTTTGTTTTGTTATGTTTTCAGTTTGGCTTCATTAACTATGAAGTTGGAGATAGCAAGAAGCTCTTTTTCCATGTGAAAGAAGTGCAGGATGGCATTGAGCTGCAGGCTGGGGATGAGGTGGAGTTCTCGGTGATCCTTAATCAGCGCACTGGCAAGTGCAGTGCTTGTAATGTTTGGCGAGTCTGGTGAGTGTTTGTTGTTGGGTCAGTAACCACGCCCAGCTTCTTCACTTTCTCTAATCTCTATCACATTTCTTCACTTTTTTAATCTTCTGCCATGTCTGGTTATTTCTTGAGACTTCCACTGTTTGTTTTCTCTGTAGTCTTCCTTGCCTAAACATAGTCTCAGATGTGAACCAGCATAGAAAGGCTCTGTCCTTTTTTTTTTTTCCCCCCAAGTATTCTGCTTATCTTGGCCACTTAACCTATTTTGTAGGTTTCATGTTTATGAGTCTGATTTTGTAGCTTAGTTCTGACTTTTGAGTGATTTGTTAATTTCAGCATTGTTAATCATAAAAGGATCTGGGAATCCCTGGAAACATTTGTTCATATTTAAATTTTCTGAGGATTTTTCATAGCCATTACCTTCTTTATGTGTCTGTAGAACTCTTCTTTCTGGGTATATAGCAGTTCTTAGGGATAATCCTCCCCCACTGATTTTTTTTCCCCCCTGGTTCCTATGCAATAGTAAACCTTGAGTTGGGAATAAAATCATAAACTTGTCTGTCCTGTCTTGCTGGCTGGCTAGATGAGGCAAGACTCCTCTCATCACCTGCCCCCCACCCCCACCCCCCCACATACACACACACACCTCTTCATTAAAAGTGAGTCATTTGGGCAGTTATGTAGAAAACACTCTCCTAGGCAAGTACTTTCTTTCTTCCACCAAGTGTCACTCTTTTTCACCTTTTGACTTTGTTACAGTGAGGGCCCCAAGGCTGTCGCAGCACCACGACCTGACAGGTTGGTCAATCGCTTGAAGAACATCACCCTGGATGATGCCAGTGCTCCTCGCCTAATGGTTCTTCGTCAACCAAGGGGACCAGATAACTCAATGGTATGGGATCATAGAAGATTTAAGGGTCCAGCTGACAAGGCAGCATAACTCCAAGCTAAATAAAGCAAGGAGCTTTGGCATTGTAACTGGTGAATTTGGGTCAGCCTTTAATAAAATGGTTGTTCAATAACATTTATTCTAGCAGCTTTCTACCCACTGTGACTATATATAGGTGTCCTTTTTTCTTTCTCCATTTCCTCATAAATATATCCTTTTAATTTTTTTTTTTTAGTATATTTCTTAATACTTTGAACATAGTCTATAGGTAATGAATTGAGGGATAAAACTTCCTTCTTTAGGAAAGAACTGATTTCAGTCACTAAAAGTAATGTTTTGTGTTTCATTTGGAATTAATGTACTAATTGTCGTGCATTGAAGTCATTAACCACAGTTTTTTTTTTCTTCACAGGGTTTTGGTGCAGAAAGAAAGATTCGTCAAGCTGGTGTCATTGACTAACCACATCCATAAAGCACATCATTAATCCACTATGATCAAGTTGGGGGGATTCTGGTGAAGGGTTCTGAATATCTCCCTCTTCATCCCTCCCCAAATCTGGAATACTTATTCTATGGAGCTATTACACCAGTTTTAACACCTTCCTCGTGTTATGTTTAAAGAAAAATAAATAAATTTAAGAAAACCATTTTAAAATTATGCACAGTTGCAGCCTGGAAAACTTAAGGTGGCGCCTTATAGTATCAATTTTAGGAGCTTTATTTGGTGCATTTAACGCAACTGGTAATTGCAGAATCCACTTCGCCTGTATAAGTGAAAAATATCGACTGTTACCTTGTTGGCCTATGAAATCCTGCACTTGATATTTAGTATATCCTCTGCCGTGCTAACTCCCGGCAGGATGCTCTGCCACAGCACTTGGTCGCATTCTTTTCCTTTTCCTTCCTGTTCATTATGCTTTAATTCTGAGGACCACATGAGGGTAGAAAGTATTACCTTTTAAAAATTACAAAAATTTATATAAGTAAACCATTTCCTTAAGTTGATGGCCAAATGTTTAAAATGTTATTTTTCATATCATTTATAATCTTGTCCCAGTCCACTTAACGAAGTTTGGTTAGATTTCAGTGAAAATTAATTCCAGAGTAGGTTTTTTTCTTCCTGGGTATTGGGGGGGAGGGTAATTTTACTACAATTAGTATGTATGGTGCAGAATTTCATGCATATAAGGTGTGCCAGCAGTGTGATAATTTAAAACGTATTTAAACAAAAACAAAAGGACGAATGCACAAACTTGCTGCTGCTTCGATCACTGCAGCTTCTAGGACCCAGTTTCTTTTACTGATTTCAAAACAAAAAACAAAACAAACAAAAAAAATAAAAAAAAGTTGTGCCTGAAATGAATCTTGTTTTTTTTATAACTAGCCGCCTGGTTCCTGTGTCCTGTGGAGTACAGGCACTTGACCCTTGGTGTAGACTTTCTGTCACGGGAACGCATTGGTCTGATTTTCGGCCCTCATCTTGAATTGGCCATTTACAGGGTCCCGGGTCAGTGGACGAAGACTGTGTCTAAGGTGACATGGGTCAGCTCAGGGGTGTGGGGAGGAGGGCACTTTTATCTTCCTCGTTGTCGTTTGAGGTTTTGATCTTCTCTGGGTAAAGAGGCCATTTATCTTTGTAAACACAAAACATTTTTGCTTTCTCCAGTTTTCTGTTAATGGCGAAAGAATGGAAGCGAATAAAGTTTTACTGATTTTTGAGACACTAGCACCTAGCACTTTCGTTATTGAAACGTCCTGGGTGGGAGGGGCCGGGCTGGGTGCGGCTTGCCGCGTGACTCCCGGGTCTGAGGCCCACGTGGCCGGGGCGGGGCCTCGGGCGCCCCGGGCGCCTCCTGATTACGTAGCGGGCGGGGCCGGAAGTGCCGCTCCCAGGTGGGGGCTTTTAATGGCGGTTCCGGGGTCTCCAACATTTCTCCCGGTAGTTCAAAGTCTGTCGGAGGCGGAGGTACCCGAGCTTGCGGTGAGAGCCTGCAGCGGGCGGCGTTTGGCGTTGCGCGTACGGGCGCTTCGGGGGTGCCAGGAGCCGGGCGCGCTGGAGGCGAAGACAAAGGCCTTGGGCGGGGGTCCTTCATTTTGAGCTCGCCTTGGGAGCGGCGGAGACTGGCGGAGGAGAGGGGGTCGCCTCTGTTCGCACCTCTCCCCGGAGCGGGGCGGACTTGCCGAGAGAGTTAGGAAGCGGGGGTTGGGAAGACTCGCTTTAGGCTGAGGGCGGAGCCCGAGCACTTGGAGAATAGTCGAGGTTGGAGTAACTGGACGGCGAGAGCCCAGAATCTCGAAGCCCGCCGTAAGCCGCGAGTGTGTGTTGTTTTTCTGTCCTCAGTCCCTCCGAGCACCTAGTGCAGTGCAGGTTCCCGTTACGGAACCGACACGTTTCAAACTCTGCTTCTAGTTGCTGTTGGGCATAGAAAACTTGGAAGTAGTGTTGATGGGGCTCGCCGCGGAACCCTAATTGCTGCTTTCCCACAGGTTTTTGCTGGTGTGAAATGACTGAGTACAAACTGGTGGTGGTTGGAGCAGGTGGCGTTGGGAAAAGCGCACTGACAATCCAGCTAATCCAGAACCACTTTGTGGACGAATATGATCCCACCATAGAGGTGAGTGAGGCCCAGCGGTGTTGGCCGACCCCGCCTCGCTTTTGTTTTATCCTGTACCTGTAACTTTCGACTGATCTTCAGCTCCAGAAATAGTCAGAAGAGAAGGTAGAAAATACATTGGGCACTGCGTTCACGAATCCCTTAAGGAAAGCTTTTCATGTTTGTGGAGGACGGTTTTTTACAAACTTGGAAGCTCAGTGTTGAACTTAACTTCGTTGCTTCATAGGTAATCGCACTGTTACAGAGAGACCACAGGTAGAACGATTGCCTCATGGGATCATAGTAGGCTGTAAATAGAAAACGCTGTAGTTTTGGAGAGGGGTTGGGCTCAAAGCCTAGTGCTTGGGTTACGTCTGCGAAAAATTTCATCTCATCGGCGCTCCCCTTTACCGGCACCGGGCGAGTTTCTCCACCAAGCAGAGACAGTGAATTATGTCCAAGACGGGAGGGAAGGATAAGCTTGCACGGGCACAAGCTGGCAGAAAGTGGCTTCTGAAAAGACCCGGGTTTTGTTTTGTTTTGTTTTAAAAAAAAAGATCCTGCATCGGCAAAGGCGGGCAGAGAGCTGCATCTTGCTCTGTTAGTATTCTCTCTGGGAGGGGTTCATGCCTTGGCTGAATCAACTGTTGAGTTATTTCTAGGGTTGGTGCCTAAGGGTTTTTCTATGTTTTGTTTGACTGTGTTTTGCTTTCTTTGAAAGGACCAGTGACTTTTTATTGTCTCTATAATGGCCTCCAATCTCCATATCCCCACCTCAGGGTCTGGGTACTTTGCTTTTTGCAGCCCTTTAATGACTATGTTAATCATCTCTCCTCTGGCCTCCCCTTTCCAGTTTCTGGTCTTGTGATGCCACCTTCCAGATTTTTTACTAGAAAGGTTTTAGAGAAATAATTGGCTGTTTTGCAATTTATATTCTTGTGGTAGTGCAGACTGGGTCTCAGCTTTCGACTTTTAAGTAGAAAGAATTTGAGATTTAAAGTCACTGTGCCTAGGATTTTGGTGGTCCTTGTTTACGGTTTATTTTGTTAGGTGATACTGAGCAAGTCACATAATTTCTCTGAGCTTCATTTTTCTCATCTTATAAAGTAAGGTAAACTTGCCCTATCTACCACATGGTGGAAAACCATGTTTTGTTTTGTGAACTTGCAAGTGGTGGATTGATTTTATTAAGCTCCACCTAAGATCATTTAAGAGACTTTGTAACTTACTCAATTTAGAAAGGTCTCGCTAGAGATTTTTTTTTTAAGGTTTTTTTTTGTGTGTGTGTACAAGAACTGGATTGCAGACCAGAGGTGTGGGGGAGAGAGGGCTCACCAGAGACAGAGTGGGGAGTAGAACAGGCGGATGGACTGAAATATACTGCTGACAAGAGCAGGGGGCAAGACAGGAGACGTCATCTGTGCCACGTGGGTCAGCTCCCCAGCAGTGGATTTAACTTGCTCAGTGGCTGTGGACAGCTTCAAAGTGCTGAGACTTACCCTCTTGCGCTACTAGGGAGGCTCTGTTTCGTTTTGATTTTTTGAATATATGCCCTGGTCTCTCTACAACCCAGCCAGTGAGTGGTTAATTAACACAAACTCAGACTGGTGTGGTTGTTATTAAAAATTAAAAGTTATCCCTCTGGAAAAAACATTTCAGGCTTAATACCTTAAGCATTAAAAGTTAGAAATGCTTAATATTTTTCTTTTTCATTTATGGAAGGATAATTTGCAACCAGAGAAGCAGATACATCTTAAGTGTATCGTGCAATGACTCTTAAAATTTATATGTATTTAACTGCTACCCAGATAAAAATACAGCCGCTTTCCATTGCCCCCTAAAACTCTCCCAGACCCTTTCCCAGTCAGTAAACTCCCTACCCTGCCAGGAAGAAATTACTTTGTTTGCCCTCTGTTCACACAAATTGTTTACACAAATAACCTATGTATAATTTAGTTGCTCACTTGCTCAGAAAACTCTTACACTTTGCCATTATTTCATGCTTAAAAGGAAGTTTTAGCAGTGTGAATTTCATGTTAATTTAAAAGTTACCTTAAAGCTCATCACTATGAACGTGATGCAATGTGAGTTCGATTCCAGGCCAGGGAGGTGACCCACGTGACTCACCCAGTACTCCCCGCTCTGTCTCTGAATCCTCTCACTGCCCCTGTACCTCTAGCCTGTACTCCAGTTCTGTTATGCATGAATAAATCAATCTTTAAAAATAAATAAGTTACCTTCTCAGAATGAAGTAAGTTACAAGCGAACTATCAGCGGGAAACTTTTTTTTTTTTTCTGGAGTCACATGTTTACAAAGTGTGATAAGGTTATTTTCTTTGAACTGAAGTTCTAGAACAGAGGCAAAATATAAGTGAAACTTTTTCCTGAATGCCAAATTGCAAGTATATCTTTTATGTGAATCACATGGGTCTGTATTCATTAGGAATTAAACTACACCTTGTTTGGAAGATGTAGGAATATTTCCCCCCAGATATTTTGGTATTTTGACCTTTTCTGATACAAAGAGTACTTGCGTGTTGAGTCAACTAGCACAGATGACACTGTTACTGGGGCCAGGTTAAAGTCACAGAGGTATGTCGAGGATTTTAACATAGTAAGGTTGCTGTAAGCGGCTCAAGAGTCCAGTTCATACTTAAGTAAAATACTGGGCATCATCTCTAGCTTGACTGCTCTAGAGCTATTTTTTAAATTGCCACTTTTTTGCCCATCTTTTCAGGAACTTGAGTGACCACATTTTCCTTTCTGGAGTCAGGGTTTTTTCATAGGAGGGCATGAGAGCTTTTGGTTTCTGATTACATCTTGCTATGAACTTGGTTGAGAGCTTATTTAAACTTGGCAATGGCATTGCAGTCCTTGTGGTTTTTAATAAAAATTATATCTCCTCCTCTTCCTGCCCCACCCCCCAAAACCCAGGATTCTTACCGAAAACAGGTGGTCATAGATGGTGAGACTTGCCTGTTGGACATACTGGATACAGCTGGGCAGGAGGAGTACAGCGCCATGAGAGACCAGTACATGCGGACAGGCGAAGGCTTCCTCTGTGTCTTCGCCATCAATAATAGCAAGTCATTTGCAGATATTAATCTCTACAGGTACAGGGAGCATTCTTTTTTTCTGAAAGGGTGATTTTGAGTCTTGTGTTCTCTGAAGTTTTGTAGGGGGATGAGAATACCACACTAAGGAAGATAGGATTGTTAATTGGTTTTTAAATATTCGCCACTAAAGATCTTGGGTGACAACTAAAAGTTAATGTTTAAATTTATTCTGTATAGTAGATTATTACTAGGATTTGTGATACAGAAGTGAAGTTTACTAATGAAGCAGTACTAGGGATGATATGAGATCACAAAGGAATTTCAGAGAAATTCTCTGAAACCTCTGAGAAACGTGCAGTGAGAGAATATGATAGATACATGGGTGGTAAAGATGAAAGCAGGGCAGAGTTGCACAGGTGATGGTCTTTTTCCGTAGAAACTTAAGGTCTTAAGGTTCACTTAGCCTGTTAAAAAAGCCAGACTAACATTACAGAATCAGAAAAGGACTTTAAGAAGGTTTCTTAGATTTTCTCAGACGTGATTGTTCTCAAGAGAGCCATTACAAAACCCAGCGATCCTTGTTCTTGGTTCTGGGTTCTTGAAGCAGAAATAAATGATTCAGAGTGTAGACTCTTGGCTTCATCATCTGTTAGCCACAGACATTGGGGCAAGTTACTAGATCTCTGAGCCTCAGTTCAATGAGCGAGAATATGGGATAACAGTACTTAACCTCATGGTGCTGCAAAGATTGAGCTAGTCAGTATGTAAGTCACCCAGAACACAGTGCGTAACACGCAGGAAGTGCTGCACCTCCAGCCCGGAGACGTGGCCTGCGCTGCACGCACATGACAGTGTACCCACAAAGGCAAGCTGAGCCCAACTACATTCTGTGCTTGCTTCATCTTAAATCTGCCATTCCGTCTGCTCTCTAGAAAAAGAGTACTGAATAGTGAAATGGTGAGCACTCGGCAAGCACTGAATATTCTCAGAGCTTTCCCCTAATGCAAGCTGCGCCAGCATGCAGGGTATCTTGGTGCATACCGTCGCTGGGTGGAGTTTAGAGCAGTGCTGCACGTTGTGACGGCGCAGGTGACAGACCACATGTCTAAAATGAAATGAAACTTAACGATCTGATTTGGGGCCATGTAGCAATGGGGTTTGAAGCAGTCTCTCTAGTATGCAATGTCTTTGTAAATAGTGGCAGGGGAAAGTGAAGCTTAATACTGGAAGGTAATAGGGCTGGAATTTTGGGGGCCTGCTTATTCTTTCCTAACAGTTATTCTTACATTCCCCGTCTTAGGGAACAAATTAAGCGAGTAAAAGACTCGGATGATGTACCCATGGTGCTAGTAGGAAATAAGTGTGATTTGCCAACAAGGACGGTTGACACAAAACAAGCCCACGAGCTGGCCAAGAGTTACGGGATCCCGTTCATTGAAACCTCAGCCAAGACCAGACAGGTACAGTGCAGCCTTCAGCATCTGACAAGACTTTCTCTAGGCAGAAAAAAGGTTTGAACACTACTGAAGCTGAGGGCTGCATTCTTTGTTACTGATTCTTAGCAGTACTCAGGCAAGCTGCTTGGGCTGCTTTAAGGACAGACCACGCGTTACACAGCCCTGATATCCCTCTGGCCTGGTGATGTCAGCGTTCTGCTGGCCGCGGCCTCCTACACCTCAGGCTTACGTCATCTCTGGATGGCATCATTTTCCCATGTGCTTGGTTTGACACCTAACTGATTTCTCACACCGTAACTTTGTATGCAGCAAGGTGTGGCTTCGTTTAAACCCACAATGAAATGATATTGATGTGACATTTTCACTCCTACATGAGCAGGCACAAGTCTTTCTCAAATGAAGGCCCTGATGAAAGCTACTGACACCTTAGCCTGTTCTCCATCAGTACCACTCAGGGTTTAAGTCCCCGAGTGGAATCTTTAGGCCTGGTTGGTACCTCTGCTTAACACCACAGTATACATCTTCCTTTATGTGAATATTATTGTTGCAAAAATGTGCCATTCAAATCATTGTCTATATCAGCTAATAAGTCAATGATTGGAATTTTAAATCCACATAAAGAAATAGAATTTGGATTATGTCTGGTAAACTATCTTTTTTTCTACAATTCCACAGGGTGTTGAAGATGCCTTTTACACACTGGTAAGAGAAATACGTCAGTATCGAATGAAGAAACTCAATAGCAGTGATGATGGGACTCAAGGTTGCATGGGGTTGCCGTGTGTGGTGATGTAACAAGGTAAGCTTGTGGTTGCTTGACACAATTCTGAATCATTAGGTAGCATCGATTTGGAGATTTGCTGTTATTTTTTCTATGTGGCTGTGCACCTGAGAGTTTGCTCACTTTGAACTTTTTTCCTTGACAGCACCGCACCCTTTTTGAAAATACTGAGGTGTCTACCCTGTTCTTAAAACATGCTTATTTTAAGACATTAAGTTTTCAATAAATGTTAGAAATGAGGCATGTTCTTGTCATGGGCTAGCATAGCATTTGAGGGCTAACTATCAAAAGTAGGTGGTAACAACATGGTGTGTTTCCTTTTTCTTATAGATACTTAGAAGATTCTAGCATCAGAAAAGAGCCACTGTCAAGGTAGGACAAAATTGTAAAAGAATGTCATGGTCTTTTAGCCTCGCTTGTCGTAGACTCTGCCCTTACACAGATCTGTCTGTCTTGTTGCAGCTGCACTGACGCCCTGGTCCTGACTTCCCTGGAGGAGAAATATTCCTGTTGCTATCTTCACTTTCACAACGAAGTTCCTGCTCTTCCCCTGGCTCTCAAAAGATCAGTACCATTTTCTGTATTTGAGAAGATCTCAGAATAACTACCTCCTCGCTTGGTTGTCTGACCAGAGAAATGAACCTCTTGTTGCTCCCCAGTGTTTCCCCCCCTAGGTTCTCTCCCAACACAAAATACACCTGCCACGCCCAGTTTTTCATATGTAAAGCAGTTCATTCTCTGAAACAGAACCAAACTATAGACAAGAAAGTCGTGTAGAGAACAGTATCTTGAGCTCTCTCATTGCAACTGCTGGTGTTCGGGCTTTTTTTCTTTTCTACTGTTGACCTTGGCACTATGTTGGTTTTTGGGAAAATGTTAGAAATTACTGTTTTGCTAAGAAGGCAGTACAGCTCATGTTGCTGTTTGGTTTGTAATGTCAGCTGTCTTCTACACTGGCCCCTGCTCTGTATTCATAAATACAAGCGCTCATGACTGACTTTGAATCTATCTTAGTCTTCCTGACTCTATGTAGTCAAATCCAACTATCACAACAAAGTGCCTTTTTCCTAGGAGTGGTCTGTGGACTTCCTTTCTCATGCTTCGGTGGCTAGGTATCTCAGAAACCATACATGTGAACGTGAACGGCTGACATAGCTGTCTGGCCTGGCTACTCTTGAAGATGTGCCGATCTGATAGCAGGTGCCATCTTAGCTGGCTCAAGTTAGTTTTCCAGAAACCTGTTTTGTGACTTTCTCAAAAGGAAAGTGACATTGAGAATAATCTTACATAATTTTTTACCTGACCTGTACTTTTTTTTTTTTGGTAGGTTGACCCCTACAAAGTGTAATTTCTTACTGACAGCCCAATCAGTGAACTTCCATTTGTATTTAAATTTGGATCACATGAGAAAGCTCTCCTTTCACAGATGTTCAAATTTCTACAAATGGGTCACAGATTCTTAAGTAGTTGTGAAGTTGTGATGATGATGTTCAGGCCTCAGATACACTAACAGACACATTTTCACCACACCCCATGATACCCAAGGAAGCACCTTGCCCTCCATCCCTTCTTACCCACTCCTGGGCCTCCCCCAGCAGTGAGCCTTCTCTAGTTACTTCAGTTGAGAAGAGCATGGTGCTAATGGAGCAGCTTGTAAAAGGCGAGCAAGCCCAGTAACTGGCTGGCAGGCAGTTCTGTTAGGTGCGTGCTGTTAGTCCTGCAGAGAAAGAAGGTCAGCCAAACCCTTTACATGACTGGGAGCGTTGGTATCCTGCGGAGTCTTTAAAGTCTGGACTTATTCTGTAGCCTTGTAAAACTTAGTGAAGCCACTATTTTTTTCCCCCATTGTGTTTTGGAGAATGAGGATGCCTCTGATTAGAAATTCAGTTTTTTTCTTGGCTCAATCTTTGAAGAGTTAATGCAGGATGTTGATTAGTCTGTGCGGGTCACAAAAGCTAGTGAGTTTGTTGAGAAGAAAGACTGGATTGAAGTTGCTGTTTCAGAAGGGAGTGGAAATAGGATTGTTTAGTCCTTACAGTTTTACTTTCTAGTTGTTATTAGAGTAAGTCGTGGTAACTTATGGCTTTTCCAGTTGCTTTTCTTCTAAGGAGAAATAGATTAATAAAAAACAAGACTTGGATACTTTCTGGTAGAAGACCAGCCCCCAAATGGCCACTTCTGTTCTGATCTTTTCAATGTGTAGACAGTTACTGAGGCCCTATAGCTTCCGCCAGGGATTCTCGTTTACCAAACAAGTCGTGCCCTGCCTTGGAATTCAGTAAAGAAGAGGAGAGAGCTGGATGAGGGCCTGAGCCCTGGTGCTCCCCAGCACCTGGGAGCGCCTCTGCTATGTTGTCTCTGCTCCTTCTGGAGGTTTCCTGTGGCTAGATTGAGGCCCTTCTTACCTCAGTGGTGGTTGTCTGTCGCGCCTCCTCTTTCTCTTACTTGACTGACCTGACCCTTGAATGTCAAGTTCGAGGAAAGGCCGCGGGGCTCCTGTGCTCTGCCCCTGTGTGCATGTGTCTTAAGTCTTCTCAAGTATGTTTTAAGCACAGAAGTAACATAAATGAGGCCAAAATGCAGACTGAACTGTTCTCTAGGTTTGAGTTTTGGCACCATTCAGTGACAGATTAATAAACCCTCAATAACTTCAGTTCGTGTGGTGTAAAATGTGGTTTTTGTGATACGTTTGTGGTTGCCGAAAACAGTCCTGGTTTTACCTCAAAATCTGAGTCTCTTTCCCAAGTTAAGTGCCTGGCCAGCTGTCATAAGTTACATATGACCTTCCTTGTGTGTGTTTGTTTTAAAGTTTCAGGTTCAAGAGTGTGAAAATAAGATGTTTTCTTTTAAAGGCTGCCATGCCTGTTCTGTAGCTGAATCTCCATGCTGTGCAAGCTCCGCCAGGTTGTGGCCGAGTGTCCTGGTGATTCTGCGTTACCTGGTTAGATTTTTCATGGAAGGAGCACAACAGTGTTGCCTGGGCCCCCATGGCTAGCCCTCCTCATCCTGTAAACTGCTGTGAATCTTGTCTTGACTTGAAAGCAAAGATAAACACTTTGAATAAAGAGATTTTTTTTTTCCATTCCAGAATTTAAGGGCATAGTCATACTTTGCTTTACATTTAGTCATGAACCCATAAGCTGGCAGCTACAACCAAGAACCAAAAAATGGTGCATTCTGCTTCTTGTGATTCATCTGTGCTAGTAAATTACAAGAAGCCAAGATAGCTAATTAGGGAATATTTTGTTTGGGTGGTTTCTGTACACGGGACTACAGTTCTCGTGCTTTATCTTTCATTTTTGCTGTTTCTTTAAGCAGTCTAATACACCACAAAACTATATTAAGGTGTTTGCTGTAAGATTTGTTTGAGAGGATTCTCTTAATAAGTTTAGCTGTAGGTAAGTTTCAGAATACAACTGGTGGTTTTTCAAAGCCTGAGAAGACTCGCCTAAGAAGCAGTTGAATTCTGGTCTGGAGAGAAGGGAGAATCTCAGTGGAAGTTTGTGTGGCTTGAATTCCTGTGCCATGGGTATAATAAGTAAAAAACAACAGTTGTGCACTTCTGCTGTTTAAATGGAACTATTGGCTTCCTTTGCCCAAAGTGAAGGGCTGATAACTTTGATTATTGTAAATTAATCCACCCTAATTTTTGAAAACTTGGTTGAATGTGTTTCTTGTTCAATGTTTAAAAAATAAAAACTGGAAGTTCTTTGATGAGTCATCATTATTTTTTCCTCTGATATACCTTTATTGAAAGTTGATGTCTTCACACTTTGGGATTTGACACTTAGACAGTGTTGAAAGACCCGAGTTCCTCTGAGATACAGCGTGCACCACAAACGATGGCTTTCGGGCGTTCCTGTCACTGTCACGCTGGCTGAAGTGCTTGACACCACCACTGGCCAGCATTTGTGTATTTGTGTCGCTGCATGGTCCACTGCTCACGGGCACCAATGTAGCAGAGCATCTCTGTCCATAATGTTAGTGCTCTGGGCCATAATTTGCTCACTTGCTGGGAAAGGAAGTTGGTCTGCAATGGATGAGCTTCTTCAACCTTGATTGAGGAGCTGGTATTGGAAAAGAAGAATCCCACAGTTAGGTTATGCCACCTAATACTGCAATACTGTGGTTAGGAGGACCATGGTTTAACCTGCCAAATGCATCAGGTTTTTTTCTACTTCCTCAAAAAGGGTGGGGAGGGCTTACTGTGATTGGCCTGAATTAGCTTGAAACTAAGGAGTGTTGGACTATTTCAAATAGTTACTTATATGTTCAGCAAAACAAAGCTAATGAGCAAGGAGTGATCAAAAAGCAACCAAAGAAACATGTTTATTGGAATGTGAGGGGCCTGCTTTGCATTCTCTGCTGTTGGGTTTCTGTTCTCATAACAAGCAAAACTCAAGGTCACTAAAAGGCCAACAGTTGCATGAGTTATTTGATAGCCATAAATACAGGTCAAGAGGCTGCGCTAGTGGTTTTGCAAAGCAATTTGAGACTTGGGGTCCAGTTCCATGATTTAAGAGGGTAGTCCGGTCAATGTCTGTTGCCAACTGGAAAGATTTGGCTTTGTTACTATTTTCAGAATAACTGAGCAATGAAATGTGGTCCTGTAGAATAACTGGGCTCTGTATTTTAAAGATAATGTGTACAAGAACTGGGGTACAGGCTAGAGGTGCAGGGGGTGAGGTGAGAGGCTTCACCAGAGACAGAGTGGGGAGCAGAGCAGGCAGATCTACTGAAACACTGCTGAGGGGAGCAGTGGACGTGTAGGAAGAGGTCTGTCTCCCCCTATGGGTCAGCGCCCAGGCTGGGGATGGAACTCAAGTGGCAGTGGCTGCAGATAACTAATTTAACCCATTGTGCCATCAGAGAGGACCCAGAATAACTGGATTCTAACAATATACAAAGTCTAGTCATACAGATTTATAGATTATTTCTAGATATATAGATAAGTCTTCGCAATGGCAGAAGGAACACGGAAAGGTTGAGTTGGGAACTGGGTGTAGTTTTAGTCATGACTACTTCCACTAGAAGCTCCCCTGTGCCTGCTGGGGCTAGGGAACATGTTTGCCAACCTAAAAGAATGAACTAAGTTTCTTTTTCCCCATCCTCTTCCCCCACCCCCCTCTTTAAAAGTAGTCTAAATGCCTTCTACTATAGACATTGTTTAAAGTTGAAAAGGGGGTAGACGGTGTTTTAACGTTGAAAAAGGCGGTAGTTCCTGTCATCTCGGGGTTAAAGTATTTTTAAATGTTTCTAAAGATAGGAAGATGGGACTGAGCCAGGGCCCACTAGGGCCTTTGGATGCCGAAGCCTGAAATACTACCCAGGTTGGCAAGAGCGATCGTCCAGATGGCTGCTGTGCAAGCGTGCAATCAAGTTGACCCTCCGCTTGACAGGAGAGGTCTGCTGCACCATGTGGGTCAGCTCCCTGGCCGGGCATCGAACTCATGCTGCAGTGGCTGCGGACAGCTTCACAGTGCTGCGCTTTAAGTGGTTGTTCAGCTCCACCAGGTTCTCACCTGGCAGGTTTTTAGTAAGCACCTCTTGGCCTGGGTACCACGCTGCTCTGGGCATGTGCCCACAAACTGGACCTTGGTTCTTCGTCTTTTTTGAGAAGAGATCTCAGAAGTTTTCTAAGGAATGAGTTACTATTTTTGCAGATAGTAACTGGGGTACAGGCCAGAAGTGCAGGGGAGTGAGAGGATTCAACAGATTGGGGGGAACAGAACAGGCCAAGATACTGAAATCCACTGCTGGGGGAGCAGCAGGGACACAGGAGAGGTCTGTCTGTCCTGTGGGTCAGCATCCTGGCCAGCTAAGGACCGAACTCATGCTGATAGTGGTTTCTGAGGAGAAGGACTTTGTTCACACTGAGCTGTAACTTGCTCTTTCGCTTCCAACTGCCGCCCTCTGCCCCTGCCCCCAGAATCGCCTTTCTGACTTCTCTAACGCTCCAAGCTACCCAAGAACCAGGCTTGGGCCTCTGCAGCAGGAGTCCTGGCACTTGTAGTCGAGAGAGGCAGTGGGGCATCCCCTATTCTGCTGGGTCTCCAGCACTGCAGCCAAACACTGCGCACGGTGGGCCTTGGGGTCTGAATCCAGAAGACAGGCCTGTCCACTCTGAACCGGGCTACTGCTGTTCAGGTTATGAGATGCAGAATTTTAATTTTTTTTAAAGATTGATTTAGTTATGCACCCAGAACTGGAATACAAGCCAGAAGTGCAGGGGCCGTGAGAGAACTCACCAGAGGCAGAGTGGGGAGCAGAATTAGCAGGTAGGTTGCTGAAGTACACTGCTGAGGGGAGCAGCGTGCAAGACAGGAGAGGTCTGCTGCGCGCTGTGGCTTGCACCCCTGGACCAGGAATGAACTCGTGCTGAAGCGCCTGAGCCTAGCTTCGTAGTGCTGCACTTTAACCTACTGCAGCAGCAGAGAGGGCCCAGACGCAGTTTTTAAAAGAATCAGGTCTTTAAAAGGAGTGAGCTCACACCAGTGCCCGTCAAATATCGGACACTTGGCACCAGTTTTGTAAATGGGCCAAGGAGGTTGAACAGAGGGCGTCTAAGCAAGGCAGCCTTTGGCCTCCTTCGTTGATGGAGACCTTCATTCATCAAGGCTCCTGCCTCGAAAGCCTCATTCACAGAGATCTGTGCTTCCCACCCACTGAGTCCGGCAGGCCACGTTGAAACAGCACTTGACTTCACCAACCTGTTACAACCGTCTGCCACACTGAGTCTTGCTAGGTTGCAGCCTCAGAAGCCAGTGTCCTGTACACACAGCCAAGGTCATTGCACAACTAAGCAACAGTGAGAAATGTAGGGCACTGATGAAGAGCCCTTATTCTGGAGTCGGATACAGAATTTAAATCCCACTTACATCATTTTGACTGAGCCCATGGACAAGTCACCTCTCTGCCAGAATCTTCCCAACTGTAAAATGGAGGTAGTTGTCAAAAAAACAAAACCTTATGAAAATTAAATGAATAGGGCCTCCCTGGTGGTTCAGGGGGTTAAGTCTCAGCACTATGAAGTTAACCACAGCCACTGCAACACTAGTTTGATCCCCCAAACCATACATAGTACAGCAGACCTCTCCTGTCTCCCCGCTGCTCCCTCAGATTTGCCTTTTCTGCTCCCCAGTCTCTGGTGAATCCTCTCAGCCTCCCCCCTCATACCTCTGGCCTACACCCCAATTCTTGGATGCATGAATAAATTCTTTTAAAAAAAAAATGAATACATGCCAAGATGAAGCCAACATGTGAAACAGTGCTTATCTCTGTCAATTTCACATGGCCCTGAATGGTGAGTCTTGCTCTACTAACAGACGAGAAAGGCGGTTTTGTTAAAAGCAAGTTGGTGGATTTGAGTTCCATGCAAGAGACAGGAAATAAGTCCATTTGCCTCATGGAAAAGGATGAGTCTCAGAAATTTGATTGCTTTATTTTTAGGCATAAGTGGAAAAATATTACTGATAGGAAAATAAGGCTGAATACAGAAAAAAGACCACAGGTTTGGTTATACTCCAAACCAAACTCCATTTCTGGTAGAAAGAACTCTTTCTATCTCTAACGGTGATCCAGAAAGCCATAATACTTGCTGACAAAAATGAAGCAGTCCCAAACTGGAAGTCATAATGAACTCAGAACTCCCCTCGAAGCAATGTACTGACAATAACCTGGGCCCAGTAACACTGACCCAAGAACCCTTCGTCTCTGAACCACCAGACTGAGGACTTGAGGGACGGAGGTGAGAGAAGAGTATGAGAGGGCTCCCCTGGTGGTGCAAGGAGGTGAGCACAGCACTAGGAAACAATGCAGTCCCTGCAGCACGAGTTTGATCCCCAGCCAGGGAGGGACCCACAGGGCGCAGCAGACCTCTCCTGTCTCCCCGCTGCTCCCCTCTGCAGTGGGTTTCAGTAGATCCACCTGTTCTGCTCCCCGCTCTGTCTCTGGTGAATCCTCTCAGCCCCTGCACCTCTGGCTACTGTACCCCAGCTCTGTATATACACATAAACAAGCTTATCAAAATGATGTATCAATGACTAAGCATAGTTTTTTTTTTTTTTAAAGATTTATTTATTTGTGCATACAGAACTGGGGTACAGGCCAGAGGTGCAGGGGCGGCGAGAGGCTTC
>NW_004567127.1:5530897-5532406 GCF_000260355.1 Condylura cristata
ATCTTTGGTGATCCCAGGAGAAAACTCTGATGTTTAAATCCACTCTTCTAGTCTAAGCCAAACCATTCCTGCCACAGCTGTGAGAAGGACCTGATAGAATGCCTCTAGATACAGTGTGAGCTGAAATTCATATCAGAAATATGAACTTATCTGTGCATTCCGATGGTTCAGAATCCAGGTTTGTACACCATGATTTAAAGATAATAAGTCTAAATTTATTTTCATTATAAAGCAATACATGTTTCATGTGAAATAAAAAGAGAAAATGCACCAAATATAATAAACACTCACTTAGACAAAGTAGGAGATTTAGGAAAGAATAAGAGAAAGCCCAGTGCCATCACCCAAAGTTATCACTTGAACATGTTATTAGTGTTTTTCTTTTCAATATTTTCTATGCAATTAAAAAGTTTATTAAAAAGTTATGATTAAAGTACACATGTCCCTTTATTGTCTTCCTTTTTATTTTTTTGGCTTAACATCATGACTTAATCATTTACCCAATAGTATCCCCAAATCCTCCTAAGCTATTTTAAATGACTGTAAAACATTCTAACTAATCCCTTAAGTTCTTAACAGTTTTTGTAAGTATTAATATATTGTGACAATATTTGCACCTAAAACTTTTTCCATATTGACAGATTGTTTTTTAAGATTGATTTATTTATGAATAAAGAGCTTGGGTACAAGCCAGAGGTGCCGGGGCAGCAGTGTGTGTGAGAGGATTCACCAGAGACAGAGTGGGGAGCAGAACAGAAACACACTGCTGAGGGGAGCAGCGGGGAGGCAGAAGAGGACTGCTGTGCCCTGTGGGTCCCTCCCTGGTCCGGGACTTGTCCTGCAGTGGCTGGCAGTAGCCTGATAGAGCTGTGTCTTTAACCCCTGCACCACCAGGGAGGCCCAGTGAATCCTTTTTAACTAAACCTAATGGTCAAAATGGTATTTCAAGAAGATTTAATCTGCCAGTGTTTGGTTTCATTGGGGTAAAAAATAACCACCAGTGGACCAGCCATATCAGCAAAGGACACTTGGCATGAATCAGTCTCAGAAAGATTGAGAGACTACTGAAATGCAATTCCCAGCCTACCAAAGATACCTTTTTTAACATCTCAGAGGGAATAAAAACTGGAAGCTTCACCTGTTTCTGTCAATTGTCTAAAACTATAAATAGGGCTCAAGCTCATCTCTCCCCTTTTAGCAGAGAAAGGTCAGATTACAGGGGCAAAGTGAAATAATCAGATGCATGTCAGGGTATTTTGTCCAGTCAGGCAGTTAGCCCCAGTCTGCTCTCTTCCCTTCTCTGCCATCCCAGAACCAAGGAGCCCAGCAGCAATGCCTCTGTTGAAGCTTACAGGTAGGTGTAAAAAGTGTGCGACCTTCCTAAACTGTCATGTCAGCTCTGATAAGCCTTAGGCTTCATGGCAGTTGATAGGTTTCAGGAAGAAGCAAGACTTCTTAGGGTTTTCTCTTTGTTTTTAGTTTCAGGAAAGAGGAAATTTCTAAACTTGT
>NW_004567127.1:5533291-5537691 GCF_000260355.1 Condylura cristata
CTGCGTCATGGGGGTCAGCTCCCTGGCCAAGACTAAACTCGTGTTATGCTGAATTTAACCTCTTGAGCCACCAGGGAGGCCCCCTGTGTAGGGATTATTTCAGTAGGATAGTCTCAGAAATGGCTATTTGGTCGGTATTACCACAGAATTTACCAAATGAGCTTCCCCATTTACGTGCAGCCAACACCTTGGGTTTCCATCACTCTTCATCGGTGTTTGAAAATCACATTTACAAAGAGTATGCCTTGCAGATTCTGAACATAAAGTTTTAAAGAGGAAAAGAAAATGAAAGCTGTATAGTGACTACATCCCCAGGGTTTTCCAATGGCAGGAAATCTGTCCCTCAATAGAAAAAGGAGCTCCCGTGAGGCTTTCCAGCCTCCTCTTTCTGGTATCAGCCTGGATGTTGCTATTCCAATGCATTGCTTAGTGATCACTGGGATGTCTGAAAGTTGTTCATAGATTTTATCTTGTTTTATTTTACTTCATACAGCTGAAGAAAAACGTGAGTATTTTGGGTTATCTTTGCTGCCATTTGTTAAAGGGTTGGTCAAAGAAATGATGCTCTTCCTTAGTTCAGAAACATGGGTGTTTTCCAGCAGTGTTTATTAAATACCAGAGTCAAAAAAGGCTAATTATGACCAGAGCTCTCTCACAACATAGCAAATGAATCAAAAACAGTGTTTTAAAGGGTGCTTCATGGGACATTCATTTGACCTTTTGAATTAAAATAATCTCCTTCAGGCATAGATCCATGAAGGGAATTTATGGCATCTTGCCTTATTAGTAAATCCTCAATTCCAATGCAAAAATAAAATTGTGACCATAAAAATAAAAATCCAGTTGAGGTAAAATCATATCTTTAGTCCACCTCAAAGGAAGACCTGTCCTTCACTTGACAAATAGTAGTTCTGACTCTGAGTTTCTCTCTAGCAGAGATGTAGCAGAGGCCTTCATAAAGCACTGCTGGGAAATAACATGCTTTTCTGAATTTACTGGGGGAAGAAGCAAGCATGGCATTCCTTTTCTCGATACTCTTGCTCTTTGTATGTTAATAATATCAAATAACCCCCAATAATATTAAATAACTTCTGAATAGTACTGTGTGGTCTTGTTCAGCCTGTGTAGCGGTGATCTGAAGTTGACATTATTATTGACACTCCTCTTTTTTGGTGAACTCTGGGGCCCCCAGCTGTTGAGAGACTTCTCACTTGTGCTCCACTGTTATCTCTGCTTTACACTTAACCTCTTGTCTATTCTATCTCAGTGCACACGTCCTGTGAGGCATTTTCAGCTCAGATGCTGTCCCATTCTTTCAGACTTAACAAATGCTCACTAAAGAACCCGGTGACTAGCTCTGCAAACCCAAGGGAGGTTGGCCCCTTTATTCCGTGATTTTAGGTTATCATCAGCTCTTATCTGCTTATCTTCTCAAATACCAGTTTCAGGAAATACCAATTTTCAGTAAAAACAGTAAATACCAGTTTCATGCTTGCTTTCTAGAAGCATTGCCACTCCCTGAAGTACTTTTGAAAGGCAAAGTTCTAGAACTGAGAGTCAAATTTCAGCTATGACTATGAAATCAACACATCTGATGAGTAGGGCAGGCCACAGCAATAATATCATTTTGGTGATCAAGTGAGTGGTCTATAGTGGTATCAAGTGAACTACTTCTGGAGAGTCTCTACTTTTTTTTTTTTTAAAGATTTATTTATTTGTGCATACAGAACTGGGGTACAGGCCAGGGGTGCCGGGGCGGTGAGAGGCTTCACCAGAGACAGAATGGGGAACAGAACAGGCAGACCGACGAAGCACACTGCTGAGGGGAGCAGCGGGCGGGTCAGGAGAGGTCTGCCAAGCCATGTGGTCACCTCCGGGGCAGGCGGGAACCAAACTCATGCGGAAGTGGCTTTAGCTTCTCAATGCTGTTCTTTAACCCGCTGCGCCACCAGGGTTAGCCTGAGTCTCTACTTTTTAACAGTCTACAGTGGCTTAGGATACACAGTCTCAGTAAAAAAACAGTAATGCTTAAAAACACAAAACAGATAGGTTCTGACCCAGACATGAGGCAAGTGGGATTCGGTAGCCATTGCCATATTGTCCTTCCTGGGGCCCCCTGCACCTTTGCCAGAGTCCCGGCTTGTAGGCCTGGGCATTGCTTCACCCTCATAACCACTGGCCGGTATGTGCTGCCCTGCATGGAGTCTTCTGACCTCTGCTCGCCCTTCAGGAGGGGCCATGTGCTTGCTTGTGGTGCTCAGAAAAGGATATTATTTGGGGGGCTCAGTTGTGAGGGGGCCAGGGAGGCTTCCTCAGCCATCAAATGTATCTGCTCGGAGGGCTACTTGTTCCTTTGTGGGCCAGGTGCTTGCCATGAGCAGTCAAAACACCCCAGGATGCGCTTCAGTTTCAGGAAGTGCTTGAATTTCGGAAGCAAACCCATGCATGAAAATTAGCCACCATGGGAAACTTTGTTAACTCTGCCTAGCCCAGTGTGGTTTTAAAAGCTGGCTGCCTTGTTAGTGCTGATAAAGTTACAAATCAGTAACCTTTGTTCGCTTGGGCCTCCACCAAATGTATCCTTTATCACCTCCTTAATATGCCAATACCAAAGGTCTATGTGATGCTACCAAGTCACAGCATTCAATTTTAAAACTAGTGCTAACCTTTGTCTATGATGCACACCGTGATTCAAAGGAAGAGGAGCACCTTCAGATGCATGCGGACATCATTCAACTTAATTTGAAGTTTTATTTTCCCTAAAGCATCTCAATACCATCCCTCACTGGGTGTTTTGAGTAAGGCTTGGTAGGTAGGTATTAACGTTTTCCCTTTATTTTTTAAAAGATTTTGCTTTTGCATAGAAAAGCTGGGGTCTAGGCCAGAAATGCTGGGGATGAGAAAATCACTAGAGACACAGAGGGGAGCAGCACGGGCAGGTGTGCTAAAACTCACTGCTGAGGGGGTCAGCAGGTGAGACAGGAGAGGTCTGCTGTGCCATTCGTGGGTCAGCTCTCTGGCCTGGGGATTGAACTCAGGTCTCCGCCAGGATAGCACTGAGACTTGACCCCTAGGCCACCAGGGGGTCCCCATTGCAAGAACTCTCAGCCGTCTGTGGAGAAAGGGCTCAAGTCCTAATCCATGAAAACCTTTTTTAGAAATTGATGAAGCAATGCGTAGCTTTGCTGAAAAAGTGTTTGCCTCTGAAGTCAAAGATGAGGGAGGACGCCATGAAATTTCCCCATTCGACGTGGATGAGATCTGCCCCATTTCTCACCATGAGATGCAAGCCCACATATTCCACCTGGAGTCTCTGTCCACCGACGCCCAAGGCCGCAGGTGAGTGAAGGCAAGCGACTGCTTGGTGTGTCGGGGCCCACGGAGGGGCATGTCGGGGCAGGTGTTCCCGTGTCTCTGAGAAATGACCCATCCCGGAAGGAGAACTGGCAGAGCTCAGAGTCCTAATTTCCCCCTGTGCTGGCTACACGGCGGTGAGTAGAGGTGGCCAGGACAGCACTGGCCGCCTGCCCCCTCCAGTCTCCCTTTGAGTGAAGCCCCTTCAGGAACCAGGCAAGAGGACATAGCTGGGTCCCAAACCAAGTGGGGTGCTGGGCCCTACTGAGCATACACACCTGGATATAGAAAGAGCCTCATCTTCAGTGAAACTCAGCTTTGAGCCACCGGTCATGAAAATGCCCCACGGCCATTGTTTTCTGGGGCGGCCTGCGGGATGGCCGCTGCCCCCTTTCCTGCCCTCCAGGCCCAGCCTGGGCTTGTGATGTGCACACTCAGCCAGCAGCCGTCCTGGATCCAGTGCTGAATGTGCTCACCGGCCCTTACCTCGGCCGCCCTCCTGCTCACTTTCTGCCGCTGATAACCCTCAAACCTGTGATGAGTGCTTGCGGGGAGCCCCCCTCCGGCCCCCCACCCCCCACCCAGCATCCTCACAGGGCAACTCATCCTGCTGTCCTCCCTGGGCTTTTCTCTTGAAGGAGAGAGCAGCATTCCCCTTCACAGGAGCTTGGGAGCGCCCTACTAGCCAGAGTTCTCCCACGTGACAGTGCTCCCCTGAGGGTCCACTTTGCCAGGTGAACACCAAGAGGTAAATGCTTGGACTGCCTTTCCCATGAGGAAAAATAGAAACTTTATAGAGTGTCTCAGGAGCTCTATGGAGGAGCCGTTGTTCCCTGTGATCAATCAAATGGAAGATACCAGCTTTTTTCTTCAACTTAGATTTTTTGAAGTTTTGTATTAAGAAACAGCAACAACATTCAAATCTTATGAACCCTCTGGCTAAGCTCAGAAGCACAATGTTGATCATCAGACTAACTAAACGCCTGTATCAAAACCATAACCTTTAGTTTGATCTCATAACTGGAATCCTTTCTTTTTTTTTTTTT